>NC_079897.1:2812528-3173226 GCF_024868665.1 Triplophysa rosa
AAACCTTCCATTTTCGGTGTAACTGAATGTACGGTATCAACAATGTTCTGTACTGTATGGCCCTTATGAAAGTTTACTACATATAAAAAACAACAAAAAACAAAAAGTTAAAAACATGTTCATGTTTCATAAGGGGTATCAACCACGGTATTCTTATTTTCACGCCTTTGGCTTTTTTTTGTCAGCCTGCCAACCATTTTTAATAGGATGATAACTGGGTGCCACTTACTAAAACAAACATGCACAGCCGATGAGGTCATGTAAGTGTACCAGTGAGCAGTAGTCAGCGGAGTGTATACTGCACAGTATGCAGTACGCAGTGCGCTCTTGTTTATTAGTCATCAAAGTCAATTGAATTTACAGCTGTGAGCTGTTAGAAATTCCCCAGCTCATTTCATTTCTTGATAGCTCTGAAGTCTCCTGAGATTCATTGAAAGACAAATTTGATATTTATCGTCTGCATCATTTCAGTCAAAAATCTTGCCAGTGGAACCATCTGCATTCACATTAGTGAGTTTGAATAGTTTAGACACCAAAATCATCTTTGTCTTTTATTTCAACACTCTTATTTTTTAGGAGGTGGCTCTTTTATACCTCAGGAGGTTTGATGCCATTCTGAGCACAGTTTGAGACATTGTTGAGATCTCTTCTAAAACTCATGGAGACATTGGTGAGATTTCTGGCTAAGAAATGAGCTCGTACTGAGGCTAAGAAATGAGAAACTTCTGAGATGCAGATGAGACTCAAGCAAAAGTTTCATTTGCTCTCCATTTCATCCCACTGATGTTTAGGATAAATAATTGAGAGGTAAAGAGATCTTATCTGTGATTTTTCGCACATATTATTTTTATAACTGCTTATTACTTTTATAAAATCCCTGTCCTGCAGAAAAAAAACAATGGAAACCATTAAAGACGTTATAATCCCTGCTGAAAAAAACAATAGAACCCCAACAGAAACCATTACAGAAATTCTAATGGTTTACAATAAAATACCATTATGAACCATTAGCTTTTTCCATTAAATCCATTACAAAATGCCTTTTTGTAGTGTGTTTTGGCCATTATTCCAGTAGGATTTAACATCCCACCATAGTGGTTTTAATGGTTTTAAAGGGATTTGTACTGGCTTTAACTGTAATGGTTCTGGTATGTGATGGATTCTATTGGTGGGATGTTAAATCCTTTTGGAATAATGCCCAAAACACACTACAATTTTTTGAATGGTTTTAATGGAAACCATTAGAATTTCTGTTGGGTTTCTAATGTTTTTTTCAGCAGGTTCTATTGGTACCCATGCTGAAAAAACAATAAAACCCTGGCCAAAACACAAAAAGGTAATGGTTCATAATGGTATTTGGTATTTTAATGGTGTTTTTTAGCAGGGACTTCATTGGCACTATCCTCAAATAAGGGGCAATATGGTTTTATGTTTCTGGCCCAAATGTAATGAGCATTGTCAACACCTTTAATAAGTTACCGTAAAAAAACGGACACTGTGCGAAGATAAATTCTTATTGCTCTTAAAACGGTTTTAACATGGTCTCATCACAGTCGTATATGAACAGCAGGATGCTTAAACAACTTCATTTCGGGAGAGCCACTATATTGAAAGTTACAGGCAACCAGGAATTCCGCCTTTTTTTTCATTAACTGTACAATGAAACAAATGAAGGGCTCGGTTGCTCACAGTCCGCGGAAAATGCCTTTATTCCCGGGTGAGAGATAATCGTTCACCAAACCAGTCGACGTTTATTATAAATGACTGTATCATCTCACCGTCCCGTCATTATAATGAAAAGCAGGAGCTCTAATTCTTTTGAATTTGCTCACAGTGGGTAGAGAACATGCACATTTCTCATTCCGACCGTTCGGGCAGTCCTAACTAATGAAGCCGCTGTGAATAACCGCAGAGGGAAATAGCGCCGTGTGCTCCGCAAGCCTTTGTTTGCAGTACATTCAGGTGTGTCCTGTCAATAAAAAGCATTGAAGCCAAACTCACCGAGGGCTGCGAGCGCAGCCACAGAGCCTCCAGCTTATAAATATGAATACATTTCACTTCCCGGCTTGCCCCTGGCCTGTATCGAGAAGATTTATTGCCTATTTAAGGGCCCTTATTTCCACAGCTCTCTGCTTGTAGGCATGCTGATTAGAAGTTGCATTAGTCTTGCGGAAACTGAGTCAGGTGACAGTGGAGCTTACTTAATGTTCAAACCAGACCTCTCACGCCAGGGATTGTTCGCTCGGATGAGGTTAGGTGCTGCTTTTTGTTCCACCCTGGACATTAAGAAGCGCTTTCGGATGGAGATGTAAATGCGTGGCGAATCGCTGCCTCGCTAATTCTCTAAATGTCCCATTATGGATGTGGTTCTGTCGCACCTGCCATTTTGGCTCGGTTTTCCACCCGTGAGTATGGTGTCATAAATATACGCCCCCCCTGAGAGTGTTTATTCAAATTCATTTTATGATGTCCTGTCATACAGGATCAAATGTTTCATGCTGACTGTTATATCATATTTTGATTATTATTGCTCATACTTGCAGGGTAAAGAATGTAAACAAACTCCTAAAGACAACACAATCTCACGGCAAAAACCTAACTATTTTACGATGTTGCAGATTGTCCAAAGTCTGTCCTGGAGGGCCAGTAAGCGGGTTTCCATCACTCTGGTTTTATTCGCATTTTGAAGTTTCGCATCAGAAACGAGTGATGGAAACGGCAAATTATGAATTAAAAACCCTTAATTCGCGAAAAAGTTTTTACGCTCGCTTGAGGTGGTTTTTCTTTTTTGCGAAAAAGGGTTAATGCGAATAATGGGAGATGGAAACACATTTGCCGAATAAATTTTTCCAAAAAGTAGCGTAACTGCACTAAGAGACGGCGTAACCTGACTAACCAGAGTACTGATCTTGTTACACAGCATCAGAAATGTTGTGACGGTCATTCTTAAACGCCTGAGCAAAGTCGTCAAAGCATTTCTGTAATTGCCTCTTAGAACTATCACGACTGTGTTTCCCAAACAGCAGGCATCCACAAAAGCACCGCATTTAATGTGTTTCGTAATCGTCTGCTTGCGCAAGTATTATGAAAATTATTATATTCAGTGACTTCTCTTACTTTTCTTACTGATATTTAGTGGCAGTTTATTAGGAAGTGACGGTTGACTAGTTGGATGGAAACGGTGCTTATTCGCAAATGTTTTATGCGATATTCCAATTTTGCGCATTAACTAAATTCGCAACTTTGGATGGAAACCCGGCTAGTGTCCTGCAGAGTTTAGCTTTAACCTAATCAAACACACCTGAACTGGTTAATCAAGGTCTCACTATGCAGACTAGAAACTTCCAGACAGGTGTGCTGAGCCAAGTAGGAGCCAAACTCTGCAGGACGCCGGCCTTAATGGACACCCCTGCTCTAGACTTTTCGACTTCCATTCATACGCATGGGAATGTGTCACGCCACACTGGAAACGCAAGCCCGTCATTTCGCATTTCTCTGCGTAGCAAAGTTCCAGTTTGGGGAACTCTGACCTGCGAATTCGTGACCTCTCGAAACAGAAAATGTGACAGATGGAGGAATCGCTCCCATTTTCGCAGCACCATCCGAACGAATTTCGCATGCTCAAAGTCTAGAGTGACCACGGCATAATTGGTATGAATTTCCGTCACACTCTTGCAGTATTCGACCAATCACTATGCACTGGTTAACTGGCCAATCATAGCACACCTCGCTTTTTTTTAAATCTGCGCGTTTCAGAGAGGCGGGACAAAGAGGAGATACAAACATGCACGGTATGTGGAAAATACGGAGTTGTTGAACCTTAAATCGTGTATACACATCGCATTACATCTAAAACAAACCATAATATTCGTTTTAGCCGTGTCATATGACCCCTTTAAGCATTGAAGTACAAAAAAACTTTGGATGACATTAAAATTAAATTAATAAAAAAATAACATTACTATGTCACTTTCATATCATTTGCACATTTTTGTACGATTTGCTTTCGTGCCAGTGACGTTTGGATTAGGGGCGGGGTCAGGGGAGGGGCTTTAGTATTGCTTTTCTAGTAATCATACGTTTATGTGCGATTCACAATATACAAATTCATACGAATAAGCCACCTCATAAAAGTAATGAATTCCAGTGAGATTAATCTTCACGTTTCACAAAAAATTGCATACAGAAATATTTCCCCCATGATATAAAACTGTGTTTTGTATATTTATTGTGAGCATCAGTTAAGTTTTAGAAACATGGCTTTGAATGCTTTGTGTATCGTTGTGCACAAATCATTGGTGGTTTGTCTTGGTAATCTTTCATATGAAAATGTCTTTTCTGAAATGATTTTTCACTTTGTCTGACATCTTTCAGCTGTTTATGAGGTATTCATTTTTTTTCAATGTCTTCCTAGCTGCCTCGATTCGCTGAGATATACATTGTGCACTTTTCAAGGTTCAATCAGCTATAGATGAAATCCTGCCCGACACTGAATGTCCTGTTTATAAAACACATTAGCTTGTACACGCAAAATGAGTTCAAGTAGCATGTCACGGTTGACTTCAAAGTTTCAATTTTAGATCCAGTTATGGGCACCACTAAAATACTATCATATTTTATTAGAGCCATAAAAAAGAAAAAACACAAATTAGATCTCTTTAATACCTCAATTATTTATTTTACACTTTATTAAGCTTAAATGAAGAGCAAATGGAAACTTTTGCCTAAAGTCTCATATCAGATATTTCAGAAAAAGAGTTTCAGAAGAGACCTCAACAATGTCTCAAACTGAGCTCAGATTTGTCAAATCTGCAATCAATTTCCCATTGTGGGACGAATAAATGTGTCTAATCTAAAGGTTGATCTAAAAGTCAATATTATCACTTGTCGAAAAAACGTTTACTTTTCTAAACTGTATTAATGGCTATTGTCTTCTTTTAAAAATGATGTAAATATTGTGGAGTTAAAGTTTGAGGCTTGTGTGAGTTCTGTCATTTAAGTGGTTTATTAAGAATGAAGTAGATAATGAATCTCACTAATAGTGAGCATGCAGAGCTCTTTACAGTCAAACTGGACAGATGACTCCATCTCAATTCAATGAGGCTTAACGGGGGCAGCGCTCCATTATGGGCTTCTTTTCCATTTTCATTAGAAACATTGCACAAAACTGGCTCGACTTGTCCAATTTCACAGTTTGTAAATATAGCTGCAGCGTGGTATTTCCATCAGAGAGCTGATGGTATAGCTCATTCCATTACAATGTCTTTCTAAAGTTGTATGAGATTTCTAATAACTATTACAGACACTCGAAGCTGCAAAATATGCCGGTTCACAAAATGCTCAAATGTTTCTCAGTATTCCAGCTGCGTTCAGGGTCCAGCAGGACCTCCAGGAAGAGACGGAAATCCAGGAGTGAATGGAATTCCAGGCACTCCAGGTGTCCCGGGCCGGGACGGTGTAAAAGGGGAGAAGGGCGAATGTGTGACGGAGAGGTTTGAAGAGCCGTGGAAACCCAACTATAAGCAGTGTGCCTGGAACTCTCTCAACTATGGCATCGACCTGGGCAAAATTACAGTAAGAGGCTGAAAACTGATTCTAACCCCTCTCACCATATCTAATGTTTATCCAAAAATAAAATTGTTGTCACCCTCATATTGTCCTAGACCTGTATAGAACTTTCTTCAGTGCGACACAAAAGAAGATATTTTGAGAAATGTCTCAGTGGTTTTGTGTTCAGTGAAAGTCAATGGGGCGCAGTGTTATTTGCTTACCAGTGTTCTTAAAAAACATCTTTTGCATTCTGCAGAGGTATGTCTTACAGGTTTGGAATGGTATGAGAATGAGTAAACACTGAAGGAATTTTCATTTTTGGGGTTAATTATAATTATCTTATACATGTCTTTTTTTATAAGGAACATAATAGTGAATATGGTGTAAACAAGCATGTCACGTTGTTCTTGTGTACCGTCCTCAGGAGTGCACGTTCACTAAGCGGCATGCAGACAGTGCGCTACGTGTGCTGTTCAGCGGCTCTCTCAGACTGAAGTGTAAAAAAGCTTGTTGTCAACGCTGGTACTTCACTTTTAATGGAGCAGAATGCACATCGCCGCTGCCTATAGAGTCCATCATTTACCTGGACCAGGGCAGTCCAGAGTTCAACTCCACCATCAACATACACCGAACCACATCATGTGAGATTTTACTGCATTATTATTACTGACAAGCAATTAATAAAAAAGACTGAACAGTATAGTGGCCTTGTTAAAACGATCTGACTGTGTAAAATGAAATGAAATAATAAACTAAAATAGTAAACTAAAAATTATAAAAGTAATTTTAATATGCATAATTACTTACTGACAAGTAATTAATGAAAAATAACTGAACAGTATAGTGGCCTAGTTAAAAGGATCTGGCTGTATAAAATAAAATAAATAGTAATTTGAATGCATAATTATTTACTGAGAAGTAATTATTGAAAAATAACTCAACAGTATAGTGACCTAGTTAAAAGGATCTGGCTGTATAAAATAAAATAAAATAAAATAAATAGTAATTTGAATGCATAATTATTTACTGAGAAGTAATTAATGAAAAATAACTGAACAGTATAGTGGCCTAGTTAAAAGGATCTGGCTGTACATTTAATGAGATTAAATTTCTGCTTGTGACTTCGAGCCAACAGCCGTACATTTTTCAATGCCCCCAAACAGATTAGATGAGGTCCCGTTCCATCTGAACGCTTCTTCATCAAGTGCTGAACGTGTACATTACCACTTTGAAAGGTCTAGTCTCAATTGCTAAGCTATTGAACATTTCCAAAAGACTAAATGCTAAATTTGTAGGTGATTCAAAATGCCTTGTTAGACATTGTTGGCATTCAAGTTGGATATCTAGAATTCTGGATGAGCAAACACGGTATTGAAGAGAACTGCAGAGCATACGTGATCATAAAATAATAATGGATGTTAATGAGCACTTTTACTGCTGAATGGGGGCTTTTGTAACACTTAACCTGACTATGGGTTAAAACAAGCTCATCTGTATACCTACGTAAAGTTTAAATATATTATAATTATAAGTATAATAATATAAATGTACTAGTATTATACTATTGCAGTACTACTTGGGGCTAAATTGGTCCACTTTTTAGTTTACTTTACGTATAGTAAGTATACTTTACGTATACCTAGCGTACTACTGCACAACTAGTTTACAGCTACATTTTTGTTTGTACTGCAAATATACTACAAATAAACTCAATTTATAGGTATACTTCTAAATTACTAGTTTAAACTTGTGTATGAAAGTACTCTTCAAAGTACATTCTCAGTAAACTAGTTTAGTATTATATATTGTATTATAATTATTATACTGCATGCACTTAAAAAAAAAGGATTTAAAAGGCTTCTCAATCAAAAGAGTAAACACAAATGTCTACAAACATACATAGTATATCTCCATCAAAAAATTGGTTCAAATATAAGTCAAGTATAGATTTTTTTATATTTAGATTAAAAAGTTTATTACACCCTAAAAAAGGTTGGGTTATTTCAACCCAACATTGGGTTAAAAATGGACATGACCAAAACGCTGTGTTATAAATTAACATAGGTGGGTTGTTTTGACCCCAAATGCTGGTTTGCTTTAACCCATTGTTGGGTCAAATATACTGTATATATATATATATTAGGGCTGTCAAAAGATTAATCGCGATTAATCGCATCCAGAATAAAAGTTTGTGTTTACATAACATATGTCTATGTACTGTGCATATTAATTTTGTATTTATAAATACAAACACATACACAAGTATACATAGGAAATATTTACATATTTATATTTACCAATAATTGAAATTATATATAAATGTTTATTCATATTTAGATTTTTCTTAAATATATGCATGGATGTGTATGTGTTAATAAATACAAAATTATTATGCACAGTAAACAGATCAATAACAAATGTTATATATATATATATATATATTCCGGGTTAATTTAACTCAATAGTTGGGTTTGTCCATTTTTGACCCAATGCTGGGTGGAAAAGCCCAATGTAATAGCACTTTTCTTTGGAAGAGAAGTCGTTTTTTACATGTCAACGAAGAGAAAAGTCACTTGTCTTTTGTAGAATGACACAAGTTTTGTTCTTACTTTAAGATCGGCCTGTCAAACAAAGTGCAACCACTAGTCCATTTACAGTGATGTAAAATAAATAAAGCACATGCCATGAATCTGTTTTATCGCCTCTTGTGCTACAGGGAAGATCTTTTAAAAGCTTTCCTCTCTAAACGCTACAAATTGTTCTGTATGTATGAATTACAGCAGATAAGACTATCTCTGAATTCCTAATTTCCTCTCAGGGTGCATTTAAGCACATTTGTTTATTTATGTTCTTCTAATAGTTTTTTTGGGGGGGTGTTTGTGGTAAGCTTCTGACGGTCATATTACTTTTGTCTGGTTTGTTTCAGTTGAAGGTTTATGTGAAGGTGTGAAGAAAGGCTTGGTGGATGTTGCCGTCTGGGTGGGTACCTGTGGCGACTATCCCCATGGCGACGCTTCCACCGGATGGAACTCTGTCTCCCGGGTGATCATTGAAGAGCTTCCTCTGAGCATCTGAGACCCTTGTGTTCTTCAGGGAACATCACAACTTCTCCAACATTATCTCTGTACTGTTTTACTAAATATTTAACTTTAAGGCAAGTTTTGAAACGTTGAGGATATATTGTACCAGTCATCATTCTCTTGAATGAATGAATGTAAATACAGTATATATTGTCATTTAGACAGCTTTAAAGATGACCCAAATATAACAATGTTGTGATTTATTCACGTCTCTTTCTTCTGTGGAACGCAAAAGGAGATATTTTGAGAAATGTCTCGGTGGTATCGTGTCTATACAATGAAAGTCAATGTTGTTTGGAAACCAACACTTTTTAAAATATATATTTTTTGTGTTCTGCAGTCATACAGGTTTGGAATGACCTCTACACCCCAAAGGTTTTACATATTATTATCCAGTACTGTAGTAAAACTCTCTAACTGGTGCAAAAATAAGTTTTATAGTTTTAGTTTTCCAGTACGGTCTTGTATATTATCCATATTAACAACTTTTTAATTTTTTTAACTTCATTTTTATCAGCTTGAGGCTAGACATATTCTGTAAAACTTTGTATATTTTATCCGGTCATTTTTTAAATGTCAATAAAGTTTTTTAAAAGAACAAAGTCGCTGTCTTTGGTACATGTTCCTCAAAGAGCATTACTTATTAACCTGTAAGCAAAATGCATTTTCAGGCGGCGTACTTCAGCTCGTTAACAGAAATGTCAGCAGTGAGTCAAATGTCAGATTTAGTGAATCTGTGACCTCGATTTAAGAAATAAAATTTTACACTGTTTAGCTTTTGCCATGGCACAGGACACACTTCAGTGCAAAAGTTAAATTAAGATATAAACATGGTACAGCCACTTCTTACGCACACGTGTACACGGTACAATAGATTTTTTATCCCTGAATCTCACTGATAAAACATATCTTAATATTGTTGATTATCAATGTCTAGCCTTTATTTACGTTACTTGTTTTGTTACTCAGAAAAAACAGAGCCACTGTATTTAGGGTTAGGTTTAGTAAAGTACAAGCTTAGTAAAGAACTAAATCGCAGTACAATACACTTAAATGTTAGTCATTAAAATTAGAGAGAAAAAATACACAGAAATAAATGACAATATTCACATATTTTATTAAAACACAGAGACCCCTCATAATCGTATTACTGTATGTTTTTAATTCAATGTCATAAAAATGAATAAAACATACCAACTTTAAAGCTGGTTTTGCAACTGACGTTTCAATCTGAAACGTTGTTGAAACGAACTGAAAATCAAGAAAAACTCCACAATATTACAAATACAAACCCGATTCCAAAAAAGTTGGGACACTGTACAAATTGTGAATAAAAAAGGAATGCAATAATTTACGAATCTCATAAACTTATATTTTATTCACAATAGAATATAGATAACATATCAAATGTTGAAAGTGAGACATTTTGAAATGTCATGCCAAATATTGGCTCATTTTGGATTTCATGAGAGCTACACATTCCAAAAAAGTTGGGACAGGTAGCAATAAGAGGCCGGAAAAGTTAAATGTACATATAAGGAACAGCTGGAGGACCAATTTGCAACTTATTAGGTCAATTGGCAACATGATTGGGTATAAAAAGAGCCTCTCAGAGTGGCAGTGTCTCTCAGAAGTCAAGATGGGCAGAGGATCACCAATTCCCCCAATGCTGCGGTGAAAAATAGTGGAGCAATATCAGAAAGGAGTTTCTCAGAGAAAAATTGCAAAGAGTTTGAAGTTATCATCATCTACAGTGCATAATATCATCCAAAGATTCAGAGAATCTGGAACAATCTCTGTGCGTAAGGGTCAAGGCCGGAAAACCATACTGGATGCCCGTGATCTTCGGGCCCTTAGACGGCACTGCATCACATACAGGAATGCTACTGTAATGGAAATCACAACATGGGCTCAGGAATACTTCCAGAAAACATTGTCGGTGAACACAATCCACCGTGCCATTCGCCGTTGCCGGCTAAAACTCTATAGGTCAAAAAAGAAGCCATATCTAAACATGATCCAGAAGCGCAGGCGTTTTCTCTGGGCCAAGGCTCATTTAAGATGGACTGTGGCAAAGTGGAAAACTGTTCTGTGGTCATACGAATCAAAATTTGAAGTTCTTTTTGGAAAACTGGGACGCCATGTCATCCGGACTAAAGAGGACAAGGACAACCCAAGTTGTTATCAGCGCTCAGTTCAGAAGCCTGCATCTCTGATGGTATGGGGTTGCATGAGTGCGTGTGGCATGGGCAGCTTACACATCTGGAAAGGCACCATCAATGCTGAAAGGTATATCCAAGTTCTAGAACAACATATGCTCCCATCCAGACGTCGTCTCTTTCAGGGAAGACCTTGCATTTTCCAACATGACAATGCCAGACCACATACTGCATCAATTACAACATCACGGCTGCGTAGAAGAAGGATCCGGGTACTGAAATGGCCAGCCTGCAGTCCAGATCTTTCACCCATAGAAAACATTTGGCGCATCATAAAGAGGAAGATGAGACAAAGAAGACCTAAGACAGTCGAGCAACTAGAAGCCTGTATTAGACAAGAATGGGACAACATTCCTATTCCTAAACTTGAGCAACTTGTCTCCTCAGTCCCCAGACGTTTGCAGACTGTTATAAAAAGAAGAGGGGATGCCACACAGTGGTAAACATGACCTTGTCCCAACTTTTTTGAGATGTGTTGATGCCATGAAATTTAAAATCAACTTATTTTTCCCTTAAAATGATACATTCTCTCAATTTAAACATTTGATATGTCATCTATGTTGTATTCTGAATAAAATATTGAAATTTGAAACTTCCACATCATTGCATTCTGTTTTTATTCACAATTTGTACAGTGTCCCAACTTTTTTGGAATCGGGTTTGTACATCAGGGACACTCAATGTATTGCCCAGCCAGCTGTATCAAATAAAATATTAAAACATACATCGTTTTTTTACTTTTTTAATTAAATAAAACAAATCCCCCTTTTTCAGAGTAACTTACAGCCACATATAAATGTATAAAGTCACATTACATCCATTGTGACGTCAGTATTAACTTATAGTGATGGTTTACTTTTAAAGAACCAGTTTCAGGATTAGTGACTTCTGTTCGATTAGACACTCTGGCGTCCCTACTGTTCCAGGAGAGGACATGCTCGATTGAACTTCTTTCTGTCGACGCAGTCTCCAACAGGACGATCCGTCCCAGCTCCGGTCCCTCGGTGCAGTCGCGTCTGTTCTCACTGATCCAAAAGGAAGCGGGAAACGTTCTCATAGACCACAAAGGTTATGCAGCAGGCTGGTGTGACTCGGATCAGGTTGGGAACCATCCCTTTATAGAACCCTGAGAGGCCCTCGTTTCTGAGGACAGTCATAGGCAAGAGACAGGTTTAGTGTTATACAACTGTGCCATCTATAAAAATATCATATTGCATCGAATTAATACTAATCACGCAGTAGTACACTTATAATTGTATGGGATGAGGTTTTCAGAAAAGTTTAAAAGCAGATATACTGTCGCTTTTTCAATATTGATATATTGTGATCAATTCTATTTACAAATGATTAAACCAAATTGCATGTTCATCTCGTATAGACTTTGCTTCAAGACACTAAGAACTTCTTGCAATTATTACACTTATTACAAATTAGCTAATAAAATATTTAAACTGAATAAAATATTAGCCATTAAAATATTTAAAAACTGTTTAAAATGATCTATAATTAATATTATTTCCGTTATTATTTATTGTCTGTTGTATTCGACAGCATATCGTGAACGGGGGCGGACTGGGAAGCAAAAACGGCCCTGGAGTTTTTGGCCCACATCGGCCCTTCACCTTTTTTTGTCGAGTTAGCTTGAATCAGCCTTCCACCATTTCTGTCGACGGGGTGGGGGGGGTTGGTGATGTGTCATTGCGTTACATGTATACGTGTCCGTCTCGCTAATGCCTTCGGGTTGCGTGCATTCGCATTAATAACGTCCACCTGTGCGGCCCAAGTGTCTATTACGGCCCCATACCTTAGCGGCACACCGGGAAAATTAGCGATACTCCAGATGGCCGGTCTGCCCCTGGTCGCAGCCATCGGTGGGACGGCCGTTCTGGACTTTGACAGAATGTCCTACTGGTCAGTCCGCCCCTGATCTTGAATGATGGTCATGGAACATCACTTTTGTTGAAGGCAGATATTTTCCTTTAAAGCTGTTCCAGCCCCAAAAAACTGTAAATTTGCTCAGGTGTTTGCTTGAGATTACTGTGCGTGCTCCTGCTTACCTCCATGTTCTCCCAATAACATCTAATGCGCCGTCATATTTATTGTGCTGATCTTGCAGACGGGCCCGGATGACCTGATAGGGGTACGTCGTAGCCACGGCAAATATTTTAGACAAAGCCGCCATGGTAATATATTCTAATGGGTTCTGGATAGGAGAGAAGGCAACATGTACCGTGAGATATTTCCTGCGAAGCTGAGCTGATAAATGTGACACTACCAACGTGTCCCAACCAGGTGTGACACGACAAGTAATTTGTCTCTCAACATTGAACAAAACATGACATAATACAAATACAGCCAATCGTAATCATTTCACGTTTAGCGTAGAGGAGGACCAATGAGATTTAACCGTAAGTATAAAGTGTCCCACAATGCAATGTGCTTATCCGTTCTAAACATAGTCAAACATTTGGTAAATTTAATGAAGAATCAAAGCATGATGTGTTCATACAAACCAGTTTAGCATCTGATTGCATCTTTCTGTATTTGTTGTAATCTCTCTTCAGTTCTTCATATGCCATGAACTGCAGTGCACCATGGGAGGTTCCAAACAAACCCGGGACGAAGCCCTAGGGAGCACAACAGTTAACTCAGCTAGATAACACAAACAAACCCAGCAGCGCAACAAAAACATGATCAAAAAATCCCAAAGCTGCTCATTTCCTTATACAAATGCGCCTCCTACAGGCACGTTGTGGAATTTCAAGACACTTTATTATGAAACGTCAAGTATTTCCTATTCAAGGAAATGATTCAGCCCCAAAACAACTTAACTGCAAAAATAAGCCACACACATGTAAAACACACACTACAGAAACGCTTTACCCTACCCGATAGAGTCCAGCGATGCCTTCGTGGGTGTAGATTTTCACCAGAGCGTCCATCATTCCTTTGTATTGCTTCTGATCTGTGTTATATTGCAGGACCAGGCGAGTTTTGGTCACCCAGATCGGGTTGGTCAGACAAAGCGTCAAGGCCCCTAAAAAAGGTAACACATCACAACCCGGTTAAACTCTCTCTCTTGCTCCTCCAACGGGTGTTGTGGAAACTTTCTATAGCATTTCTCCTGTTGTTGCCTCCCTAAGATGAATGGCTTTATTGTTTTCTTCACAATTGTAAGTCACCTTGGATAAAATTGTCTAGTAAATGCTTAAATGGAAACATAAACAACCATCAACAAGCTGTAAATCAATACACTCGGATAAACAGAATGATTTAATCATTTCAATTATTTTACTGTTCAATTGATCTTTAAATGGCTGCTGTGACTCATCATGGAGTTTTCACATCTTCTGACCAATTCATTAGTAAAATGAGATAAATACGGAAAAAAATACTAAGAGAGAAATAAATATATTTCAAAACTGAAAATGATAGAACTAACATAATTATTTTACATTGTTTCAACCTCACTCTTTCTGTCTCACCAGTCTGTCTGCTATCTGCATTGACCTAAAACTTTGTAGTTATAAATCATTTATTAAAGTATTAAAAGCATTCCGTTATTGCAAACCATTGCGATATGCACATTTGTCATATTTCGATCATTTAAATATATCTTGCGGCCCAATTTTAAAGTTTCCTGAAATTTCCAGGCTGAGGTGTCTTCATAAAAAGGGCCATTATTTCACTTTTAATGGCATCTGGTGAGTAATTCAGAGGAAATGAATGAGGAAATGTAATTAAATTAGTGAATAAGTCACAAGAGATGTCCAGAGAAACCCATATTCTCATGAACATGAGCCCTTTTACGACATGTTTCATGTCACAAAAATCTTGTCATAATATTAATAGGCAACTTGAAGAAGTAGAATGCCTAAAACCATGTTATAAATATATATTAAAAAAATATAATGTTTGTAAAGCATCTTTTATACCAAATGATTGTTGTTAAAAATAAAGTAGGGTACTCCATACTTCATTTTTGAGAATTCTAGAACTGGTTTGTGACTAGAGAACATTCGGCACACAGCTGTGACTCTTCTCACACCGGCTGCGTTATATGAAACCAGTCATCAGCTGTGTAATCATGGTCCTAGTCTCATAAATTTCTTATCAGGAATATATGAGATTCTTTTAATGTTTTCCAGACTTAAAAACAACTAATCAATAATAGAACACTTGCCTCATTCATTATTCTGCAGTTAATCTGTCAGGACTGATTAGAAAGATCTGTACCCAAATCCACTCTGTCAGACGTCTTTGTGATTGATAGCAGAAAATAAATCAGGCCGGAAATAAATCAGTAGAAGAGTTTATCCTCTCAGCCTTTTATCTGTTTAGAGGAGGTGGTGAGGTTTTGTGATGGTAAAACTCTGAATACATCAGTTATTTTAAATTTGTTCATTTATTCATTCATTTTATTTGTGACAGTTATTAATAATAATTCAAACTTCTTGGGTTTCCTCCACATTCTCCTTACTACATTCTGACATTTTAAATCTTAATCTTAAGAACAGGTGACATGTAAAAAGATTGACTCGATTTATGTGCCCACTGTAGTGAGATATTCAGTACTGACCTGCTGTAGCGGCCGACACCAGGTGTTCTCTAGCGCTCAGCTCCGTCTGTCTGCCCTCTTTACGGTATGCTTTTATTGCATTGTAGCTACGTATGAAAAATAAGATGTTATTATGCAAGCATGGTCATCATTTTTTATGAGACTACTTGTAAAAATGCATTTTGTTTCGCTTTATTTATAGTTTATTTTAAAAAGGTACATTTGCTTAAATTACACCATGATCACCACAACCTGATGATCAACGTTATGCCAGCGAGATCTGTTTCAAAAGGCTTCAGTTAAAGCAAGAAAGTCTGATCTTTTGTACAAATTAGTTAACATGGCAGACTTTTAATTGATTTAATTAAATTGATTTTAATTTCCAGGTTTAAATCAAAAACATGAATATTATACACCTCTATACTGTACGGAGTACAAGAAGAAAAATACATACAAGAAAAAATAAAGCCCCCATGAGGCTCCAGCACCCCAGATATTGGGAGTAACGCCTTGGTAAAGTCCTCGCAGACCCTCCTGGTGCCAGATGCTCCTCATGCAGTGTAGAATCCCACTGTATTTAGGTCTCAATTCTAGCCCATCGCTCACTGTAACATAGTCAACAATGCAATAGTTGAGCTGAATGCAGCCTGTCCTATGTCATAATTTAAAGTTTTTTGAAAATTTAGTTATGTGGCAGTAATATATATATATATATATATATATATATATATATCTCAATCATTCATTAAATACATATATTCAAATATCTCATTCTATACTGCATACAGTAAATATAATTCTTCATTTTTTTGCCACATTTTAGAACAACACAAATCTAACTACAGGAATTATGTTGTTACTAGAAAAATCCCAAATAAAAAACAAAGACCTTACAATGTGCAGAATTATTAGCACAATAATGTAAATGGATTTTGTACATTATTACCTGCGAACCTGATTTTGACCAGATCCAGGGGATGCAGCACCAGTGTGGACACAACCCCTCCACTGAGTCCAGCCACTAAATTCTCAACTTTCACATGACTGAAGAGTCTCTGCAGGCTGCCGGTGAGAGTCGGGGGTGCAGGAGAGCCCGGGGTGGGACTGGGGTTCATGACTGCTGCTGTCTTACTGCATGTCAACACACGAGATCACTTACTTAAAAATGAAGACAAGACAAGTGTCATGTCGCTTTTGTTAGAATAGATCCTGGTGGGTTTTAATATTATGCGGCTGGTAAAAGCTGACTTTTATATAAAGGAATTGCTTGACCTTACCAGTTAATGACAAATCATGTGCAGTGACAGGAACGAAGACTCGGAAACATGCTGGAACTGCATGGAGCTTCACACGACATAAACTGCGCGTGCGTGACATTGCACTTTCAAAATAAGAGTCTACGGCGAGTGACGAGCAGCAAGGCGAACATAAATACAAACTTCGTTGTTAATTAATGAAAATACGTTTCATTTATTTTTGATTATGTCCACTCAGTAATATTTTGATGTAAAGTAAAGAACATTCAGTGTTGTAAAGACTGCAGTAAAAATCCTTTTTTTTTGTTTTGTTATCTTAAAGCTAAAATCCACTACAAGACTTTTGCTCAGATTTTGCCCAGATCTTCAGTCTGAACTTGTTGCAGAAAGTCTGTGCCAGTCTGCAGATTTGATCAGTTAGTGTGTTTCTATCTGAAACTTTCAAAAAGTCTGCAAGTGTATGATGTCTAGTTAAAAAAAATCTGTTCAGATCATAAAAGTCTTGTAGTGTATTCTAGCTATTAAAGAGGAAGATTAACCATTTACGTGATAATGTTTAATTTTGTTTTTTTCTGAAAGTACTTTGACAAAGTACATGAAATGCTCTTTAAATTAAAAATCCACTTTAAACATTGATAAGATGTTGTTTTGGCCCACATTTTGCGCTACAAGTACTTGCGTATTATTTGTGTGGTAATTGTCCATAGTTTGACTATAGTGTTATGTGTTCTGAACCTCTGAAATATTGTAATTATCATGTATATTTTTTAATAATTTTGAAAAATAATAGGTTTTCATTTGGTTAACTTTTTCTTTTATAACCGCTCAGGTATGCAGAGTACGTTCTCACATCCAGGCGGTCTCTAAGGTTTAAATGAAATTGTTTTAAACATTATTGACGTATACTGACTTTAGGCCCAAACCAACCAACTCTTTTTTTATTATGGCTCGGAGTAATTGAGAAACCACAACGATTTATCTCTCTTTCTGATCAGCTCGTGTAGAGGCGTGCGTGCAAGCTTAATGTCGCGAGATTTATTGAATTTCACGGGCTATTCGCCAAAGTTACGCAACGTACATTGCGTAGTTAAACTCTATTCCAGTGGCCTCTCCCTCCGTCGGTGGCGTAGTTGAGTTTTGCGGAAGTGGTATCAAGGGGAATGTAGGGCTGCCAACGAGCGATCGGTTTTTGAAGCGGCACTTGAACATCAATATTATGGGTAAGTTCCTCCTATTTGTATTATTTTAATGTCTAGCAAGTATCGCATTTAAAGCTCTTTAACAGTAACGTTTGGTTTCACCCGACGGGTTCAAGTGATTTAAATCGACGCCCTCGCGCTGTTTTTACTGCAATTTCGGTTAGTGATAGCGCGCGAGGCATTTCCTGTCAGTGTTTTTTTTTCTCTCGCGAGTCATTGAAGATCGAAAAAACGGTTCATGCTCGTTATAAATTCACCAAAACGCACCAAATCAACTTCGTTTTAAACGTTTCCCTTTTTGCTAAATAGCATATGCTTTTGTGTTTTACAAAAATAAGAATTTCTAGTACGTAGGCGAGTTTAGCTAATGTAAGTTAGGTTAGCAGCTAGTTACACAGCTGCTGGATAAATGCATCGTTTCATTATACATTTCTCTGAAAACTCACTTGAAAGTCTGTCGTGTTCAAACTGTTAGATGATATTAACAGCATTGTGTCCTAAGAAAGTTATTTAAAAGCAGTTTGTTTTGATTGGATTCTTTTTTCCCACCCAAATGTCACCCACCCTTGCTGATGTGGGGATGTAGAGAGACCGCAGAGAAGTTTTACTAAAAGCACTAATACTTTTTTAAAGAAAAATAAGAAAATAGTGTTTTTTCTTAACACGAGTCACGTTTATTCCCCCATATAAGACCAGATGTCTCATTTAGAAGCGTCGTCGAGCACACTTGGGTCTGCGGTCAGGTTTTAGGCTCACATCCTGTAGACAGATCTTTTTTAAATAACTGAATGATTCACCTCATCTGACAGCAGGTTTCTACTTCTCGTTTTCAGGAGTGTGACCTTAATCTGGTTTTATATTTGTGTGTAGCCATAGTCACATACATTCCATTGGATTCTGCCTGTGGTTTCTCTTACATAAAGAACTAATTAAAGAAATGTTGGAAGGGGCAGTAATGATGTGATTTATTGCTGAAAGAATCCAAATAATCATGCAGAGTGAATGATGCTTGTGACGTTAAAGGATGCAGTAGAGCAGAGCCAAATGACTTGCCATGTGACCTTTGATGCTGGTGCTGTCAAGCATTTTACCAGCTCATCTCATTTTCTGCACCATCATTTCTTATTTTTCACATTTTCGAAACATCTTTAGACTGTCTATGTATAGTTCTTGAGATTTAATAAATATTTGTTATATTTGATGTGCCAGTGAATGTTGCAGTTGAATGAACTGATTCCCGTATTTTATACTAATCTTACTGTTAAGACGTGCTATGAAATATAACAAATGTGGGGATTTTTAGGTACTGTTTTTTATCAAATCAAAACATTATGTTTTGAGAATATTAAATGCCCAGGGAACACTGTACTGATAAAATGTCATACTTGAATGCCCTGTTCGCTTTGGATGTGTCTGCCAATGTGTAAATATTATAAAATTTAAGGTTTTACAATTACTTGTTGCTTATTTTTGTGCTGGTCTTGCTGTCTATTTTACAATTCAATCTAAAATGGTAGTTCACCCCAAACATGAAATTCTGTCATCGTTCTGTCATCGTTTGCTTACCCTCTTATCATTTCAAACCTGTATGAATTGCTTTCTTCTGCAAAATACAAAAGAAGATATTTTGAAGAATGTTGGTAACTGAACAACAGCAGTGCCCATTGACTTGCATTGGTTTTGTGTCCGTACAATAGAAGTGAATGGGAGCCACCTTTGTTCAAACTGATGACATCATTTTCATTTTGGGGGGAACTATCCCTTTAAATAGTGTAATGCTGCATTTCCTAATAAGACAACTATCAATTCTTCTTAACTAAAACCAATTTTAATCGCTCTTTGCCAGTTAGCAAATGTTACTTTTTATTGCCCTCTGTATGTCGTTATTAGGGATGTAACGATTCACTCAGCTCGCGATGCGATTCACGATTCTGATCTCACGATGCGATTTATTTACGATTTACTCACGATTTATTTTTACAAAATGAGTTGAAACAAATTAGAAATGAACAACTTCCCTTGCATTATTTCTTAAATGCTTCATGTTTCTTTGTATAATAAAATTATCTTTTATTTTAAATAACAAAACTAAACTGCAATTTTATAACAAATTAATAATAGAAAAAGTCTCTTTAATATAAACAAACTAATACTGTCTGTGCTTTTCTTGGATTTTTTGCATTTAAGAAATATCAGCATGTCCACGTTTAGGTTTGCATTGAAAATAGCGGCCCCTGCTGTTCAAAAAATGTATCGCGATTCAGTTCACACCTCAACCGATTTGAATCGTCACTCATTATAATCGATTTTCAACCGGCTCACGGTGAATCGTTACATCCCTAGTTGTTATAACATTCTGTTTAAATGTCATGAGTTTTTGTGTTTTTTTTCTCTCCCTGGACATCTGCAAAATTGCTGTTGTTTCCTCCAACTCTTGGATCTTGATAACTTCACTCTCAACCATCCCTCATTGCCTGGATTTAAGCAGCAGTAAGTGTTTCAGTAAGACAGCACAGACCATTTAATGTGCATGAGCACTTCTCCCTTTCAGGAAAACATCTATTTGTTTGTTTAAGAGTTAAGATTCTGTGCGTTTTGTGTGATGGTTGGATCTGTGAGCTTATGCCTGCAAATCTCTCTAATCTGAAGTATTTGTCTGCCTGTTTTCAGCAGCAAAAGAGTCTGGAGGGATATGTGGGATTTGCAAGCCTCCCCAACCAAGTGTACAGAAAGTCTGTGAAACGAGGCTTCGAGTTCACCCTGATGGTTGTGGGTAAGAAAACAACGATTTTATAACTTTAAAACCGTAGGTATTTTGTTTACAAATCCTCCGTTTGCACAGATAGCAAACTTTCGTTAGAGACGAATGATGGATCCAGCGTGCGCTGTCGTTATTATGACCACTTGAGATGCTTCCTGTCTAGTTTTGAACGTTTGCCAGTTGTTAGTCTACATTCTTGACATTTGGTCTGAATGATGTTTGGATAACCACACAGGAAACAGGGGTTGAATAGCTGTGATTTCACATCCTGTTCATCTTGAAAAATGCAAGGACTTTTCAAGGCGTAGCGCTAAAGTTTATTCTTTAAAACCTAAATCAGTTCACAGAGATATGGGCAATCTGTTCCGTATGAAACCTTCGCATGTGAGCTGTGATGCTTTTATACTTATTTAGTTTTGAGGGTTACTAGATAGTGATCATAGATAAATTCATTTTTATGCCAGAAAATGTTATTGCGGTTTTCAAGTCTGGTGTTTTTACTTAAATGTCCCAATAAGAAAGTCCTTAAAGTTTTTCTTGAAATGTTTACACATTTTTTTAGCTTAAGCTTTTTCCTCCAGCTGATTTGTAATACAGATTGGTTGCATTTTGGGGTGGATTTTACCCAGTTGTTGTAGCATGGCCAAGCCTGTAATGGTGCCAGCCACTCGGCCTGCCAGAAGCAATTTACTGTAGTTAATGTGCTGACCTCACCGCGTGAGACCCTGCAGATGAATGCTGCAAAATTCTGTCATCATTTACTCACCTTCGAGTCCAAATCTGTATAAATTTCTTTGTTCTGATGAACACAGAGAAAGATATTTGGAAGAATGCTTATAACCAGACATATTTTGCCCCCCATTGACTCCCATAGTAGGAAAAATACAATGGTAGTCAGAAGTGCCCCAGAACTGTTTGGTGTCCTATAATCTTTAAAATGTCTTCTTTTGTGTTCAACAGAACAAAAAAAAAAAAGATAAAGTATTTTTCCTACTGTGGGAGTCAATGGGGGGCAAAATCTGTCTGGTTATAAGCTTTCTTCCAAATATCTTTCTCTGTGTTCATCAGAACAAAGAAATGTATACAGATTTGGAACAACGGTGAGTAAATGATGACAGAATTTTCATTTTTGGGTGAAGTTCCCTTTAAAATTCTGTCCTGATTTTGTCAAGTAATTCAAACTTTGGACCACAAATTGAGAAATTTTAACACACTGACCACTTTTTCTGTATTCAAAGTTTATGGGGGTGGTTGACATTGACAGCAGTTGAATATCTGCTGATTATTACTAGGGCAGAGTATCATGACTGCTGGGGGACGATTTTATTTAGAACCAAAATCTAAGCACGTCTAAAACTTCAACACTGTTTTTATAATTTAGCTACTTTATTGTGTTTTAATAGCTCTGGACAATATTGAGATCCCGCTTTATCCTCATGTTTCTCTTTGTTTTCTGGCTGGTTTCAGGAGAGTCAGGGTTGGGCAAGTCCACGCTAATAAACTCTCTGGTTCTAACGGATCTGTACTGTGGAGAATATCCTGGACCTTCTCATCGAATCAAGAAAACAGTTCAGGTATGGTGCATTGTTTTGTTTCGTTGCGCATGCGGTACGACGCTCCCGTTTTTCGAGAGATGAAAATAGTTCAACTTTTCAGAATGCGGCTCGCGTTTTCTGCGCTGTTTTAGACGCGAAATGTGAATCGCTCCCTAATAGGAATAACTGTTGCTTGTTCCTTTTCAGAATGCTGTAACACCTTTTAGTTTTTTACTTAACAATTAGGTCTGTAAAGCATTTTAGACAGCCTCGATTAAGACTGACACCTCATAGTCTCATGCACCAGTCTGATTCGACCAGCATACTTCAGTAATAGTATAGTGCTGTTTCCTACATGTTTGTACTTGTAGCCTTTAGTGTGACTGTGAACGTTTTTCATATCTTCACGTATAACTGCCTTGCAGATCATTCCAGTTCTATTTGCACCCATAAAGTTTTAAAACCATCCATTCTCCAGTGGATCAAATCAATTTTAGTAGAATTTTTTATTTAAGCAGCATTGTGTTTGTTTTTTCAAAACTTTTTGCGTTATGAAACTTATGTTAGTTTGTCAACTGTGTGTTGGGCAGGTGGAGCAGTCCAAAGTGTTGATGAAGGAGGGAGGCGTCCAGCTTCTTCTCACGATAGTTGACACGCCAGGATTCGGCGACGCTGTGGACAACAGCAACTGGTAAGAACAGTTTAAGCATGAGCTTTTCTGTGCAGAGTGCCAGAGGTCATTTACAACGGTGTCATTTCCTTTGTGAGGTTTCATCACGCTGGTGTTTGGTTGAATTGAGTGCGTGACCTTAATCTGCTGTGTTTGTTCATTTTGCTTCAGCTGGCAGCCGGTCATCGATCACATCGACAGTAAGTTTGAGGATTATCTGAACGCGGAGTCACGCGTGAACAGACGGCAGATGCCGGACAGTAGAGTGCACTGCTGCCTATATTTCATCGCACCCTCAGGACATGGGTGAGTGATATCTCTCTCTCTCTCTCTCTCTCTCTTTACACCTGCTCTTAACATGCACCTCAAATGAGTTTCCTGTGGTCAGATTTACACACTGTACCATGTTTTTTTATGTTCTGCTAAAACACTTAACTTTGGGAAGCTGTGCATTATAGTAATTTACCATGGATAATGTGTGCAGTTAGGCATGTTGTGTTATCACAAAAATGTAAAATGCACGGCTTCTCTTGGCTTATTGCTTCTATAAAATAGAACAGCAAAATGCTAAATATCATAAATTAAATGCATGTATTTTTGATAACGAATATCACTGCCCTGTATCGAACTGCGTTGTCATTGCCGCAGTGTTACAGTGTTGTATTTTATCCTCCAGACTGAAACCTTTGGACATCGAGTTCATGAAACGGTTGCACGAGAAGGTCAACATCATCCCCTTGATTGCCAAAGCGGACACCCTCACCCCCGAAGAGTGCCAACAGTTCAAGAAACAGGTCAGTCAGTTGCAATCTCTCAACTCTATTGTGCCGAGTCCTGTTCGTTTTAAGTCCTGATTAAGTCAAGGCAAGAGGAGACCGCAGGAGGTCAGGGCTCCGGCACCGTGTGTGTCGGAGTGTTTAGCCATCTGTCAGAGTATTATCTCTGCAGGAACCAACACGAGAGAGCAGCTTTACTGTCCGGACAGGAAAGATCAACTGAGCACAGACTCAAATATATAAACAAAGGATGTTGTGTTGGCCAGGCCAGTTGTTTGCTGTCTGATGGAATCACGTAGGGTTTGTGTTGTTTTTGTTATCTTGAAGTTGTTTCACTTTTTCTCCAGATTATGCGAGAAATCCTGGAGCACAAGATCAAAATTTACGAATTTCCGGAGACTGATGATGAGGAGGAGAACAAGATTGTGAAAACAATCAAAGTAAGAAAATATAAGTGGATAAAGGAACTTTTTTTAATATAATGCGCTGACAAAGATCAGAATTTTGATGCGTAGACACTGCGTGCAGTATACAAGGTGGCTGCATATTGAAGGTCTGCCAGGACGGCTCTGCATGCTGATGCAGCACACATACTCCTTGCACTTAGTCACCCATAAGCTTCTTGCTGTCTCTCTCTCCCTCCCAAGGATCGGTTGCCCCTGGCTGTGGTCGGAAGCAACACTATCATCGAGGTGAATAGCAAGAGGGTTCGAGGAAGGCAGTACCCATGGGGTGTGGCAGAAGGTAGATGCACTAGAAATGTCATCAGCTGTTATAAGGACATGGTGGATCTCACACATCTACATTTTAAAAAGATGTTATTTTAATGTGTTAGATTAAACTTGGCAGGTAACCTTAAAATAAACAACTAAAAATGGCTGTAGATTTAGCTCTGTGTAAAAGATTTAATAGTTTATTTAATAAACTAATTTGAACAGGAAAACCTGCAAATATCAATGTTTTAAAAATGTTTATTTTTTTATGAAAAACGTATAACAATAATGAAATTCTAAAAGGTTTGTGGAAGAGTCATGAAAATTCCTCTTGTGAATTAAACATTTTCGATAGATGCACGTCTCTAAAATAGAAATTGCTTTCAGTGGAATCTTTTAAAGTCCCAGTGAAATAAAAAATTACAATGCCTATTTTTTTCATGAAATATTGCAGCGTTTATTGTAAATAGTTTATCAATGTGGGTCATTCTCTTTTTAAAGATGGGATAACAAAATGTATAATAGAGATATACAGCTGTACGATTATTTCTGGAAAAACGCGAGCTTTTTTAGGCAGGCAGGGGGGACGGAACTACAGCACGAGCACACAATCATCGCATTATCCCTTATTATGCACGTACGCGCTGATTGCCAACAAAACGCAGACATATGACTTAGTTTGACTTACCCTGTTGCGAACCAGTGATCCAGACTTATAAAAAACTTTCTGAAACAAGTTGGAGTGCTGGGGGAGTGTATCAAGCACAGAAATACTACGTCATACTACCAACTCGTTTTTTAACAAGTTGACCGTGTTAAGCATGAGAAGCCAGCACGTTGTGTAAAGTGTAAAGAAGTCAGAATGCATGACATAGCATGTTATCCCGCCTTTAAAATTCGTGTGCCCTCATAATCTTTAGTTAAAATCTGAAAATGCACTTCTGCCCTGTAAGTGACTATCCATCTTAAATGACGTAACTTAGAAGGCTTGGGCGGGGCATCCGTTAACTCCTCCCCTTCAACTGTCAGTCTGCTCCCAGTTCCATTTTAAAATGCAACTGCTGTTTTTATACATACAATCAAATCTCAGTGAAAAAACAAGCCACGCCCACCATTTTTTCTTATTCAGAATTCTGTTTCACTCTGAAATGCGTCAGAATACGAAAGATACCATCGCAACTTCCGGTTCACGGGGACTTTAAGAGTGACTGTATCAAAAGGTGTGGAAACCATTGTGAATATTAGCCTGCTGTGTTAACACTTGATTTTTTTCTATCTCTCCACAGTTGAAAATGGGGAACACTGTGATTTCACACTCTTAAGGAATATGCTCATCAGGTACAAACATTACACTGGAAGTTGTAGTCGGTTATGAAAAGAGAGTTTGTCAGAGTAAAATGTTTATAAAATGATCGTACTGTGATTTAGTTAAATGTGTCATACGAATATAATTGGCAGTCATTTGTACAGGTACAAGGGCTTTATAATTGCTTGTTTTATGACAGGACCCACATGCAGGACCTCAAGGACGTAACAAATAATGTCCATTATGAGAACTACAGAAGCCGGAAGTTAGCGGCTGTTACCTGTAATGGAATTGACAACAACAAAACCAAAGGCCAGCTCACCAAGTAAGTGAATTTATAGTGTTTACGAGCCCGATGAACCACTATACCAGAAAATGATGAATGTTTATTTGGCCAGAGAACTGTGAATGTCCTGAAATTGTGTAATAATGTAAGTGAAAACAGACATGTTTGGAATGATGTAAAACAGCAGATAGTGGTCATCATATGTGGGGTTTACATTCCACACCATAATCTGTCTGGTCTCTGACACTCATACTTAAAGCTGTATTTATAACACACACAACATTCATCTTTCTTGACACAGCAAGTGTTGTCTTATGTGGATTTTGGACATATTGTTTAAATAAGGGGTGCACGATAAATTATCGGCCATATCGGTATCGGCGATAAATGGTCATTTTAATTTTATCGGTATCGGCCGACAAAAAAAATTTAGGCTGATATATTATAGCCGATAAATTATGAATCATTTTCTCTGGTTAATTCACTTCAGCTGTCACAAGTGTGCTGTGATTGGTTGAGTGGATATATCGCATTCTGCAGAGAAGTGAGACTGGCATATATTGCGGTTTGGAAAGAAAGGGAGATGGAATAACACGACGGATATCGCATTTTGCTTAAAATTAAAAAGTGACTTTTCAATACCGACCTGATGCAATACTGATTTTGGCTGACACTCTTTTTTTTTTTTTTAATGGCGTTTATCGCGTTTTTGAACCAAACTCTTCACATCATTGTATGTCATTGCATCATTTCCTGTCTAAGGAAAAGTTTAACCAAGCTTAAATTTGTGTCCAGTCTACTTCTATTTTTAAAGTAAACTTGTCCACAACCAGTTTACACCCGTAATGATATTAAATATGTGATTCAACAAGACAGAATAATCCGACTGAAAAAATGTGTAAAAAAGACTAAGAATAGATTTAAGATGGTCAAAATTGAATTGAATATTGTTTCTGATGTGGGATATATTTTATATTTGAGGAGGTTTATGTATAGACATTCTTTACAGTTTGCTATAGCAGTGCTCTAACCTAATAAAAAACAGAATTTTAACACAAGCACATGTGCACGTACTGTATGCATGAGAACACGCTCACAGGTGCATTTGTGGTCACGCTGCAGTTTTCAAGTTGTCAGCAAACATAACAATCCAACCTAAAATTCTTTTGCAGGAAGCCACGTTAAAAAAAGTGTTGTCATTCAGTCTGTTCTTTCCTCCTGCTTAACACATGTGATTGCTCTTAAGTTACACTGTTTTAGCATGCTAAGTGTGTGTGTGTGTTTTTGTCTTTTAGAAATGACACGGTTGAAGGCATGTAAGTGGTCATTTACATTATTCCAAAAGCCTATGTAGTACAGATCCTCTCTTCCTCTGGGAGCAGTGCCCTTCGTGTCAGTTATTGGTGTTTTGTCCACCTTCTTTTTCCACCAGTTTCATGTGTCATTTTCCTGGGGAGCTATAGACCAGTTACATTTGTTAGACTAGGGGACAGACACACTGTCTAGCCAAACTTCCTTATGTCCCTGATGATCTGGACAAAATCACATCTGCTGTCATTTTTGTTTTCATTTTGAGATTGTCGAATTAAAATGAAGTCACATTTGTCAGATCAAAATTATACCAAGATTTCAATGGATATCAATGGATAATTAAAAAAAAAAAAAAGTTGAATTCTGCATACAAATACTAAATATGCGCTGAAAATCATGTTCAACTCTGTCTGTATGAATCATAGATCGTCCAAGGGATCCCCACCCTTATTTCTGCCAGACGTATGTTGCTTCCTCTCCCGTCACAGCTTTCACGCTCTCTAACTCCTCAAAACGCTTCTGCCATTAACACAGTCTGTGTTGAGCCGTCTTCAGCATTCTTCGGGTTCATGTTATACCAGGATATTTGTTCTTTCCTCGTTTTATCTGCGCTAGCAAGACTGCCTACAGTAAGCCATGAGAGTTTAGCTGTGTGAAGCACAGAGATGTCTGGCCAGAGGGATTGGTCACGGGTGTCATGTTCAGCTCATCTTGATGATCAGGGTTGGGCTATTTCATTTCTTTGGCTTGAAGGCTTTGTCGGTTCACCTCTCCGTCTTCTCCTCCTGTCTTTTTAAGACGAATGTGAATGCACGGGAGCATTCATCGAGGGAACTGTGGGAACATGTGGTCATGGTTGTAAATTGTATGTGTCCATATTAGGAGCCCTCTTGCACAGATGGAGGAGGAGAGGAGAGAGCATGTGTCCAAGATGAAGAAGATGGAGATGGAAATGGAGCAGGTCTTCGAGATGAAAGTCAAGGAGAAGATCCAAAAGCTGAAAGATTCAGAAGCAGAGGTACTGGACTCGACACCGAGTTGACACGTGTTTTCATTCTTAAGTTCTTTTATTTGGACAACTTTTGCTGCAAATTCGCATGAGGCTTTAGTGTAAGATTTTTAAAGATGTTGTTTGGTTTGAGATGATGTATTCTTGTATTGCTACATCATCTGTGTTTGATTAGTTTTAATGGGCTGCAACGGACACTGACAGACTATAAACTTGTTACGTTTTGACATGTTTAGTTGCAGCGACGTCACGAGCAGATGAAGAAGAACCTGGAAGCCCAGCATAAGGAGCTGGAAGAGAGACGACGTCAGTTTGAGGAGGAGAGAGTGAACTGGGAGACCCAGCAGCGTATACTGGAGCAGCAGAAAATGTACGTCTCACCTAGTGACTCCTTTTATACATAGTCGTAATTAGAAATTGGAATTTTGGAAATATCAGGGAATTTTAGAATGGTAATTTTCAGGCGAATTTACTGGGTGTTGCATTCCTGTATCAATATCAGTATTTGAACTTATCCGCACTCTCGTCCCATAGGACTTTGGAAAAGAATAAGAAGAAAGGGAAGATCTTCTGAAAGCTTTTGTATGATGAGCCGGTCGTGCTCATTGGCCAATCCCCCTGTGTTGTCCTCGGGCAGACTCGCAACTGTTCTGCTGGAGGCCTTCAAGCTGTTCGTGGAGTTCCACAAAAGAGTTTACCTTCGTCGGACTCTGTTTTAGGCAAGCCAACCCCACACCAATCTAAAATATATTAGGAATTTTCAAGTGTTTTTGATTACTTACCAGCTGATGTCCACAGTTATATGCGAAAACACATCTAGCGGTCAAACTGTATTTTTGTAATAAATTGTTTACTCGTCAATTACTCGAACCTCAGTAACAGAAGTGTGTTTTCTGAGAAACCTGTGTGATTTTTAACCCCCTGACCCATGAAACAGCCTAACTGTACATCTTCACATGCACAAATGACATTTGGAGGAGATGGGCAAAACCGTTTGCTCCTATGGCTTATGATTTGTGTTTTTTTTCTCTCATTGCAGCAGTGTGCCCAAAATATGTTATGTCGAGTCAATATCCTTTGACCACCTCCTATAACTTCATTAATGTTATTATTTCATTTATTTTTATATATTATAGTATATAAAATGTATGCGTACACCAAGACAGCTAACGTAATACTTTTTTGTATGTTTATTAGAATACTCGGCAGACTGGTGTCTTAAAATACCTAGAGAGCATCAGAAATATACTTCGAACGGTCGTGTTTATGCAAGAGTGGTATCTTTTGTTCTTTTGTTATGTTCTTCATATCTGTATTTTTAATTTTATTTTTCATTTGTATTGTACAGTCTCTTAATAAACTTGTGATGATACAAGTAGAGGTCATCCAGATTGTTGAAAAATGTGTCGAGTAGTAGGGGAAATTAAATCGAAATGCATTGAAATACAATTTGAAAAGTCAAAATAAGATTGAATTTAGTGTAAGAAATGTGGACCAGACATCTAAAATGTGTTTTTTTACTCTCTTGAATGTGTTTATAAGTCACTTTAAATGAATAAATGTAAAAAAACATTTGGAACACACAACATATGTTAAACATATTTTAATATTGATGAAATTGATATTTAATTTAAAGACATCAAAAAGTAACACTAGGGGGCGCTGTTGAGACATTTCACCCTCAATTTTTACTTAAAAAAATTAACTCAACGAAATGAACTACATAAAATAAGAGTACGCAGTGACCCCAAAATGTATTTACATTTAAAACAGATATAATTGATTAGTGCCTTTTATAAACAAGTAGCTCAAAAAATGAGGGTTGATAAGATTGTTGATCAAATTACATGTTGCAAAATCAAGACCAAAAGTATCTGGACGCTAAATGATTATTATCTTTTACATTTGTATTGTCACAACCATGCCTGACGTTTTGACCTTGAGTTCAATGCAAAGTCACTGTGCTCGATTTCTTCCTAGAAGGAACCTAAAAAAGAAATATCAGAATTTTTATACAGTAGGTACTAGATTATCAATATAAAAAGGAAACCTTATGTTTTACCTGGTTCAGCCACATTCCTTTTTCCCATTAAACCCACAAAAGTCTGGAACTTCTGAAATTTCTGCCCTGCAAGCGATGCATGTTATATATTAGATCTTAAAATAAAAGGCCCAGGATTTTAATGTATAATTTCAGTTAAGAAAGCAGTGATAGTCGTAAGTCAAACTTAATTATTCAGTCAAATATGCAAAACAGATCTCGAAGGTCAAAATCGAGCTAATTTACGATTTCGAGTTATTTGGGATTTTGCTACATAAAAAAGCAACACATTTGAATCCTAATGTAATGTCACCAACAGATATTAGAAATTGATGATAAAATTGATTAAAACATTATTACCTGATTTTTTCCCCCATTAGACCATTAAAGTTTTGTAGTCGACTGATACGTTTTAACATTGTCTGTAACAGTTCTGACAAGCAAATGTACCTTCAGAAAGACAATCATAAAATAATGTAACCAAGTGATACTGTTGATAAATATTTCGTTCAACATTTCTGTATTCCCTAGCTAGCCACAGCAAACAACATAAACAGAAAATGAATCTGATGTAGATCAATCAAATCTGTAAAAGAACAACACATCAATTGAAATTATACCTGATTTGAATACCTGTCATTTATCCAATTATCTTCGTTTTGATTGAACGTTTGGCACAAAGTTCCCGTGAAAGCAGAAAGCAATAGAGAGATTTTCATGATGAGCTGATGTCTTGGGCAGTAAGCTGGGTTTGTGTGCAGGTGACTGGCAACCGGTCCTCAAGACTGAAGATTTCTGATGCCAAAGTCTCTTAAAATATATATGTGGAAAGTGTGGACAAACATTTGGCCTGGCAATAAATAATCTTGGCATTGCCTGTGATGATTCCTGTGTGCACACCAAACCTGAGTTCTATTTAAATGGGCACACGATGAATCAGGTGGCGATTATGAATTATTAAAATAAAAACCCTTCACACTGGATTATCCCTCTGAGATCCATCCACTGGGCATCAGTATCAGCTATTATGCAAATGACTCTGTATTTGACTTCTAATCAACTCCTCTTGGTAGAAATCCTTTGAGGTGTTTGATTGTTCTGAATGAGTCTCAGTGTAAGAGAGCAATGTGACATCACCGCTCATTTATTTCATTCTCTTCTCTTCGTATGTGATTGATTTTTGTAAATCAACTGGGTGCTTATGCTGCAAGACCATGTGTTTGAATCACAAAATAGATCCTGTGAATCTTCTGCTTTATTTGTGATACGTGATATGATTTTTGACCAAATGGCTTCTTGAACCAGCTTCATGTAAGACAATGTAAGAATATAATAAATAAAAACGAGAAACTCCTTCAATAATTTAATTATTAATACATAGTATATAAGAATAATGTAATGTAATATAATATAACAATAATTTTTTTTTATTGCATTTATTCATAATTCTTGCGTTCTCTTCTGTTATTGGCCATTCGAACGTGTCGCTCAAACCCGGTGGGCCGCCGATGGCCACGCCCCCACGCACTGAGGAAGCGCTTAAATGAAAGTGAAACGATGTAGCGAAGAGGTTTTCGGGCTCTGTTACTTTCACAAACAACCCGATACTTTACTTTTGCGCTCAGGGACTACGAAATCTCCACATTCAAGTGAAAGTCATGCATTATTGTAGGTCCTTACTGCTTTATTTCCTCGTCTGTGTATGTGCTGCGTCTAATCCGAGAAACGCGAAATCGTCCGATAATCTTGAACATTTGGAGCACGTAGATTCGCTCACTCAAAACATCCTATTCCAACTGAAAACCCACGAGGGTCTGGGTGGGTTTGAACCGGGTGATATCGCGCCCGCGTTTACAGTTCAGACTCTGGACGGAGTGTTCGTTTATCCTCCTCAGAAAGAGTCGAGATCAGCTCTCATCGTTCACGCGTTCACGAATAAATCCGCTTTTCTCGAGTGTCTGTGGACGTGGAACGAGTCCCTGTCCGATCTGCTGGAGTATCTGCCTCCCGCGGCTCAATTCCTGTTCCTGTCTCTGGATGAGACCGCATCACGTGACGCCCTCTGGATGAGAGAGCAGGTGTACAGAGCCACTGCTCACAGGTATACTGTAAAAACATCATGTGGACCATGGTTATAATATGGGATACTAGTTATAGTAATATGTTGTATTATATCAGTATGGATAATTTTTTTGTAATAATAATAAAGTATGTTTTTATAATATTATTATGGGGTTCTAAAAAAGTAGACTCTTATGTTATTTAATTTAGTATGGTGTTCTATTTTATGATAGTATGGTATTGTATAATACTATGGTATTCTACAGTAGTATAATATGTTATTTTATACTAATATGATTATTCTGGATAAGCATAGTATGATATTTTTATAATATGGGTTTCTGTAGGAGCCTAGTATAGCTGGTATGTACTGTAATAGTATAGTAGATAATAATAATAATAATAACTTTATTTTTATATAGCGCCTTTAAAGTAGCTTCTCAAGGCACTTTACATGAAAGTAGAAAACCAAATACATAGAAAAAAGTCTATATTAAATAATAAAACCATAAAAAAGCTAACCCCCTAAAAGATTTGTGTTACTGTTTATTTTAGTTTTGCATTCTGTATTACCTGTATTAGTCTTGTATGCTGTATATTATGGTATTTCATTCTAGTATATGATTATGCAATAGTATGTTGTGTTCTATGTATGTTATTTTATTTTAGTATTGTATGCTGTTCTAGTAAAGTATTTTGTAATAGTATAGTATGTTATTGTATGTATGATGGACGTGTTCTATACTGGTTTATCATTTGACTTTATAAGTGCGGTATTCTTTACGTTGCTTTACCATGTTTTGTTACGTTCTTATTGTGTTCTATAAAGTAAATACCAAGGCACATTAGAATGTAAAGGAGTACAGTAATAATTCATTTCCGTGGCATAAATGAAAAGTATTATGGTGTTGCCATTTGATAGCATCACAGCCCTTACTGAAATTTACCATGGTTTACCTATGACATCCATAGCCTTTTGGTTTTATTTGTAGTAACTACCAATTAACTATAGTCTTAAACACAACAGCCATGGTTTAACCATGATATTTGTAGTAGAAAACCGGTAATGCAAACAATAATAAAAAAGTCTAAAAACATAGTTACTACACTTTTACTATAATAAAAACCAGGGTTAATCTTCAAAAGGGTGAATCATTGTATCACCAGAGTATTTTTTGTGGACAGCACAACTGTTGTGGGTCAGATCTCCAGAAACACACATACTGATTTGTCAAAACATCAGCTGCCAAATGCGTAAATGTAATGTGAATGTAGCTTCACATAGACAGACAGACCTCATGAAATATAATTGGGTTATTCGTACAGTAAATTAAGTGTAAATTAAAGCTGCGCTTGTTCTTATTAGGGCTAAAGAGATCTTGTCCAGATTGTATTTCTCTCCTGTACCCGTGTATGCTTTGGGTAACTGGATACCCAGAGTTCTGTACTCGTGGGGGTGCGGCGGACACAACTGTGGCCTCGCTCAGGTGGTTTTTACCTCTTCGGGTGAGAGTAAACATACACTTTCCAGTTCTTTTACACTTAAGGTGTCATTTCCTAAGTATGACGGATGACGTATGGCAATTGTTGAATTGTAGACTGGAGCATCCCTGTGATTTCCAAGCGTCTGAATGCCAGATACGACTGGCTGAATGGGCGCTGGGGTGCAGATCCGTACAGACTGTTGGATGCAGGTGACGGCTGTAAACCTGACGCCTCCATCAAAGGTGCTGTCGCCTGGATATCTGAAGGCGGCTGCTCGTTCTTTACAAAGGTGAGCCGCAATCAGTGTTGGGTAAGTTACTCTGAAAAAGTAATGAATTACTAGTTACTAATTACACATTCGATAATGTAATTAGATTACTGTACAAGTTACTCTCTTCAAAAAGTATTTAATTACTTATTACTAATTACTTTCTATATCCTACATCAACCTTGATGAGTTAAGTGATTCAAGGATAGACATGAAACGGCTCTTTTAATTCATTCAAATAAATAATATAAAACTACATAAAGTATTATTATTAATTACAAATGTGAGAATTATACATTAAAGCACGGATTTTGAAGTTAGACTTTGAATTTTGATGTAAATTCCTCTTCTGCGCGCACACATATATTACACAAAGTATTTACTTTAATTACATCAGAAGTAACTGTAATTAAATTACAGAAAAAATAAGAGTAATCCCTTACTTTACCTTTTCAAGGGAAAGTAATTAAATTACAGTAACTAATTACTTAGTCTAGTTACACCCAACACTGCTAATTACTTAGTAACTAGTTACACCCAACACTGGCCGCAATATAGCAAGGCCACTGTGAAAGTGGCTTCAAGTTCATTTTATTACGTATACTTAAATATTCAAATATATTTTTCTAGACTTTTCAAGTCAAGTGCAATTTTAAGTACATAAAACAAACCCTATACGTATACTTTCTTTATTTTGTTTGATAAAAGTATATTAATAGCACACTTGAATAAACTTTTTTTTTAGGTATGGCCCCATTGTTAATACTGTGATCTGCACTGTTATTATTTTTTATGTGTAAGATTAAAAACATGGCAGAATCCAATGCTACGGGGGTTCTGGTGTACGCCCTGCCCGGGAATCCCATACAGGACATGAACTGCATCGGGGATGAATGTTCCACCTCCCTCAACATCCCTGCATCTATGGTCCATGTAGAACCCAGTGTTGTACAAGCACTACGGTAAGACATTTAGCACTCAGGGTTAGTGCTGAAAAAGCATAACCTGGGGTTAAGAAATAGGTCCCCCAATAATAAAAAATACTTTCATCTTTTATTCACCCTTTTGTGATTCTAAACCTGTATATGACTCTTTCTTCTGTGGAACACAAAAGAAGATATTTTGAGAAATGTCTCAGTGGTTTTGTCTTCATACAATAGAAGTCAAGGGGGGACTATGTTGTTTGGTTACCAACATTCTTCAAAATAAATAAAGAAATTGTTTTTTGTTGTTGTTCTGCAAAAGAAAGAAAGTCAAGTTTGGAATAAATGATGAAAGAATATAAGAATTTTTTTGACATGCGAATTGTTTATCATAGATTGGGGCAGAAGGTGAATGTGACGTTCCAGATTACCCCGTCTCCAAACTTCTTCTTTGCGATCGACCAGCAGGGGGCGCTGTCTGGGATGGGCTGGTTTCTCTACCCAACCTTTAGATTCATAGCCTGGCAGGCTCAGTGGTACAACCATCGTTTTGTGATATTTTCTAAAATATTAGATTTATCAACAAGTAGTTTAATATTGCTTCTGTCCTTCTGAAACCTCATAATATCTCTTTATTTCATGTTTTTTAAATCATTATTATTAGTCACCCTTTATGTTTGTTAGCTTTTGCTAATTTCCAACCAATAAAACGTATTAAAAAGTGCTTGTCTACTTTGATAACACCGTATTTAATGAATTAAGAAGTACAGTGTTTTTTCCATTTGCTGATAAAAATGTGGACATCTGAGGTTTTGGAAGGACAGCGACGATGTGTAATAATCGCGCTTCTGCAACGTATTAACCGTATTTCTAATGTTCAGTTCATGTCTGCTTGATTCTCTAGGTTTGTTTTTTATGATGGTTTGCAGGAGCGCCTGAAAAGTCCTGCAAGTGTAGTGTCGGTATTTAACCGCAGTCTGATGCAGGGAGAGATGGGAGCTCAGGCAGCGGTGGATCTTCCTGCAGGTTTGAGCGTCACATGCTGTCATTCGAACCACTTTTATTTGTAAAACACTTTTAACAAGTCAGCTTTGTCTGTATTCTTTGGTTTGTTTTTGTATTTAGACCTGTTGGATTATGACGTTCTGGAGTTGGACGCCACTCTGTCCTGTCCCGGCCGCAGGGACGAGACGTGCGCTCATTGGGATCACACTGTGCAGTTGTACGTGTGCTGCGATCGAATCGGCCCGTACTGTAACCTGGAGCTCGGCCGCTGGATAACAGCCTTCCGCAGGTGCTTCTTCTTCTCAATTACTGCAAACACATTCATTTAGATTTTATTTCACCAGCACCGACCAGCCCCTGCATGTAGACCTGCGAGATTGCTGGAATGTTTTTCTGCGAACGGTTCATGGAATTAATCTGTAAACATTTTTTTTTCCAAATTGTATTTTGTCATTTCAGAGGCACGGGTCATTGGCTGACGGATGTGTCCTCTTTGATTCCTCTGTTAAATAACGCCACCTGCATGTTTACCATGAAGACTGTGCCCTGGGCCATGCCCTGGATGGCCTCTCTCAATCTCCGCTTCAGTCGTGGCAACCGGACAGGTCAGAAAAGCATCGCTTTAGTTACTTTTAACCAAGCATCCACAGATTATCTTTTTCATTTGAACAGAATTGTTATTGTCATTTAAAACGAACAAAGTTTGTATGTACAGCAGTGGCCAACAGTGATGTCCACCTTTGGCCAATTTATATCGTCTCCCTTTATTAAAAAAAAATGTGTTAAAGATCCAAGTCGCACTGATGTGTTTGGAGTATAAACTGAGGTTCAGCTTTGAAAAAATGGGCAAAACTTATACACAACACATGTGTAGGTTATAAAAACATACAGTAGTCCTCTAGAATGACTATTTAAAATATTACCACAAGAGAGGATCAACAAATATTATAAACAGATACAATTGTAATCAATGTATGCTTTATGTAAGGAATAACTAAGAACAGTCCATTGAATTCTTAGAAAATAACGGTGGTGTGAATTTTTTTCGATGAATTTTCTAAGAAACCCAAATTTTATAATTTTGTCCAAAAAATACCTTAACACCCCACAATGAAAATTCTCTCATCATTTACTCACCTTCGACTTGATCCAAACCTGTATACATTTCTTTGTTCTGATGAACACGGATGAAGATATTTGGTAGAATGCTTATGACCAGACTTATTTTGCCCCCCATTGACTCCCATAGTAGGAAAAATACTTTGTTCCGTTGAACACAAAAGAAGACATTTTGAAGAATGTAGGATAGCAAACAGTTCTGGGGCACTTTTCACCACCATTGTATTTTTTTCCTACTATGGGAGTCAATGGGAGCAAAATCTGTCTGGTTATAAGCATTCTTCCAAATATCTTCCTCCGTGTTCATCAGAACAAAGAAATGTATACACATTTGGAACAACTCGGAGGTGAGTAAATGATGACAGAATTTTCCTTTAGGGGTGAAGTGTCCCTTTAAGGCATCGTAACAGAAAATGCAATCCCATAATGCATTACAACAAGCTCAAATAGAGAGAAATAGACTATGTTATAGCTCGCAATGTATTGTAATACTTAATAGTGTATCAGTAATTTGCTAAAGGCAAATTTAAACATTAAAATCAATTGTGAGTCAATTAGTTCACATATCATATTTAAATGAATTTCTATTGTGTGTTCACCTACTGTAGGTTGTAGACAAACAGCAAGGGACGTTTTAAAATAGGATGTGACTTTGTCTTCTTAGGAAATTATTCGGAAAGACTCTTCCCCTTCAGGGTAATTCCACTCTTCAATGGAGGAACGTTTGACAAGGATTATAACAACAGATACCATGAAATGAAGTTCAGTCTTCCGGCTTCAACTAAGAAGGTGATCAACCTGTAAAAATACCCATTCTATAATACAATATAGTAAATAAATGCTAATATTTTATCATGCAATATAGTAATCGTCAATATAAAATATTGAATATTTCGAATAATAAATTGTAATCCGGTATTGTAATTTGTTTGTGCTTTTACAACAGTTACTTAACCTTTTGATTTATTAAATGCGTGTTGTAATGGCAGGTGGAGTTATACGCTGTCATCACAGCTCACGGGTACGACGAGAACTTCTGCGGTGAATTCTGTGTGACGTCACACCACTTTCTGATCAACAGATCTGTGAATAACAGCCTCACATTTGACACGGCAGGTTAGTAGGACCCTTTCAATTGAAGTGCGATATGTTGAACGTCTGTTTAGGAGTAAAAGAGATGTTCACGTGTTGGCAGGATCCCCTCTGGGTTGTGCCATGCGGGTACCTGAAGGGGCGGTGCCAAATGAGCACGGCACCTGGTTATACGGCCGCGGAGGCTGGTGCGATGGGCTCCAGGTGGATCCGTGGAGGACAGACATCACTTCCCAGGTATCATCACTAACAGTGCACTACTACTGTACCCAAACATTTTATTTTACACGCCGCCTCCACTCAGTAGCGTCGACATTCAGATGGGTGTGTCATTTTATTTGGTTTATTTTGTTCTTGATTAAGAACAGTTTTTGTTGGCAATAAAACTATTGCATGTTCTTAAGAGTAGTATTAAGAGAAAAAAAAAGGTTCTCTGAATTTCTTGTAACGACTTTCTATCTTATAGTACACTATTTTACCCAAAATGCACTATGAAAAGCGCAAAAAAAGACATATTGTATATATGTGTTTGACTGTATGTTGCATTAGTTTGTTATAATGCTTTATTTCACTGAAAGACATTTGTTCTCCCCACAGCTGGATATGAGTGGAACCAATTCGGTTCTTTACTTTGGACTCTTTGAGGGACGCAACCCAAATCCAAAGACCGATCCAGGCTATATTATCATGTACTCCTATCTCGTGTACTATAAATAATCATACATGCCTCCATGGATGCACGGTAGGAAAACTTGACAAAAACAGTTCTCAGTTCTCAGTTGCATCTTTAAAACAGCATTAGCCATTCATTTTCGTGCTTGCAGAATCATTCATTTGAGTTTTATTGTTGACTTTATTATTGGCATGTGCTGCTGTGTTTTACCTAAAAGAGCTCTTTTCTTAAGGTGGAATCTGACAATGCATCGATTTCTAAATGTTTGGAGGTTTTTATTGTTTTACAGTATTGGCCGGTTTCACAGACACGGCTTAGTTTAAGACAGGACTAAGCCTTAGTTGAATTAAGATATTTATGTGGCTTTTATTAAAATGCATTACTGGTGTGCATCTTGAGACAAAACAATGGCACTGGTTTATTTGAAGATATTTCTGGGCATGTTGTATTGAGTGACGACCGGTCAAACATTCATTTTATTCTGGGACTAGCCTTAAGCCTTGTCTGTGAAAACGGGCCTATGTGTTTTATGACATTTTTAGAGAAATTAATAAAATCTCAGTTTTGTTTAATATGTCTTAAGATGCACTTAATGTTTAGTAGAAAAATGGACACTTTATGTGCAATTGGACAGCTTGCCCCGTCTTCTTCATCTGAAGTGGAAGGAGATTACAAACCTGAGATCTTCGTCCTTTAGAAAATTGCTTTTCACTTTTAAGGATGGCTTCATTATTTTGCGCATTGACCCTTTGTGATAGTCATTGTCTGACTGGTTTCCATACTTGAAGTAGTCAGACTTTAAAATTGTATTTATTTATTGCTAAACTTAAACAATGTATTTCTAAAGCTTGTTGCCTATAATTAGAGGTGGAGACATGGGTATGTTGTGTGAAAGATTTGTGTGAAACTGTGACGTATATGTGCGATGGGCAAATAAAATGTTATTTGTCAAGTCATATAAGGTGTGGTGGATAGTAATCACAAAGTTCAACTTGGACCGAGAGAGCAGTCACAGTCGTTGATTTGAAATCTGAGAGAATATTATTTTAATATACTGCAAAATGACAAGAAGGTGAATTGAATTCTACTCATTTTTTTCAGTAATGGTAAGTCATCATGTTACTGCAACTACATTTGTGATCAGTTTTTTTAGTTGTTCGGTTATGTTTGTAAATATTTTGCTACTTTTTCTTCCCCAGATGTTTCGGCACACAGTGCTGTGTGGATTTTTCCTGGGTTTTGTCTTTGCGTTTCAATTTGTGAGTGTTAGATTTGATGTTAGAACACGTGTACTGAGCAGATTTTTTCATGGCCTTTATCCTCAAGTCAAGAGCCATGCGTGGGTAAGGAAAGGTACGTGTTCATTATTCAAGTTTCATATCTGCATAGTATTTACACTGTCAATCATAAGTTTGAGCACACTCATTTATTATTCTTGATTATTCTTTATTACTTGATTTCTTGCTTTTTTATTGCTTGAATAGTCAAGTCATCAAAACTAGCAATTAGCATAAATGTAAGAATTATGCAGTGACCAAAAATATGAAGCCACTTAAAATCTTTAAAGTTGCTTCCGTTTACGGCTCTGAACGATTTCAAACTTGGGATGTGTTTTAAACAGTGATGTGCTTGTTACATCTTTTTCTTTATCAGTCATTTCATTTGTACATAAAAATATAATGTCTTAAATTTCTTTAAACTAGATCAATTTAACTGAGAAGCAAAATTTCATTGGATATACTTTAAACATTGTTTTTAGAGAATTTTACCACAAAATTTAGTCATGAAGTTTATGTTTGACACAAGAATAAAACAACTTGCCAGTGCAAGAAGAAAAACAATTACAATTATTTTGTCTATTGGATATGGCTCTCATTAATTGTTGTTAAAAATATTTTTTTAAATATTGTTAATGTATTTGTACAAATTATATTATATTACTATATAATATTATGGGTTATATTAGAATATATCTTATTCTTGTAAATATTGTTAGTAATATATTTGTACAAATTATATTATATTACCATATAATAGTATGGGTTATATTAAAATATATAATATTTGTCATTATTATATTATGTTATAATTATGCTATATTGTATTATATGTGATCCTGGATCACAAAACCGATCTTAAGTAGCACAGGAATATTTGTGGCAATACCCAACAAAACATTGTGTGGGTCAACATTATCGATTTTTCTTTTATGCCAAAAATCATTAGGATATTAAGTAAAGATCACGTTCCATTAAGATATTTTGTAAAATTCCTACCGTAAATATATCAAAACTTAATTTTGTGAGTAATAAGCTATGCTAAGGACTTCATTTGGACAAAAGGGGATTTTCTCGGTATTTTTATTTTTTTGCACCCTCAGATTCCAGAGTTTTAAACAGTTGTATCTCGCCCAAATATTGTCCGATCATAACAAACCATACATCAATGGAAAGCTTATTTATCAGATGATGTATAAATTTAAATTTTGAAAAATATTATTATATTATATTACGTGTTAGGGTTATATTAGATTATATTTTATTCATATAAATTTTCATAATAACATAATTGTACAAAACTGTATGAAAATACTAAGATAGTATTGTTTTTGCGGACCAAATTCAGTCGAGTGTGTCTTAATGTTTGACTTTTGCTTTTTCTAGACGAGGTAGCAAAGACCCTGTTTTCTAAGGTACGGGTGCTGTGTTGGATAATGACAAGGCCTGAAAATCTGGCGACAAAGACCCAACACGTCCGGGCCACGTGGACCAAACACTGTAACCTGGTGTTATACATGAGCTCCCAGACGTCAGATTTCCCCACCGTGGGGCTCAACGTGAGCGAGGGCAGAGATCAACTGTACTGGAAGACCATCCGTGCTTTCCAGTACATCCACGCCCATCATCTTCAACACGCAGACTGGTTTCTCAAGGCTGACGATGACACGTTTGTGGTCGTGGAAAACCTGAGACGCCTGCTTTCAGAGCATGACACCGAAAGGCCGGTTTATTTCGGTCACAGGTTCCGGCCTTTCGTCAAACAAGGTTATATGAGCGGCGGAGCCGGATATGTGTTGAGTCGAGAAGCTCTCAGGAGATTTGTGCAAGGTTTCGACAGGGGACGCTGCAAACATGACAGCACGTTGGAGGACGTGGCCTTAGGCAGGTGCATGGAGACCATTGGAGTCACGGCCGGGGATTCAAGAGATCCAAACAAGCGGGAAACGTTTAATCCGTTTACTCCACTATATCATATCATTCGCCTTGAGAACAGAAAACAATCATGGACGTATAGTTACTACCCCACCATACGGGTGAGTGACCCGGGACGGTAATCATTGTTTGTCGAGTTTCAAGTTGTTTGGCATGTTACAATAACTGTAGGTGTGATTTTTTTTATTTTAGTAAAACATTGTAATTTGTTATATATCTTAATGCAGTGTGATGCTGTTACACACTGGCAGCTTTCAACAGCTGTCATCAGAATTGCAGAATAATCTTTTTACAAAATCCAAAATGAGTCTGTACTTTCAGAATGTGTTTATTTAGTTTTTAAGATCATTGTCTCTTTTTTTTACAGGGCCCTGGATGCTGTGCAGACTTTGCAATATCCTTTCATTATGTGCGACCTACAGATATGTACGCGCTGGAGTATTTAACACATCACCTGCGACCGTTTGGATACAAGCACAGACTTAATCTTCAGCAAAATACTGCAAATACTACAATATAAAATAACAAAAAACATTACAAGTGACATTCAAACGTTTGAGGAAAATGGATTGTTTCAATAAAAAACGGATTTCGTTAGTCTAAGGCTAAAAATGAATACAAAATACAATACAAAAGTTCTCAAAAACCTTATAGTTGTTATTGTAGCACTGTTTTATAATGTTTTGCAGGTCAATTATTTGTTTCCTTTCTGTTTTTGAACAGGGGGAACCTTATCTGACAGTAACATTCTCAGTTGTCAGAATTTGTTCCCCCTGCTAAGATAGAAAATGTAAAGATATAACCACAAAGGGCTAACAAAAAAGAACATTGGCTCATGGTTTGTAGGTTGTTGGTTTGAGTCCACGCCTTATTAAATCATGTTAAATTTAACAATAAAATGCTGAATATATCTGTGTAAATTTTAAACATATATTTGAACTTTCTGTATAATGGAACAATATCTTACATTCACAGTTTTAATCAGAATGTGTTCCACTAAATCTAGTGATGGAAAGCTACAAATTTAAAAATGCTAAAGGTCAGTGGAATATTTTCAATGTGTAATTTAGTTCACAGCCTCTCAGTGCTCATTATGTGTGATCTACAAATACGAGCTGGTGTGTTTTACACATCATCTGCGTTTGGATACAAGTATAGACCACTTCAGAAAACGTAACCAACGCTGGTCCAGAAGAACTTCCTGTTCCACTGCACAAACGTTTGAACAAAATACAACCAACAGAACATTTAAAACCGAATCAAAATGTTAAGTGAATATTTTCAAGATTTTATTATGTATGTAAGATTTAAAAAATAATTTAATCAAACTAGAAGTGCTTGGACCGGTGTTTACATCTTGAAAAGTGGTCTGTAGACCCAACACTGAGCTTCAGCAAAGGAAATAATACTGCAAATAAAAAGATAAAGTTACAAAACCAAGTGACATTCAAACATTTGACGAAAATGGATTGGTAAATACTTATTTTTACAAATAAATTTCTGCATGAAGCCAAATGTGCTCATTGACTTTTAAGAATCATTATTTGATCATTTTGTGTGTATACTTTTTTAAGCGATCATAGCTGCAGTATCAGCAGTGACAGACATCTGACAAATTCCCTCTTTTGTGTGACATGACTGAAAAAAGGACCTAAAATATACAGTGGACCCCAAGAGTGTTTATACATTTGATTATTTAAATATAGCAGTGCAAAAACAGGTTCACTGTGTATGCATAAGATTTTACAAATCTTTCACCTTTGGTGTGGGAAGCTTATATTTTCATGCAGGCTTTTCTGCAGGTCTCTGCGCTATCGAACTGGTTTTTGTTGCCATGGCAACCTCCAAACCAGAACCGAGCACATGAATTGGCTTTCCAGTCATAATACCATTTGACAACATAGTCCCGACACGGACCGGGTTCCAGAGGCTGCTGACATCCCTCATCTGAAAAATATTTTAATGTTATGAATAGTAGGTGATATGCGCACGTTATATAAAAGTTGCACAACATTTTTTTAGGCTTCTGTCACAACAGTTTGTGTGTTTTGTGCATTTTTTTTTTTTTGAACTTTGGTTGTTTGGACTTTTACCTGCATTGAAATCCTCTTGAATGAGCTGCGGAGGATCAGTGGTTCTCTGTGACGTCGAGCCCGGCGTGGGATTGATCCTGTAGGTGTTCTGTCTTGGCTGATTCAAAGACGTGCGAGGTTTTTCATCATGGATGGATGTTGAGTTATAAGAGCTTGATCCATCAATATTCTCACAGATCTCTTTGAGCAGTTTACTTTTCAATTCTAGACCACAAGAGACACAAACATCATTTATCACATTATTCTTATTCTTGCAAGGAAATTTGTATAAATATTTATTATAAAAATTATAAATATATCTAAAAAGTAATTGAAAAATAGGTTTAATCAATTGTGCTTTTAGTATCTGCATACTAATTGTTCAGTGTAAGTCAAGTATGCAAATGTATTTTTAAGTGCAGAAGTACACTAAAAGTATATACGTGTTACAGATTAAAAGAAGTATACTTGCATAATTGCACTCTCTGCATACTCTCTATATTTCACTATATACTTATAATCTACTTAGAGCGTTTTTAAGGTAAACGTCAAGTATAAAAATGAATACCAATAAAACATTGGAAAAATAAAATATAAAAGGTAAACCATAAGTTCACTAAAAAAGTATCATTATGAAATATAAAGTATAGTAAGTTATGCATAAAAGTATACTTGCAGTATAAAAACAACAAAACTAGTAGTCTTCTGAAAGTATACTTTCATAAACAAAAAAATCAACTACAAGTATTGCACTAGTACACTTAGAAGTGCACTTGTACACTAGCTGTGTACTCAAGTTTACTACTGTTACACTTGAAGTATACTTAAAAGTGTCGGAGCATGTGACCGGGTGACCTGAGTTCGAGTCCCGGCTTATGGTCCTTTCCCGATCCTACCCTGTCTCCTGCCCATTGCTTCCTGTCTGTCTGTCCCTAAAAATGGAAAGCCCCCCCCACCTCCCCAAAGTATACTTCTATAAACTAAAGCGTGGGCCAATTTAGTCCCAAGTAGTATTGAAACAGTACCCTTGCAAGTGTAGTACAAGTACATTGATATTAGTATACATAAAGTATAATTAAAGTATGGCTGCGTCCAAAAACCCCCACTTGCGGTCTTGGCCACTTGAGAGCACGTGCACGCGACAGGAAGGAAGAGCGCAAGTGTGTCCAATGACTTAAAAATGCCCAATGCCAGTGCGCATAACGCACACTTCGGAGCGGTATTAAGGCTAAGCGTATCCCATCATGCATCATGTTCTGGATATGAATCATGAGACTTTTTGCTCGGGGTCTCGTGAGATGTTGCTTAAAGCTTTCCAGTGTGTTATACTACTATACTACTTTTTAAGGTTATATCTTTATTAAATCTAGGTTTGGCTAACATGTGTTTTTCTTTTGTTTTGGGGTACAGCTGCTTTGATACAATACAAATAAAGCGCTATAAAAATAAATCTGACTTGACTATATAATTAGATACGCCCGGAACGCCAGATGGCCAGTCCGCCCCTGGATATTACATATAATTTCATAATAAAAGGTAGTGTTGCATATTTTATTGGTGAAAACTTGGTGATTTTGTAAAACTGCTTTTTATCTCATAATTAGAAAAAACACATTAATTAACGTCATATGTTTGCACTTGCTAAGTGTGTCCCATCGGGTTAGAAATACTACATGCTCACTTGGGATCTTCACGCCCACTAGAACACTAGGGCCAAAGACAGGAAATACTACGTCATAAGTAGTCAAGTGGTCAAGTGCAAAGACCGCAAGTGGGGGTATTTGGACGCAGCCTATATTTGAACTTTCTTATAAGTATACTAAATAAAATGAACTTGAAGTACACTTCGTTTTTCTCGCAAGGGTGACATGCTTGTTTGTGCTTTTTGTGCAATGACATGATAAAATGATCTATCATATGTACCATGAAGTGTTTTGAAGTCCCCTATAAAGAACACGTGCTCTTCATCAGGCTGTGAGGCGATTGATTTCAGCTCCTGCTTAAAATCCTCATGGAGCGGGTCACTTTCATTCAACACCCCTATAACATACATGGTGATGTTGGCCGAATGAGCCTCGTCGACAGCGTCCTCTAGCTTCACAGTGTCACGATGATCCGTCTGTCCATCCGTAATAACCACAGCCACTTTCCTCACGCCGGGCCGAGCAGCCTGAAACATCTCATTGGCCTCTCTGATGCCACTTCCCGTGTACGTTCCCTCTCCGATGTACGCCATTTTTCGAACGGCGGCCTTGACTTCATCGTGAGTGTAGCGTTCTCGTAAACTTGTGACCACGTGGTTGATGTTGCTGTAGAGGACGATGCCTACGTGCGTGACCTCAGGACTGACCGACGCTTGGTCGACCACCGCGCTCACAAAATCTTTAATGAGGTCAAAGTTGACCTCACCCACGCTCTCAGAACTGTCAATCACAAAGACCAGCTCGAGGGGTTCCATGCGGCATACTTGACCGCAACCTGATAACCAAGAATAACTGAGACAACTAGTCTGGTTAATCATAAAAGCAGTGCTATTTAGGAACTGAATTGTGACTTACCACAAATAGATTTGATTAAGGTGATTATTTCCTCTCTCTACAAAATACATAATACATTTTAGTATTAAAACGCAAATGTATGGCTTCGCATTGGATGGAAAGTCTGCAGAATATGTAAAGGCGGAAAATTCTTAGATGAATCTCTGCACTTTACCGTGAGACCAGGCTCTCCCTTTCTTCCAGGATTTCCCTGCAAAGGAAAATGGTTAATGTTTTCAGCCATCTTCTATCTGTCATCCTTTATTCAACCTCAAGTGGTTTAAAACCTATATATATCACAAAAGAAGATATTTTGAGGAATGCCTCAGTGGTTTTGTGTCCGTATAATGAAAGTCAATGGGGTCAGTGTTGTTTGGTTATCAACATTCTGCAAAAACCTTTTGCCCCAGAACTGTTTGCTTTCCTAAATTCTTCTTGTGTAGAACAAAAAATTGTACAATCATTTTTCCTATGGTAGTCAATGGTGCCCCAGAACGGTCATTTGCTAACATTCTTCCAAATTTCTTCTTTTTTCTTTGTGCTCAACCAAACAAAGAAATGTATACAGGTCGGAACAACTTGAGGGTGAGTTATGACAGAATTGTCATTTTTGGGTGAACTGTCCCTTTAAAATGATGCTATGGATAAAAATAGTACAAAAAAGAATTTGTTTACTGTTCAAAACACGTGCATAAAACAAAATATGTACTAAAAAATGCAATGAAGTATTGCTTTCTAAGACTGTAAAATTGTACTATAACTAATATAATATTTAAGATAAAAATCCTTATAGCTTATGAGTCATGATGTATTGAGCTGATACGTCAATATAAAGTACGTCGGGGTGTCTCAGAACATGAATGTTCAAGCGTTTTAAATCTTCTCACCGGTTGTCCTGTAACTCCAGGTTCTCCCAAACCTCCTATCTCCCCATTGCGTCCTGGTGCTCCTGGAAACCCTCGATCCCCCTAAAATAACCCAGTGTTGTTGTGGAGTACTTCATTTTTACAGCTTGGCAGTATTTCTTGTATAGTAAAAATTGATTCTGTCATCTTATTTTGTGTTTTGCAGAGACTGAAACCCTTATCAAACAAAAAAATATATTTGGGAATATACTGGAAAATATAATGAACTATATTAAATAATAATCAATTTAAAATGTCCATATATTGGAACCAGTGCTTATATATTTTGAACATATACTGTCCGATATTAATATGTTAACAATGTATCGTACGTTTCAATATATATTAAATGGTTAAAATATTGACAGTTAATATTTAAGAAAATATTAGGCTATTTTCTTTGTGTAAGGGAATAACATGGTTGTAAGGCTGAGTATAGACAAAATGTTTACAACATTTTAATATCTGGGTGAATTATTTTTTAGAGACAGACTATAAGATCATCTTTACCTTTGGCCCCTGTAGACCCTCTCCAGGAACCCCTCTTGGTCCCTGTACACCCTGATATCCAGGATCACCCTGTACGAAACACAATATAGAGTAAAATGCATGTATAATATATTCATTTGTTTATCAGACTGTAATATCAAACAGCATTTAGGTACAGAGATTTTAGAAATACTGTCGAAAAATAAGATCAAAATTGATGTTACCTTCGGTCCTTGTATGCCCTCTCCTGGTAATCCTGGTGGACCAGCAGGTCCAGTCTGACCAACAGAGCCCTGCAGCCCAAAATAAAGCTATATATATATATAGGAAAATCTCAAAGCCATGTGTGCGCTATTCTTTACCACAAAAATATAATAATTAATCAAACAAATACCACAAAATAAATTATTATATAAATTATTTTTCTTTTCCAAATGTCAAATGAAGACTGTTGAAACCAATAACAATCATTTACCTTTTGTGACTAAAAGACAATTGAACAGACATAATACTGCGAAATTATTTTTTAATAATCACGTCGTATTTTTAACCATCATTTAATATGATCAATGTTTTTTCACACTCGCTTGAAATATACACCCACCTTTGGGCCCATCAGCCCAAGACCTGGTGGTCCGGCTGGTCCTGGGGGCCCTGTTGTGCCTCGATCTCCCTGTGACAGATAAATCAAACAGAATAATTGTTTTAAACAACATATTTGTGCTACAAAGCGTTGGAGATTGCACCTTACCTTTGATCCGGGTAAACCAATACCTTCTGGTCCAGTCTCTCCTGTAAGACCCAGTAAACCTGGCGGCCCCTACAGATTACCCACGTAACATATAGGATTAAATAATGCCAGGTATTGTATATATGTACTGTATATCAGAAGGAATGATGTAAATATTTACAGGTGATCCAGGATAGCCTTCTCCCTTTAACCCTGGTGATCCAGTTCGTCCTGGTAATCCTATTTCACCCTTAAAGACAGAATAGATGGGTAATGTCAATACAATTACAGTACATGTTTCTCTCAGTACATGAAACTCACTCTTACCTTTGGACCCGCAATGCCCCTTCCTGGTTCTCCAACAGGTCCTGGTGTACCAAATGGCCCGACATCTCCCTACAGGTAAACAACAAAATAAATGTTATTATAATTTAATATTACATTTAAATTATTTATGGCAAATTAATATGATTTAATATTGCTTTAAAGGTGCAGTGTATGAAATGTGTCTAGCGGCATCTAGTGGTGCGGTTGTGAATTGCAACCAACGGCTCACACAACCCTCACCCCTCCCTTTTAAAGCACCACGGTGGCTGACACAGAACTAAGATGTCGTCACGTTTCCGCTTATTTGCCGAGGAAGATAACGTGTTTACGAAACACACTTTGTAAAGGAGTTTGTCCCTTTAGGGCCACTATAGAAACAACATGGCGGATTCCATGTAAGGGGACCCGCGGTGTATATAGATAGAAATAGCTCATTCTTAATGTTATAAAAAAATAACGCCTCATTATGTAAGGTCTTCATACACCTCTGAATAGATAGTTATGTATATTATATTGCATTTCTGTCAATAGACCCTCCAACAAAAATGACACATAGGACCTTTAACTTACCTTAGCTCCAGGTATGCCCCTCCCCGATGGTCCAGGTATACCTGGGGGTCCAACATTCCCTGCTTCTCCCTGTTATCAATAAAAGAAACTGAAGCTCAATGGACTTTCGGAGAATTCCTGTTATGATGAAGCTCTGATATACAGTATTTTATTGTTTTACCTTAGGCCCCATTGGTCCAGCTGATCCCAATGGTCCTGTTTGGCCTCTGAGTCCCCTGTCCCCTCGATCCCCCTATTGGCATATATCTTATTCACTGAAATTGATTTTATGCTTTCATCTTTACAGTAGGTCCTGCCTTTGATTTTTAGTTGTATTTCATTTTTACAATTCATTGGATTGGACGGTATCTGTAGCTAAATCACTTGATGCCAAATCTCGTTCTGTTTACAGAATCTTTCTGATCATTGAAGTGTTTTTGTTGTCTATCTCTCTTTACATACTGTAAAAGTAAAGTAAAAGTGATACCTTCTCTCCTGGTAGGCCTCTTCCAGGTGCTCCGTCTTGTCCTCTGGGACCTGGTAAGCCTATACCACCCTACATATCATAAAGTCCATTATAATACATGCCTGGTGAACTTTTGGGGGTGTAGCGCGGTATTCGAAGTATATTAACCTTTGCTCCCGTGCTCCCATCGTCCCCTGGTGATCCTGGCACACCTGGCAAACCTCGAGAGCCAGCTTCACCCTATAGTATAAACCCATGAACATCACTTTAATTTCATTACTTGATACTCTAATTATTGTTCAATGAGATGTAGTGGCTCTGTGGTTAGAACGTGGGTTCCATTCCCAAGGAACACACATACAGAGAAAAAAATTGTTGCTTTGGATGAAAAATGAGATGGCAATTTACTTTGGGTCCTGGTTGTCCAATTCCTTTTTCCCCAGGAGCTCCAGGCTCACCAGAGAAGCCTTGCTCGCCCTGACAGAAAACACATCAGAAACAGAACAGAAAACAATATGGAGTTTTGTTTTGTCTATGCGCCTCATTTGGACTGATTTAAAGTCATGGTGAGTTTTTGGCTATATTACAAGCAATAAACAATAACAATAGTATTCAGCTTATATGTGGCTTTCTTACCTTTTGGCCCATGAGTCCTATCCCAGGATTCCCTCTTTGACCAGGAGGACCAATTTGTCCCTGATTCCCCTTTAAGAAAATCAAAAGTTGAAAATCAAAACATTCACAAAAGAACGAAAAAGTAAAAGCACACCTCTCACCAATGAAAAGTGCAATATGTTGTATCAGTAACCTCCCAAAATGTAATATTTAGGATTAGTAGAAGAGGCTTTGAGCCCATCAGAAGTTTTAAGAAAATAATGTTTCACATCTATTAAATTTGGCGTCTAATCTTAAAGGAACAGTTCATTGAAATGTAAATCAAGTGAAGTTATTGACATGTCGCCATATTCACATTTATCGTGTGTGTGTGTGTGTGTGGGGGGGGGTGTGTGTGTGCGTGTGTGTGTGTGTGTGTGTGTGTGTTTGTTTTGGTTTCAACTTTGCTTAATAATAAAATATGAAATGTTTGCTGTTACAAACAGATTTTTCGCTTCAGAAGACATTTATTAACAAATAAATTACTTTTTTGGAGCTTCAACATTTTGAGCACCATTTTAACATAAAATTATCTGTTTGTGTTCAACTGAAGAAAGAAAGTCAAATACATCTGGGATGACATAAGGTTGAGTTAATGGTCTTATTTTGGTCGAAATATAAAAGCATTAATAATGGTGAGGCCTCATCAAGCACCAGCAATATGCCAATATTGATGTTAAAACTGTTAAAATAACCGAAATACTTTTTCTCCTTGAATGCCTCTGCCAGGTAATCCTATTTGTCCAGGAAACCCGGGAGGCCCAGCACTCCCCTAAACGGATAAACACAGAGGTAATGAAAATACACTAAACACAAAATGCCCATTTATTATAAAACTTAACTCTCGCACAACGCAATTTCACCTTTTCACCTTTGACCCCGTAACCTTGGAGCCCACGAGCACCAGGAGGGCCGCCAAAGCCCCGGTCACCCTAAAAAAAATTTTTTTTTTAAATTCTTGCCAGGACAACATTAAATGTCTTTATGATTAGAGGTATTATAAGAATCATGTGACTTCATCATCATGCATCTCACCTTTGGTCCAGGAAGTCCCTCACCTGGACCTCCTGGGTTCCCTTGTGGTCCTGGTGGACCTGCAGGACCCTTGAGTGATGGACAACATCATTATTTCACATCTTTGTGATGAACGATGATGTACGTCATACATCTCTGAGGACATGAAAAGAGACTTACAGGTACCCCAGACTGACCCACAGCAATCGGACCAACAGGACCTGGTCTTCCTGGGTTTCCCTTGTCTCCCTATAGAACCAGACAGACCTCTGAAACAACCAGTTTAACTCAAAATTGTATTTTTTCTTTTAATTTACTTTAATTATGTCTTTAATTGACTTAATCTTCACTTTTTTTTTCCTAAGGCAATGTCGGGAACAATTTTTCAAATTAAAAGTCTTCAAAGGCCCAACAACCTGAGCTATGCTACGTCTACACAGCTTTATGTTATTGCTGTAATATTGACAGTGAATGCCATTAAAAAGTTTCAAACTCAGAAGAATAAAATAATATTTCATAAAAAAACATGTTCTTGAACTACCTTTGGACCAGGAAATCCAATTCCAATGTCCCCCGGTGGTCCAGAAGTGCCGAGCTGTCCTTGTTCACCCTAAAAGCAACCTGAAGGTAAGTGTTTTATTTGGACATCTTCGATATTAGATTTTTAAGGGTTAAATCAGCAGGTGCACAAAGATTTTGCACGCACAGGAGGACTTTTATTTATAAAAGTCTACAAATGTTGTGCCATTTATTTATATGATATCATTCTAATTTGATTAAACAACACTTTCTGGGATTGGTCATCAGTCTGTGTTGATCAAAACTATCAATTGTGGCATGACAAGCAAAACATGTTTTTTGGGGTACAGAAGAACACATTGTAGTTCAGCTTTACAGTAGCATGAGACAAGAAGTGTGGCAGGTGCATTTTGTTGTATGTTCCCAGTGGCATTTACAGAGAATAAGGCAAGCCTTGTCCTTTCACACTTGAATGTGCTGTTATAAACTTGTTGTAAACAAAGGCTCTTTGTTAAACATTTCAGAGCAACAGATGTGCATGAAAACATCTCTTAAATGTCAATTTTATGCCTCCCAGATTAAAAAAAATACTGAGAAAATTCCCGTGTTTATGTCAGACAAAGATATCAGTTAATTGCTCTTCACTGACAAAGAAATACAGTAGAAGATATTGGCCTACTTTAGGTCCTGGATGACCCTCGAGTCCCTGGTCCCCCGGAGGTCCATTCAAACCCTGGTAAAATATTTAAAGTATATGTTAAAATGTACAGCCGCAAAAAATTAAGAGACCAATTATTATTACGTGTGCAGAGCACATTCTGTCACAATAGGTAGGTGCTTATGTAAAATGATCATTTTTGCTTCATTCTGTGAACTACTAAGAATATTTCTTCCAAATTGCAAATAAAAATATTGATTCTGTTTGCGTTTATTTGCAGAAAATGAAAACTGAGGAAACGAGTAACAAAAAAATGCTCTGTATTTTTTCAGACCTCAAATACTGCAAAGAAAACACGTTTTTATTTCTACAGGAATTTAGGAAAAGTTCAAAGATCATTTTTTTATGTCATAACCTGGATTTTTGTCACAGTTTTATGTGTCTTGTCATGCTGTCAGTCTTTCACATTGCTGTTGAATGACTTTATGTCACTCCTGAGGTTTGATTTTGTTGAAATTCAACAGACGCTGGACTGGAATGACCACAATACATCTAGAAATGCTGATTAAGTGAAAATTTGGAAAGCGGCTGTATTAATATCTTTAATTTTATTAATAATTTTAAGACGAATACTTGTCTGCAATAAACATTAAAATGCATGTTGTATAATCAACATCTTTGACACAATTCATACAGTATAGATGTCAGTATACTGCCCCATTTTTTAATTCCATATCGCCACTAATCGCACAGTACAATAGCTTACTCTGTCAAAGAAAAATATCCTGAAAGCCTGGATCGACTGCGGTTGATGTGTACATTAGCACTGGATTATGAGCTATCTGTACATCACATTCCATAAGTGCAGGGTGGGAAAACAGACCGGTCTCTACTAGTACTATAAATACCGTACCGCATTTACTACAAAATACAAGCCATGATAAAATATATACATTGCTGTATTTTTAATTTCATTACAGATGATCAACGTGAGTGACAAATGAAAATGAAAGAAAATATAAAAAAATCAGAATGACTTTCTCGTTTGCTTTAATGACAACACGCTCACAGACTTTTCATTTGCTTTAAAATCTTCGTTTACATTTTTGATCATATTATCACGCTCACAGATGTGGCCATCAAATGTCATTTAAAGAGATCAGTACCTGCACTCCTCTGAGACCCCGTGGCCCTGGAGGTCCTTCAATGCCCTATATGAAATGCAACATAAACAAATGTAATGCGTATACGGCACATTTCTTAACAAGTAGGAATGTAGAGAAGACATACCTGATGTCCTTTTTGGCCCGGTGGTCCACATTTGCCTTGATCCCCCTACAACAGGACTCAAAATTAGGGTTGAATCCAGGAAAACTGTTTTTTGTTTCAGATTTTTTCCCAAGTCAATGCGTATTGAGTCTATTCAGCGTACTGTATCACAGTATTTAGCACTTAATTGACAGAATATAGGAACAAATTACAATAACCTATACTTTTGTCAAAAAATAAAACTTATGTTTCACCTTATCACCTTTGTAGCCAGGTCTGCCCTGTGGATGAGAGACCATTCGTTGTTGTTTTTTAACAGGATACACACGTCATATTGAATGAGGATTTAATCAAAATGACGAGTCTGACCTCTGCACCTTCATTCCCTGGACGACCGGCTGTCCCTGTTTCTCCCTTTAAACAGAACAATAACGGAAAACCAGTGAAATAGCCACAATATTCCACAAACGGTAGACATTAATGTGATTTATAAAGCACAGAAACAACATTTTCATCAACAGTGCCACACATACAGTATAGTAATATCTCAGCCGGAATTTGCAAGTTTGTTGTGGCTAATTCTATTCAGAGAAATGTGTACGATCTAAATACAAGCGTGTGATTATTAGAAAAAAGTCTTAGTCCTTCAAACAAAGATTATGTACCTTTGAGCCTTTTGCACCAGGGACGCCTTCTTCACCAGGATCTCCTTCTTTACCCTAAACGAAATACAGAATTTTATTCAAAACTCCATCATAAATTATGACCACAGTTTCATCTCCGTGATACTCACAGGACTTCCTGGTGGACCTCGAGCACCTTTCTCGCACAAACACACGGTTGGCCGTGGACACTGGCATGAGAAGTGACAACAGGTATAATCAGCACAGCAGTATTTATTCTGCGTTTGTAATAATGGACATTAAACATCGGGTCCTAAAAGTGTTTGGACACTTAAGTCACATTTAAAAATGTAATTGTATTACATTAGTGGATCCCAACCTGGAGGGGTGTGAATAATTTCATATAAAAGTAAATAAAAAATGAAACAATATATACTGTATATATATTTGATAAATAAAATATGTGTGTATTTGAAATATGCACATCATTTAAAACGTCGTGTTGCACAAACTTTTGATATTCAGAGTCCAAACACCTTTTGGGGTCACTATATCTCTTTCGCATTGTAAAGTCACATACTTACTTCAGTCTCCAAAATTGTTTCCTGGTAATAAATAGAGAGAGATAAGTGTATAAGACACACGAAAGGGCGCTTTCATGATAGTATCAAAGCAAGTGAAAACAAATAGAGTACAGACAGTAATCTATTGCAAAATCTCGTGCATGGCTTTGGAAACGTCTGTGCTTGTGTAAGAGAAGACTGTTGTCGTCTGACGTGTGATCGTCTGACATTTCATAAGCTGCAGACCCCACTGGAAAACCCCTCATACACAGATGCGATTCACCCACTGATGTGTAAATCAGGACAGCAGAATGTACTCTTGTTACTGTTTATAGATCCCAAACTCACAGAAATAGAAACAAGGAAAAGTCAAGGCAAACTTTGATGTTTGACAAAGCCTTCTCTTGTTTTTTTTATTCAAGTGTTCTATAAGCATGCTTCTTTTTAACTGTAAATAAGAAAGTGTACCTTTCAGTCTACATTTGATGTACCTTTCATAAAAGGGCCTACTTAAAATTACACTAAAGTATACTTATACTGACAGAAAAATCTAAGTATTTTGGGGCTGTGAGGAAGTATTCTAGGTTTCTAGTTGTGTTTACTCTTTAGATTGAAAAGTCTATTTAATACCTGTTCCCACATAGCTTTATTTTAGATTTGTTTTTTTGCCATTTTGGCTTTAATTGTACAGCTTTTAGTGGTAGAGAGGACAGGAAGTGAAGTGGGTGGGTTCGGGAAAGGACCACGAGACGGGAATTGAACCCGGGTCGCCCGATGCGCAACCGCGCCACATGTCGGAGCACTGCCGACATGTGGACATCGGCTCCGACAATATACTGTCTTATAAACTTTATATTTAAAAATAAGTTAAGTAATATGTAATTTAAACAATATATAAATTGTTAACAATTTTTATGTTTATTGTTAGTAATGTTAAGATCACTTAATGAAAACTTAATGTACAGTTGTAAAAACTACAAGTAGTTTACTAAACTATCATTACTAGACAAACTATCATTATGCCTAAATTGAAGTATAGTTGCAGTACAAAAGTACAAAAAACGTAGTTGCAACTATACTGTATGTGCAGACTATGTGCATCCAATGTTTACTAGATGCGCACATAGTTGTAAAACTAGAGACGCACCGATATATCAACACAGTCTCACAGGAATTTGTGACATTTTCACAAACTGTAATCTATTAATTTGTGTTCATGAACACGAATTCCCCCCTTTTTCGTGTCACCCAGCTCGACTTTCAATCTAACGTAATTCTATATTTCATATGTATAAATATATATCAACGCAATCTGATGGGAATTCACACCTATTTTACAAGGTGGCTCATTTGTGTAAATTCCTATTTCCTACGATCTCATTTGTATGTTTTGCATTGATTTGACTTCGCCCCTGTGACGTTAGGTTTAGGGGCGGGGTTAGGGGAGTCATTTATCGTTGGATATTCGTGTCCATGAATACGAATATATATTCCAAATTTCGTGCCAATGCCACGACCTGCCTTGATAGGGGTTTGGATATATCAGCCATTAATCAGTAATCAGCCGATATAAGCAATTTTCACACTATCGGCCGATAGTTAAAAAACAGCCGACGATCAGGGCCGATATATCCTGTCAATCAAAAGAGGACAGGAAAATCCAATGAATTTGTCCTCTGTGTATAGAAAATGTTAAGAAACAATTCCAGTTGTTTAGTCATTATATGAATTAATAACATTCAGAAAGTTAAGAAATATAAAATCTTCAGAACTTAGTTAATGAGAGTTAATATAACCATCATAGTATCGGTATTGATATCGGTATCGGCATCTGCAGATATGACTCTAAATAGTCGGCTATCGTATCGGTGGAGAAATTTAGTAAACTAAAAAGTGGAGAGTAATAATGAAATAAAAGTTAACTTCCAAGTATACTTCTAGTGCACTGCTATTCGTATACTACGTAAAGTAGCCTACTTGTATGTGAATTTTAGTTATACTTACTCAAAATTGAAGTACAGCATATTTGTTTTCTTTTATAGTTTTTTACAGATGAACGAATGATTATGTGGTCAGACAGACAGACAGACCAAAAAAATCTCTCACGAGCTGTTGCACGAGTCTTTCCTCCAGCTGGGGGTCAGTGAGGCTGTGGAGATACTGTTGAGTGGGACTGCTCGCCACAGCTCTGAGTTTGGCACTGTTCATGTTATCCTTCGCCAGGTTTGACAGGCCTATTGAGAATGTCTTGATGTTGTGTCTCTTTGCCTCGGCACTTGCCATCATGATGTCAGGGTTACGTGGATGATCGATGCTGTCGGTCATGAGCAGAGCCACCCTCACGCTTTGATCTTTGGTCTCGGTGGCGAAGAGTTGGGTGGCGTTGGATATGGCATACGTCGTGTACGTTCCCTGGCCTATGTAGACTGCATTATGCAGTCGACTCAGGAACATGTCGAGGTCCTGCCAGTCTCGAAAGCGTTGGTCGATGTACACCGCACTGCTGTAGTAGATGAGCGCAAAACGAGTTTTGAGGTGCCAGTCGGACACCTGCATCTGCGCAACCCGATTGCTGAAGGTTCTGACTAATTCTTTCTGACGCTCAAACAAAAAGACCTTTGCGCTCTCTGAGCTGTCCAGAATATATGCAATCTCCAATAAACACTCTGATTCTAAAAAATATAGAGAGAGGTCATTTTGTATTTGACAGAGGTGCAAGTTTCATTTAACATTACATTAATGTATTTCAAATGAATTCAATCAAATTAGCTTAACATAATACAAACCATTACAAACATTGGGTTAAGTGGTTATTATGGGAACTGCATTGGTTTTAATGGAACTATAATGGTCTCCATGGTTCTACTGTTTGGGGTTTTATTGGTAGGATGACATCTGGCAGATGGAGCCAAGAGGATACTAATAAATCCAACTGGAATAAGGTCTAGAAGAGTCTATGCTTCATAATAGTTTGTTTCAATGTAGAAAATTTTAAACTTTTTGTTGTTAAGCAACATACATGTTAATTCCTTACCATTTTCATTTTTGTTGGTGAAGTTGTTTAGCTTTTTTCCAGATGTTCTTCTCTTCTGGCATCTGGCCGCAGGTAGAAGCAGCCAAAGTAACATGCACAGAGAAATCACTTTGGCCATGTGCTCGTTTATGTTTGGTCTTAAAGACAGCAAAAGAACATTTTCAGGTCTTCCGTATACTCAGTAAATGTGTTTAAAGTGCATATTCTGTGATCAAAACACTTGATGTAGAGAAGAGAAAATGCCTCTTTATGTGAATACAACTTGTGCAACTATGCACATCATGCTGAACATGAAAGCTGAACACGAGCCACAGACATTTCTAAATAAATCAAATTACTTTTCAAAACATGGGTATTATGATTCAGATCATTCATGCGAACAACACAATGACATGCACGTTGTTTACAGAGCAAAGCAGAGTGATTAAATAAGGAACTTCAGGCAGTAATATAATATAAATTAGTATACATCTTTTATAATAATTGTTATTTTCCTATTTACACCCCCCGAGCACGTCTATTTTGAAACTGGAATGTTGTTCATCTTTTAGCTAACAAAAAAATAAAAAGTCAGTAAACTATGAAATAGTTCGAAATTCTATAGAATAAGAACAAAAACATGAAGATGGACGTACTTACCTTGCCTGTTACATAAAACAATTCCACATGCTTGTGTCTCCCTTCTGTAAAGAACAATTTCTGTGTAGGTTTGACTTTAGTTCTGTGCTGGACATCAGTTCAACAACACAGACCCAACAATCTGATGCATGACTGAGTTTGTGTGTATGCTCAGTCATGCATCAGAGATGCAACAGACAACATGAGATGGATTCATGTAACATGACCATCTAATACATTTAATAAAAGCACATCAATAAAATATACTGTATGTTTTAAATATTAGCATATAGGCCTATGTACAGGGTTGGAAGGGTTACTTTAAAAATGTATTCCGGTACAGTTACAAATTACTTAATAAAAATTAGTAACGTAATCCAAGTATCACAATATAAACGTAATGTAGTCCAATTGCTTTTGGATTACTTTAGTGTCACACAGCAAAATGATTTTAAATCCTTTCATTTACACAGAAACAAAGCAGCATCAGAATGGTTTTTAGGTGGCTTAAAGCAGAATATCAGATGAAGTAGATATAAAAACAGGAACTTATTAAAGAGGGATGCAAGATTAAATTCATGTCATAATTGTTGTTTATTGACTTGGATATTGTAATCATGATTATTAACGTCAATTAACACAATACAGTATAAATATCATATTTGTAGGCTATACAGATAAAACAAGATGAGAGCATTTAGGAATTTTTTGGGGGTGTTTTATGCAAGATGTATTTGCACAACATAAAAACACTTCACACTTCCTCATTTTAAACAATTACTTTAGTTTTGAAACAATTGTAATCCTGTTAATTTTTTTACTAATTGTAACTCTAATCTGATTATTTTGTTTTTTCATGCAACTGTAACGGATTACAGTTACCAAATTTTTGTATCCTGATTAGTGATTACTGTAATCCCGTTACATGTTATCAGTTACTCCCCAACCCTGAGCCGTCTACATTTATGTAATGTTTATTTATAATGTAATATAACAACTGTGGTTATGTCATATTCATATTTTATTGGTTAAAATATTGGTTCAATACAAACAGAAGCTAAGCAGCATGAACTCTGTGGTTGTTTTTCTTTTGTTTGGAGCTGCTTTGGACATGACTGTGCAAACGATTTTTTTGGGAGAATAATAACTTTGTTCCCAAATGCATCTGATTCCATTACAACACAAACAGGCTCCCACATAAAAATCTGGATAATACAACGCCCCTGAGAGTCCGCTGGCTCTCCTTCTTTTAAATATTTATACATTTAAAAACTTGTAAATAAGACTATCCAACCTGTATGCTGTTGTTTTGGAAGAAATGCAAAAGGAAAATTTTTGCAAAATGTTTATAAAACCTTTCTTTACAAGAATAGAGCTGTCACATTAGCTTTGATGTAATTGATGGCAAATGTTAGTGGTTTTAAATATGCTGAATGAATAGTTGTTTTTCAAAGGTTGCATAAAAAGGAACTACATAAAGAATCTTAATTTTTTTAATTGTATGTTCCACAGATAAAGTTGTATGGCTAAGATATTATAACAGATTAACAATTACTTTTTAAAACAGTATTAAATAAAATTGCACATTGTTAACGAGTATGTAGGTTGATATTTATTTTATTTTTTTAACACTAACGGATGAGAATTAATATTATTACTTTATTCCACTTTCCATGATAATATTTTTAAGCTGTAAAGGGCAGTAAAAAGTAGATACTATACACATTTACAAACGTAATCAAGAAAAAAATCATATTGTCTATTTCCTCCCTCTAGTTTTTCATTACCCGCACAACGACTTTTATTTTGTTAGATGAATCCACACGTGGTTGACGATCAACGCTGCTTCCGGCTTCACAGTACCTAAACAAACTTCAGCATGTATTCACGTCAAATGTGAGTATGTAAAAAAACTTATTGGCATTATCTGTGTAATTCAATTGCATCTTCATGCATATTTTATTGAGTGTATTTATTAATGAAACTGGCGTTATTGCCTGATGTTGCCGGTTCGAAAAGTGTATGTGGTTAGTTTAGCTAGCTATAGTAACGTTAGCTAACTCACTCTTGTAACAGTCTTTTAACTAAACTAAATTAAACCACACTGTTATTTCTGTTTATATAAACATATTATATTGTAGCTTAATCATTATTATATTTTATTATGTTCGTATCGGAGTAATGTTTGAACATGAAAATTTTAAATAATTTTTTGGATTTCATTTTTTGACATATTTGATATGAAAGATATTTATTTACTGTGGCTTTTTATTCCAACTTAGTTCATTTAAACTCTATAATGCATGTAAGATTGCATTAAAAAAAAAAAAAAGAATACAATAACAAAGTGTAAATAGATGTTTTGGTGAGGGTCAAAGGTTATCAATCACCCACGGTGGTTGAAATAAAACATCACATCCTAAATAGCCTTTTCTTCAATGATGAATGAGTAAAAGAGAAAGAGTTACATTTCTTGTGATATCATATTCTACAATGTACTACATCAATAACATGCCTTATTTTCCCCAGGTATCTTCACTGAAGAAGCCAGTTTCCTGCCATGTCGAGCGGCTACAAGCCAGATATCCTGTGGTCACCGCATCACGCAGACCACTACGTGATCTGTGACACTGAACTCAGTCTGTACCGGATTGGACCTGCGGGAAGCTCTGAAACCAAAGCTGGAGCTCTTCCCCTATCCGAGGAGACTGCGGCGACGCTGTTGGCCATCAACTCCGATACTCCCTATATGAAATGTGTGGCCTGGTATCCAAAGCACGAACCGGAATGTTTGCTGGCCGTGGGACAGGCCAACGGCCGAGTCGTCTTGACCAGTCTGGGACAGAGCCACAACTCCAAATGTAAAGAGCTGGTGGGTAAAGAGTTCGTGCCCAAGCACGCCCGACAGTGCAACACGCTCGCGTGGAATCCAGTGGACAGTAATTGGCTTGCGGCTGGTTTGGATAAACATCGGGCTGATTTCTCAGTCTTGATATGGGACGTTAGTAGTAAGTTCTCCCCCGAGGCTGTACCCACAGAGAAGCTTCGTCTGTCCGGAGACACGGATTCTGGGCTGGTGGTGACCAAGCCGTTGTACGAGCTGGGGCAGAACGACGCGTGTCTATCTCTCTGTTGGCTGCCCCGTGATCATCAAAAGTTACTCTTGGCCGGGATGCACAGAAACCTCGCCATCTTCGACCTGCGCAACACCAGCCAGAAGACGTTTGTGAACACCAAAGCCATTCAGGGCGTCACGGTGGACCCACACTTTCAGGATCGCGTTGCATCCTTCTTCGAAGGTCAGGTTGCCATCTGGGACTTGCGGAAGTTCGAGAAGCCGGTTTTCACCTTGACGGAACAACCCAAACCTTTGATCAAAGTGGCATGGTGTCCCACGCGCATGGGCCTGCTGGCCACGCTCACGAGAGACAGCAACATAATCCGTCTGTACGACATGCAGCACACCCCCATGCCCTTCGGCGACGAGGGGGAACCCACCATCATCGAGCGGGGCGTGCAACCCTGCAGCGAGAGCATCATCAGTAGCCTCGCCTGGCACCCGTCGGCGCAGAATCGCATGGTGGTGGTGTCGCCCAACAGGGTTATGAATGACTTCACGGTGTTCGAGCGGATTTCATTGGCCTGGAGCTCCACCACGTCTCTCATGTGGGCGTGTGGGCGGCACCTTTATGAGTGCTCGGAGGATGCTGGGCCGGGAACGGCCGCTGTTGGAAAAGACATCGCCACTGAGATGAGGGAGCGAGCGCAGTCGCGCTATGGTCACGACACTGTCCAGGTGTGGAGGAACCACGTGCTGGCTGGAGGAGACGACCCTCAGCTGAGGTCAATCTGGTACACGCTGCACTATATCCTTTTTTTAATCAAGACATCAGACCAGTTAACAGATTTGATGATTTTACTTTATTTTCAACCAAAGATGAAGTTCCAGATTGCAGTTTAACTATGTTGTCATATTGTTTGGCTATTTAAATTATATTTCCTATTGGTTATCACTTATGAAACAGTACACTGAAAACATGGAGCAGAAGCAACAGGGCAATAAACAATCGCTCATTTATTCAGGCATCAAAAACATTGTCAAGACCAGCTCTGGTAAGTGATCAGAAATAACACAGTTAAATATTCAATATGCTGGTAACTGTAGAACCGGTGGATTTCCAACAGATTTCCTAAGTTGACTCACATGGTATTTGTCACTTTTAGGCACCACAGAGACGCGGCGGTGCTGGTCGGGCTCGGACAGACAGACGGATGTGCCGCGGTATCACAGCGAGGAGCGCAGTCTGGCCCTGCAGTTGTGCGGCTGGATCAGTCAAGGGCCGGACATCGATGTGGAGCCCTTCCTGAAGACTCTGGAGCAAGAGGGCGAGTGGGAGAGAGCCGCTGCTGTCGCCCTCTTTAACCTGGACATCCGCCGGGCCATTCAGATTCTTAATAAAGGAGCTTCTTCAGAGAAAGGTACGAGCGAGGAGATGCCAAGTGACAAAAGTGTGACTCGGGGTGTCGCAGTATACCCGTATTGACTGCAGATGTAGATGTTGTGTTACTACTGTACATATGATATGATAATATAGATGATAATATCGTAAATGATTCAGCACCCGTTTAAAAGTTTGCCTGAGGAGCCAGGATGATTGCACATTTTTTCTCTGACCCCTTCAACCCTGTTTTAAGTGATTTATTAGCTCAGTTAAAGATAAAACCTCAAATAAACTTGATTGATAGCATTATATGTTTCATAAAAAAAATGTAGGTATCACAATTATATTGTTATTGTGAATTATTTCAGGCATGATAGCAGTGTAGTGAAATTTCTCATATCGTGACAGCCCTAATGCGAGACAAATCGTGTTGGAATCATCAAAATATAATATCAAATCAATAAAATAATAATAATGATAATGAAATGCTAAAAAAAATTTTTTAAACAAATAAAAAGGATGGAAGAACATTAGCCTGATACTGATGATATTTAACAAAAAGGCTATTCTTGGCATATTCTGATATTCATTTTGTTCAATTCAAGCGCGTTTCACAATTTCAAACTGTTGCAAAGCAGCTTTACATAAGTATAGAAAGTAATAACAAAAAGAAGAATGTATATATGAAAGATAAAGACAGCAGGAAAACGGAATATATCGAGTTCATTCTAACATGGGATTAAAGATATTTTTGCAATACGGTGTAAACTTAAATTGTTGAAGTTTATAATCTGACTGTTTTATTTTATGTGCTAGCAAGAGTTGCGTATTTCAAAGTTTTAATGAGATTTTGCAAGACTAATCTTAAAAAAATAACGTCTCTAAGATTATAACCAGTTTCTACTCGGAAAAAAAGTATGTATAATGTAAACGGGATAAATGTTGCCTTTGGAGATGCATAGAAAGTCATGTCTGCGTTCATCACCGAGGTCAGTGAGTTATTCGCTCATATTCTTCATAAAATGAGTTGATTGACACAAGCACGGTGCTTACGTTACACAATACCTGTTTGAAAAGAGGCGCTGCTAATTCTCGACAGTAAATACCCCGAGGCCACGGACGTGTCCAACATATGGGACTGTTTGCGTCTCATTCATAACTGCCTATTGATGGTTGCATTCGAAGCACAATTTGTTTTGGTTAAAAGGTTTTGTGTTTATGGAGTGTGACGCCTTTCACGGGCTTATATTTTTTTGCGTTGTGTCTTGTTTGTCTGAAGCAAGGGGTTTCCTGTGTGTTTTGGTTAGGTGACCTGAATCTAAACGTGGTGGCCATGGCTCTGTCGGGCTACACGGATGAGAAGAACTCTCTGTGGAGAGAAATGTGCAGCTCCCTGAGACTACAGCTGAAGAAACCCTACCTGTGTATCATGTTTGCCTTCCTCACCAGTGAACCTGGCACGTATGACGGGGTCTTGGTATGTTCAAAATTGGGATTTTAACCCAGTTAAGGGTTGTTTCTATACATAGCGTGAACCAGAAAGAAACTTGTCATTGTACTAAAACTCCTGGATCTTATGATGTGTTGACGCTTGTTTTAATAATCAGAATGAGCGATATTTACATAGAATGTGCTGTTTGGTTTTATTTACAGTATGAGAGTCGTGTAGCCGTGAGGGACAGGGTGGCCTTCGCATGCATGTTTCTCAACGACGCTCAGGTGAGAATCGCTCGCCCCTCCGTTTATTCGACTCGTTCGTTGATGTGTGTAAATAACACGCTGCCATTGTTTCTCTCTTCTGCTCAGTTGCCACGTTACATAGACAAGCTGACCAATGAGATGAAGGAAGCTGGTAACCTGGAGGGCATTCTGCTCACGGGACTGACCAAAGATGGAGTGGATCTGATGGAGAGTTATGTGGACCGCACTGGTGACGTGCAGACGGCTAGTTTCTGCATGTTGAAGGTGAAAAAGCTTCCAAAACAGAAAATCACAAAGATGCTAAATAACCCCCCCCAAAAAAAAATCATTTCATATTGCAACCCCAGTGTAGACAGCCTTTGACTAGAATTTGTGTAAATATTCTCAATTTTTATCAGGCAGAATCTTGAAGCCTGAGGTGATTTTGGGGTACTTATCGGATGCTTATTCTTATTATTATTCAGTATACTTTAAGTCATCCATTTCAAAAACATTTATTAAAGAACGCTGTATTTTTGTCATCAAAAGTAATTTTGGCCATTAAAGCATATGCCATGCAAAATGTTACATGAAAAAAATGAAGAGAACATTATTGAAACTATTATTTCACACACCGTATCAAACCAGTGAAACTGATGCAGGTTCAGTGTTCGGTCACTGAAGATAGAGATGAGTAGATAAAATACTGTTTGATGTGATGTTTGTTGTAGGGTTCCTCAGGAGAAGTACTGAAGGACCCTCGAGTACAGTGTTGGATCGAGAATTATCGCAACTTGTTGGACGCCTGGAGGTTTTGGCATAAACGGGCTGAATTTGACATTCATAGAAGCAAACTGGATCCCAGCTCGAAACCACTTGCACAGGTTTCAATCATGTTGTTTTTCTACAAGTGACGTTTTGAATTTGGAATGCAATGAAAATGTGATGGCAGTATGCCTTTTGTTTGTGGACATTATTCTGTGTCTTCAGGTGTTTGTGAGCTGTAACTTCTGTGGAAAGTCGATATCATACAGCTGTTCGGCGATGCCACACCAGGGCCGTGGGTTCAGCCAGTATGGGGTCAGCGGTTCACCCACAAAGTCAAAGGTCACCAGTTGCCCGGGATGTCGCAAACCACTTCCGCGCTGTGCCCTCTGTCTCATGAACATGGGCACGCCTGTGTCCAGCTGCCCAGGTATCGTCAATGTGAATTCATCTCATGAGTTTTATTCTGAAGTGTGTCAGCCGCCACAAGGAGCGCTGTAGTCAAACTTTGTCTTCTAGCTGAGGGTTTTTCAGATCGATTCAGCTGAGCAACAGTGCGAAATTTTCTTCATATCAGTCAAATAAATTCATTATTTCATGTGTTATGTGAGCTGTATCAGTGTTCACTGTGACCTTCATCTCATCAGGAAAAGCAGACGAGAAAGCTGATCTCACACGAGACAAAAAACTCGCTCAGTTTAATAACTGGTTTACCTGGTGTCACAACTGCCGTCACGGGGGTCACGCAGGTCACATGCTCAGCTGGTTCAGGTACGCATCGGCATATTCATTCACACATTTTGATTTGTACCGTGGCAGCACAAAATATTTAAATATTGCAATGGTTTGCAATAACGTTGAGCGCAATTTATTGCAACAGTGAAACATGGATGTTTTCTTTTCCCAAAAAGACTATAAAACACATATAGACGGTTTCAACAACATGAACAAACGTTTTGTGCCAAAACGTAACTACCAGTAGACCTCTCCAAAGAATCAATAACTGTTTAGTAGTTTTAATTTAATTTAATTAATATACAATAAAATATGACTATACATTACATATCAAATAAATTGTTACATTATAACTAAACACAGACCGGAAGTGCGTCCGATGAAACCATCTATACAGTGGTGGCCAAAAGTTATGTCTAACTATGGACAATTGACATCTTCACTTTATTCAAATATTCTATTAAAGATGCATTAAAATGTTTGTATACATGCTATAAACTGAAGCTTTATGTTTATAAGAATTTAACAACACGTGTAAAGTTTATAAAAGACAAAGCCTAGGAGAAGGACTAGCGCATTAGTAACACATAAAATTGTAGAAAATGTTTGCTTTATTTTCTGTGAGTTTTCGTTTTTCTATGAATTATTTGTATTTTGTGAACGTATTCTTGTAAAGACAAATTCCCTAATGGACCTTTTTCACGTTTCTGGGTTTCTCAGCTGCGGAAGTCGTCATAGTCATAATCTTCTATAGTGGCGAATGCGAGACTACCACAAATATATTTTTTGCATTCTCATTTGCTCAAACAGCAAAAGAAAAACTTAACGATAGTGTTTTCACTACTTATAGAGTCTGATAATGGCAGTCAAAAGTATAACTGTATAAGAAACACCCTCGGATAAGCGTCAACTATTTTTTTGTAATTTGATGCAAATGTAATATAATACAAAGTATAGTGTTATAAACGTTAGGGATGTAACGATTCACTCAGCTCACGATGCGATGCGATTCACGATTCTGATCTCACGATGCGATTTATTCACGATTTACTCACGATTTATTTTTAAAAAATGAGTTGAAACAAATTAGAAATGAACAACTTCCCTTGCATTATTTCTTAAATGCTTCACGTTTCTTTGCATAATAAAATAATGTTTTATTTCAAATAACAAAAGTAAACTGCGATTTTATAACAAATTAATAATAGAAAAAGTCTCTTTAATATAAACAAACTAATACTGTCTGTGCTTTTCTTGGATTTTTTTGCATTTAAGAAATATCAGCATCCACGTTTAGGTTTGCAGTGAAAATAGCGGCCCCTGCTGTTCAAAAAATGTATTGCGATTCAGTTCAAGCCTCAACCGAATTGAATCGTCACTCATTATAACCGATTTTCAACCGGCTCACGGTGAATCGTTACATCCCTAATAAACGTACATACGTTAAAAAAAAGATAGAAAATATAAAATGCTTTGTAGGATTTAAGATGCAATGACCGAGGCTTGTGAAAAAGGTCCATACATTTTGTACCATACAGCTCATATTTTGGTTTAAACTAACCTGAAGGGGCATTAAAAGCAAATATTGTAAATAAGGAACAGTTCACACAAAATAAAGTTAATGCACAAAAAAACCAACATAAATTAATAAAACTGACATCAACGAATATTAATTAAAGCTGCAAAAATATATCTGTCAAAATGTAAAATGCGGACTCGTGTGTAAGTTGCTTTGGATAAAAGCCTCTGCTAAACGATTTGATGTTATTGTTAGTTCATGTTAGCTAATGCAATTACTAAAGTTAATAAATAACAGAATTACAGAATGTTTAGGTGGAGTAATCCTTTAACAACCTTAGATAAACGAAGCTTTAGTAAACGTAAAATACCACAGTGGTTCTATACAGGCCTGGAGACACTCTGTAATCTCAGTGTCAGATATATAAATGTATTTGTCTTGTTTTTCAGAGATCACAGCGAGTGTCCCGTCTCCGCCTGCACCTGTAAATGCATGCAGCTGGACACCACAGGCAACCTGGTGCCTTCTGATAGTGTATAATGTCTTTTCTGCCTTCTGGCTCTTTTAAACCTCCCCACTTTACTAGAAGTCTGACATGAACATTTGTGTCTTTCTGACACCTATGATGTGAACTACACCTCTGACAGTAATGACAAGTAAAGCTGTTTGGTTGGTAGGATTATGTAACCTATGGTTAACTCATCCCACCCACAGACCGTTTGTGTTTGCAGAGACTTTCAAGCTGCTTGAGAAAGAATGTATGTGAAGGTCTGACATGCCGTCTGTGAAATGTGGTTCAGAAGTGATTCGCTATGATAAAAACATTTTAGTATCGCCCTTAAAGACAGGGGAAATGCTACAGACTGAGGAGTTTGAATGTTTGGGAGCAAAGTTTTGTTCTGTAATTTGTTGCATATTAAAGGGACAGTTCACCCAAAAATCAAAAATCTGTCATCATTTACTCACCTTCGAGTTGTTCCAAATCTGTATCAATTTTGTTGTTCTGATGAACACAAAGAAAGATATTTGGAAGAATGCTTTTAACCAAACAGCTCTTGGTCTCCATTGACTAACATAGTAGGAAAAAAAGTCCATAGTAGGACTTTATACAAAAGTTGTATATTTTTTGTTATGTTGAACACAAAAGAAGATACTTTGAAGAATGTAGGACAGCAAACAGTTCTGGGGCACTTTTGACTCTCGTCATTTTTCCTACTATGGTAGTCAATGGGGGGAGCAATCGTCCAAATATCTTTCTCTGTGTTCATCAATCAAAGAAATGTATAGAGATTTGGAACGACTAGAGAGTGAATAAATGACAGAATTTTCATTTTTGGGTGAACCATCGCTTTCAAACACAACGAACCTCAGTGTGCTTTTGAACGTTTGTTTAATTTCTTAACTGTCAAAGATCTACAGTTAGTAGTTTTTTATATAGAGGAACTACCGTCGTAACAGTAGCAGAAACCCATCAATTAACAGACTGCAAAGTACTAAACTTCATTTGAATTGTTTTGAAATGTGTTTTTAACAGCTTAATACACAAAGTATTTTTTCCGATTTCAGTTGTGTAAAATCTGTAGCTTTAACATTAGTGCTAACCTTTGAGGTTTTATTTTTATTATTAATCTAAAGGGATTAAAAATGCTGTTTTGTAGCGTTTACCTTAATTTATTGCACAATCAATGCAACAACATCCCAACATCCTAGTATTTAAATGATTGTGTCTTTAATTTTTTTGAATTATAAACTAATGTAATTAAACACATTGTTACTGTATGCAACAACAAATGTGCCCTGAATACTTTTTGCACTATCTACAGTATTTCAGTATCATGTATGCAGATTCTCCTGCCTATAATAGATGATTAATAAATAAATAATCTGCAGTTGCAGTTAGGAACCATTTTCAGAGCTGGATAGATGAAAATATGGTAGAAGTTCGCAATAGTCTCTTTCATTAAACAAATTTTTATACATATTGGTTTATTGAGCATTAAATAATGTTAACAGATTATAACTTTTGATTTTGTGTATTGATAAATGTTGAAATTAACATGTGATACGATCAGTGTTGGGTAAATTACTCTGAAAAAGTAATTAATTACTAGTTACTAATTACATATTCAATAGTGTAATTAAATTACTGTACAAATTACTCTCTCCAAAAAGTAATTACTAATTACTTTCTATATCCTACATCAACCTTGATTAGTTAAGTGATTTAAGGATAGACATGAAAGGGCTCTTTTAATTCATTCAAATAAGTAATATTAAAACTACATTAAGTGGTATTATTATTAACTGACCAAAGTATTACAAATGTGAGAATTATACATTAAAGCAAGGATTTTAAAGTTAGACTTTGAATTTTGATGTCAATTCCACTATTGCACACACATATATTACACAAAGTATTTAGTTTAATTACATCAGAAGTAACTAATTAAATTACAGAAAAAATAACAGTAATCCCTTACTTTACTTTTTCAAGGGAAAGTAATTAAATTACAGTAACTAATTACTTAGTAACTAGTTACACCCAACACTGAATACGATTAATAAATGCTGTAGAAATGTTGTTTATTGTTACTCCATATGAACCCATAGTTAACTAATGTTAACAAACAGAATGTTTTAAAAATATAGGCTTAGATGTCATTTTGTTGAAATTACTCAATGGCGAGTCGCCTAAACAAAAAATGATTGTTTCATTTTTGTCTAGTGGAATAGGCATCTAACATCATCTTTTATATCTCAAAATTCCAATCAAACTTTTTCTGCTCGTATACGAAGACCACGAGCACCATGAAAACCCAGCTGATCAAATTCTCAAATGCAGTGTGTGCTCTTTTCTCCACATACAACTAAACCCCACCCCAACAGGAACTTCAACGGGCCCATTGGCTCTTCGTTGTAGGAAAGAAGACACGAACCAATAACGAACAGGCAACATGTCTCGGGCTGAACACTAGACCTGTTTCCATTCAACTGATGAAGTTTTACGGGGAATAAAAAGCTGTGTAGCAGCTTAAGAGGAAGTAGCGTGTCTAACAGCTTTACGCACGAACGCTTTTTCAGTTCTTTTAACTCCGTGCGCATTTACGCACCAGATGCGACAGTAACTTAAGCTGCACCAAAGACCCTCACCAGCTGAGATGGAGTGACCGTATGAGATCTCCTTCATTCTGCTTTTATAAACCTCAGTCTTCATCACCATCATATTCTTCAGATGCTGTAGATATGAAGCAGATTCTTAAAGCCACCAGGATGCCAACAGAGTCTCACCTCAAAACAGGAGGGAGAGGTATGGAAAACGAACAATAGCAACATATCGTGTGTATAGTCTTTTGTAAAAGTACGTTAACGTTACACTTTAACCCGATAAAACTAGATTCAGTGTGGTGTTAAACTCTAGCACATGTGTCATGCTTAACGAGACATAAACAACATTCATATGCATCTGAGTCTTTTACTGTTTACTTTCTTTCTTTGTCACTTTTCAGTTTCTTTTCAAGTAGCTTGAAGATTTGACTACAAACCCAATCTATAAGGTCTTAGTCACTGAAGCAGATATTATATATATATATATATATATATTTTTAAGTGTTTGCATACGTAGGCCTATGCATATACTTGTTATTGTTGTCTATTCCGTACATGTTCACCTAGTTATTTTGCTTTGTGTGCAATTGATCTTTATCCATTTTTAAAACCAGTTTTCTGCTTAACTTACCTGCTGTAAAGTTTTACGTTTCTCGTATCACCTCACCTCGTGCTCTCTTTCTTCTCAAGCAATAAAATATAAACTCGAAAACTGTATGTATACGATTCATATATTTATCGGTCAATTGCCACGTAACGTTCGGCATTTCAACATTTTAGTATTTATCATACTATGTTAAAATTTTATTACAATTTTATTTTGCGATAATGTGTAGACTACATGTGTATTTTCTGCACGTTTTTCTGTTCCTTCAACTGCAGTGCATTTTGCTCCGATCGCCAGCGCGTGCCGCGCAGAATTCCACATCCCACAATGCAACGCGTTCAACTCGCTTATTTTACGCGTTAATTGATGAGAATGGCAGAAGTAAAAAAATGTGAGACACTCTTTTTATTTCCAAACTGTGACATGACAGCTATTTAACAATGTAGGGAAAGTTTTTGGTCGATTTGTTTCAAATAGGCCTACTATTTTTAATAATTGTAATAATAATTTTTAATAATTTAATAATAATAAAAGTATTAAATATACTAGCTAAGCCATTGTCTCATCTACGTTTTTGTTTTATTTTGTTCATCTTTTGTTCACGTTCACATTGTTACAAAATTTAATTTTGACGACGTTTTTGACAATAATTAACATTTTGAAGCCCTTCCTTTATATCACTAACCTACTATTCTCTAAACTGTTCTGCTGTACACATGAACTCGGAAAGCTTTCTGTCCGTGCACAATCTGCACATGGAGTGTCAGATGCTTGTGTGGATTTGCATTTGAAACGCTTCTCTTCCACACAAAGGCCTTGCAGCTGCCTCTCAGCAATCTGCAATTGAATGTAGCCGCCCCCCCAACAAATGCCAGAAAAAAAGGTGTGTACACCGAAAATGTTTTTGAGTTGATGGTTCATGCAGGCCTTGTCAGTTTGTCAGGCCTGTACTGTAACCGACAGGGCTGGCTGAGTGACACTTACAATGTGTTTGTTTTTCAGTCATGTAAAACAACGAGCAAAGGGTACAGACCATACAATGGCATTTGGATGGCTCTTTTGCATACATTTGCCATTTGTGCTTGCACAGGCGTTTGTGTTGCAGATGCATGTGCTGTGGGCAGCGTGCAGGCGGCTTGTTATGATATTCAGCTGTTGGTGCATGCGTGTACATGAATGTGGGTTTGATGAGAAGTTTCATTTTGTTTCATTTCCTGCTTTGTGTCTTGGAGTGGAACCCTAATGTAAGAACAGTCATTTAAAGGACACCCGCTGTTCCGTAAATATTGCCAAAAGTCATTTTTGGTTTGTGTCTTTCTGTATTTGTAAAGTTCTTTCTGTGTAATGTTGTAGTACATAGTATATTTAACTCCGAATTGGCTTTCTTAAAGGGCTAGTTCAGCCAAAAATGAAAATTCTGTCATCATTTACTCACCCTCAGGTTGTTTCAGACCTGTATAAATGTCTTTGTTCTGTTAAACACAAAGAAAGATATGTGTAAGAATGTTGGCAATTTTCAGTTCTGGGACATCATCTACTACCATAGTAGGAAAACAAATATTGTATCTTTTTTGTTCTGTTGAACACAAAATGAGATATTTTGAAGAATTTAAGAAAACAAACAGTTCTGGGGCACCATTGACTACCATTTAAGTTTTCCTACTATGGTAGTCAATGATGTTCCAGTACTGAAAATTGCGAACATTCTTCCGAATATCTTTCTGTGTGTTCATCGGAACATAGTCATTTATACAGGTATGAAATAACATGAGGGAGAGTAAATGATGACAGAATTTTCATTTTTGGTTGAACTAGCCCTTTAAAATGTTTTGATTTCTGTATCACACTAATGTGATTTCTTATTAGTTTCGTGCCCAGGTAAAATATTTAAATATGACACTTTAGCTTGTGCTACACATTAAAGTAGTTGAATCCTGGTAAATCATGCATTAACCTTTCTAAAACATTTGACTGACAGTTTCAGCCTAGTGTACGATAAATGATAAAAAGGTAAAAATGTGCACACATTTCACTAAATTCTTTTTCGCTTTTTCTTTTCAAATTGTGCATGCACATTTTAATGCCCATTCGGTGCACGCGCAACATTTATACATTTCATATCTTTTTGCTTGAATCAGTAAACACCAACCTGTGAACCACATTTGTACTGTCCCGGTGGGAAATCATTTACAGGAATTACATTTGCTTCTGAAAACGTGAAGTCTAGTTTCTGTTCCATTATCGCCTCTGTCTGTTTTTGTATGCGAACTGTCCTTTGACAGAGCAGATCACAAGCTCATCACTTTCCATTGACACCCACCCACCGATTTCCTCTCCATCACTGCAGTGCCGTCATGTCACTGGCGATTACCTACACAATCACTAACATCCACTCTGCGTTTTCTCAACAGCACGATCAGCCAGTCTACAGCCAATCTCATTGGACGATCTTCCTGAGAAGTACCTGATGGGACAGTGGCCGCGAGAGCCGTACCATCCCCGGCCCTCCTCCATGAGTGATAAAGCCACACAGGTGAGACGATGTAAAACTGTGTGACTTATTGCGTTATGTTACAGATATCAAAGCAAACTAACAAGTGATGCTTTTCTGAACCGTTATTGCGATTACTTTGACCGACTGGTGTCAGAGAGATGTATCTATGAAGTCAGTTCAAGTTCACACATTCACAGGTGTCATAGAAGAGTAACCATGAGTGTCGTTCATCATCACATGATCTATGAACTAGAAAGATTCTTATGTCTGTTGTAGCATCACAAATTGCTGTATGACTAATTTCCTTTCATGAAATGTTTTGCTTGAAAAGTCTGTCCGTCTTAAAAATGTTTTTTTATTTTTTTATAATTGAATAGAGCAACATTTTCGTTGCATTTTAAAATGTGTGGCTACAGCCCATTTTACTTCTGTATTACCGAGTGAAAGAGGATGTGAGACAAAATGTTGGATTGTACTTTTATGCATCATGACACAATTGGTTTATGAAAATTAAAAACAATTTTAGAAATAGGGCTTGGTACCATCAGCTGAAGAAAAGTCACATTGGAAGCAACATTAATACAATGTTTACAAAGCGTTTAATGCATGAATTAATCTCACACGAGGAATTTTACACGAAGAAAGTTAATAGTGTAAAGTAAATTAATCCGGATTTGGGTAAATTTGAGGAGAAATGTTTGAGGTCATATTGAGATCGTCAATAATATTGATGGTTGATTTAGACATTTGTGAGATTTCTGAAGAATATCTGAGACGTGGAGAACTTAAATGTCCAGTGAATGAAATTTAGCGGCATCTAGTGGTGAGGTTGCGAATTGCAACCAACGGCTCACTCCACCCCTCCCTTTCGAAGTGCTACGGTGGCTGACTCAGGACTACGATGTCGTCACGTATTTGCTTTTTTGTCGAAATAGATAACGTATTTACAAAACGCGCTCTATAGAGCAGTTTGTCCCTTTAGGGCCACTGTAGAAACAACATGGCGGATTCCATCAAAGGGGACCCGCGTGTATGTAGATAGAAATGGCTCATTCTAAGGTAATAAAAACATAGTTTCATTATGTATAGTCTTTAAACACCTCTGAACACATAGTTATGTAGATTATATTGCATTTCTGTCAATAGGCCCTTCAAAAAGTTACACACTGGACTTTTAAGCAAACGTGTCCACAATCTCATTGATAGGAGAAATAACCAATTTGTGTTTTTTCTTTTGGGATATACAACCAGGGGTTTTACTTATTCATTTTTGGCTAAAATAACCATTTGTTTGTGCTGAGGCTTATAGTCACAACAGCATCACAAAGTCTTTGACTGCTCTGCAGTTTGGCTGTGCCGAGACCTCCGGTCCCCCCTAAAACAAAACACTCACAAAAGCCCCATGCTTCACGGCGGTCTGCTGCCATACAAAGTTTTTTTTCTGGTCTTGTGTGCAGTGAATTCTTTCTGGAGGTGCAGCAGTTTGCACCTGTCGCCCTGTGTGTGTGTAGGTGTGTGTGTGTACACAGTACCTAAGGGTTGAGAACGCACATGGCTGTGTATCTCCTCACCACCTGGCGCTCTCCGACCGTTCTTTGTGTGCCTGCGCTGAGCTGCCTGCAGCGACCTCCATACATATGCTAATGTGCCAACCGGCTCGCGGAGGCCTCGTCATCCCCGAGCGCAGAGAATGTCAAAATAATCCTGTTCCTCTCGACATCTCTTTCTGTGTCACACCACAGGACGGGGCTTTGTCGACAGTCGCAGCTTTCGTCATGGTTTAACATTATAAATGAATAAATGATTCGTGTTTTAAGAGTTCTCAAAGACCGTCTTGAAGAGAACATGAATTTAAGATTGACCCTGTTTATTCTTTTAATACTTCATGATCTTATCGTCGCAACTGTGCATCCGAGAAGGAAGATTGCGAGGTTTCATAGCTCATGAGATGAGTTTTTAGTTGCGTTACATTTTCTAGTAAAATTGCTTAAGAGACAAATGAATCAATAAATGAGTTACACGAAGGGTGTGGATGTGTAAATATTTTTTGGATTCTATCTTTTATTTTTACTTGAGTTTAGCTTTGCAAACAGCTTGCATACAATGAAGAAGTTTCTACATGCTTACTAAAACAGGTTGTAATTCAGTTAGGATGTAACCCAAGAAGGGAGCAGACTGTGTAGACAGCAGGTTTTTGGAGAAGAGCCAACATCTCTCCAGATCAAAAAGAGCTTCAGTTAAACCGTATAGCGACCCGCGATGACATTTAACTTCCTTGCACTTCAAGTTTATCTTCTAGCATACCATAAAATCAAAACGTAATCAAGAGCCTGGAAGTTCAAGTTGTAACACGACACGACAGGTTCCTTTGAAAAGTGAAGAATGAAGAAAGACTGAAGTTCATGTTTGGGGTCAGGATGTCCATCTTGTGTGGCTCTTTTTGTAGCTCAAGGTCTTTGTCTTATTATGGTATTGGTCAAAGAGACTCGTGGCATTAAAGTACCACAAGCATCCTGTTGTTGTTTTATGAGAAGCGGACTCATGTTGGTTATATGACTTTGAGATTATATTCTACAGCAAACAGGGCAGGAAAGAGATGGTGTTAAATATCATATACAGCTGACTTCTGTACACTGCACTCTTGTCTTGTTTTTTACGGTATAAATATCTTCACATTCTGATTAAGAGATATATTTACTTGAGAAGCAAAATGGTCTTGGTTTATGAAAAAAAATTATCAAGTGTGTACGCCTACCCTTTCGAAAAAGAAGTATATTTATTTAATAAACTAATACCGAATTTTGCATAAGGATATTTAATGTAGCAAGTACTAGTATAGTTGTAAGTGTAATATTTCAAGTGTACCTATTTAGTACTACATTGGAACTAAATTGGCCTACTTTTAAGTTTAGAATAGTAGCCTAAACTTTGAGTGCACAAATGTTTTGAGAAGTACACAAAAGTAGAGTTTCTTATTTTTAGTTTAAAGAAGTATAATACTAGCGCACGTAATAAACGGGTCAAATTAGGAAAACATAAACGCCAAATTTTGGGGGTTTGGGTTTTTTGGCGGTTAAAGGTCTTTGCACATACAGTCCGAGATTTTCGTATGCGTTTTTTCGTATTTGGCTCTCCTTTGAACGGTGTCTCTGAATTGCTCAAAAAGGCCACTCAAAACGCTTGCTACGGAGTGCGAAAAATGCAGAAAATGGAACCCGGTCCGAATTTTTTTATGACGGACGAAAATATCGGAGTCAGTGCGTATATGTGATTGACACAACGTGAGGTCGTATTTATTTTTTAACGTGCGGAAATTTCGGACGCAAATTTCGGACTAATTGTGCAATGGGGCTTAAGACTTAATATCTTTCATAATTTTCCTTTTCAAATAAAATCATTTTTCGCCAAATATTTTATTGTATTTGTTATGTTAAAGGTATGCAGGGTTAGTAGATGGGTGTTTGGAAAGCAGTGAAAAACATTTTTGGAAATAAATGTAGACTTACTCTAGATGTCAATTCGAACAAATGTGATAAGTATGAACTGTCTGTATTGCAGAAAGTGGAAATTTACAGTTTTGTTCAAGAGCACTTAAAGCCTTAAAACTGTGTGTGTATTTCACAGATATGATGCCAATAATATGTCAATCTTTGTCCAGTTCTGTGAATAGACTATGTGCTTGCCGTCAGAGATTACCTCATGTTTTGCTGTTTATTGCCATCAAACCAGCAACTTTTGGTTACCAAACCCAATGCTTTACGACACAATGTGCGCGTTTGTCTATATGATCTTACCCCTGTCTGATGTTTATTGTAGACGCCTGGCTTCTGGAGTGATGATGGAGGAGAGATGAACATACACAAGCGCTCAGCATCATGGGACAGCGCTGACCATCTCATGGAGGTACTTTTACATATAAAACACCTGCGTATACACATACAAACTTGAGACAGATGTGCAAAATATATTTTTGTGCAACATACTGTATATACTTTGATGTTGCTCTATCAACTGAGCTGCAGGAACATAGATTATATAACTACACATGAGTAGTGTAGTGATAGCTGTTAAAGTTCAAGTTTTGTGCTCCGTGTTCCTTCCTTCCTTCTGTTTCTGATGGTTAATGTGATTTGTAGATCACTAAACTCCGCCAGCAGCTTCAGCGCAGTTTGAAGGGAAGCCGCAGTGTGAAGGAAAAAGAAGACGTAACATCCACACAGCCGACACAAACACAGGTGCGGAATTGTGTGTGTCTGTGTTTTTTCTCTTGCATTACTTCTCTATGATCTGCTTTTAAATGAAAGTGTATTTATTTGTGTGTTTTTTCAGCCAAAGCATCTCTCAGCATCTTCATCTAATCCGCTCTTTTCACGGCCTCTCATATGTAGAATGCCCAGCAATAGTGACTGTATCAACCAAGAGTTAGAAAATGTGTTCGTCTGTGAAAATTGGGGGAGGAAGGAGGAGAAGGTACACACACACACACACACACGTTGGGTTTCCATGTTTTATGGGGACATTCCATAGACGCAATGGTTTTTATACTGTACAAACTGTATATCATATTCCCCACCCCTAACCCACCCCATAACCCTAACAATCACACACAACTGTCTGCTCTTTTAGATTTTCAAAAAAGTTACTTCTGTATGATTTATAAGCTTGTTTCCTCATGGGGACAAAAAAATGTCCCCACAAGGACAAGGATTTTGGATATTGCCATCTTTGTGGGGACATTTTGTCCCCATATCGTAGGGTTTACCCTTCCCACAAACACACGCGCACACACACACACACATAGCCGTAGGGTTTCTATACTGTACCACTACAAACCATATATTCTATGCCCTTACCCTAAACCTAATTCTAACCTTCATAGGAAAGTTTCTGCATCTTTAATAAAAATCACAAGGACATCGGCATGTCCTCATAAAATAATTATTTATTAATAATAATCCAAATGAACAATTTACAGTATCCACTGAGTAATATAGTTATTCTTGAAGATATGTAAGTGTTTGTATATTTGCATTTTTATTTATTGTATGTCTGTAAAGTGGAAATTTATCAAATCTAAAAAATACATTGTATTGCTTTTTTTTCACAAGGTGTACATTAGCGATACCAACTGTGAAAAATGTTTATATTCACAGTGATATAAAGCAAGTGTGTAATTTGATTTTTTACATAATATACCTCGCCTAATATGTTAGATTGTAATCATTTTCATCCAAATGCTCTTTCGTACCTCAATGCTTTATGAGAAGACATTGTAACAAGAAATATCAAACACACCTAATCCTCTCAGATTTATGATCTTAGTAACACCACAGGTTGTTTAAAAATGTCATTCTGCATATGTTCTTCTGGTTCAGGCGTTGGAGGTACGAGATGGTGGGCGTGCACCTGTTCCACCTATGCATCACAGTGATGTTAACCCTCACGACACAGAGGCGCAGGTCTCCTGCAGTCCGTGCGGCTATTCTTCTCCATCTCTGGACACTGAGAAAGGTACAACTAAAGCATACAAATGTCACGGCACATGAGTATAATAATCATTTTTGCGCTTAAGAGACTTCATTTTGCTTTTTCAGACTACACAAGAGATTCACCTGTCCCCCAACTCGCCTGCTCACCCAAACCCAACCACAGTTACACATTTAAACGTGAGCCTCCCGAAGGCTGCGAGAAAGTCAAAGTGTTTGAAGATATTGTGTAAGTACCTTCCTGTCCCTCTTGTAATGCGTACGGTCTCATGAACATGTTTTCAGACATTTTCTGAAATCTGACAATTTGGCCGGAATTGTGGTGTCCACAGCTGAAAATTCAGATCTTAAAATGTAAAGAAAGTTTACAGAATATAACATTTTTACTAGGGCTGTCAAACGATTAATCGCGATTAATCGCATCCAGAATAAAAGTTTGTGTTTACATAATGTATATTTGTGTACTGTGCTTAATAATTTTGTAGTTATTAACACATACACATACATGCATATATTTAAGGAAAATCAAAAAATTGATAAACATTTATATATAATTTCAATTATTAGTAAATATAAATAAATGCATGTAAATATTTCCTAAATATGTATTCATGTGTATGTGTTTGTATTTATAAATACAAAATTAATATGCACAGTACATAGATATATATTATGTAAACACAAACTTTTATTCTGGATGCGATTAATCGCGATTAATCGTTTGACAGCCCTAATTTTTACACAAAATGCGACATTTAATAGGTTGGAAATGGTTCTTTGCAAGTGCAGTTGCTATTAAAAATTGATTTTTATTAAAATATTTGTAAAGAATTTTTTTTCTACGTTGCCTTTGAAACACATTTACAGTTAAAACACCATAGTTTTACCAGTAAGGGATGGCATATTTTTCTCTGTCTGTTCATGAAATTTTGTCTTATATGATTCTTTTTTTCTCTTTAGTACTTGTAGGACACAAGGCTTTCCCATCTTCTCCTGTCCAGACAGAAACAAGGTGAACTTCTCTCCAAGCGGTTCAGCGTTCTGTCCCGTCAAGCTGCTGTGTTCATCGTTTTTCCCAGCAGAACGCACCGCTCGGCCCGGTTCTCTGGATCATCAGACCGCAGGACAAACGTCCGCCTTATTCACGGAGGCCACGGCACAAAACGGCTTCCATCCGGTGCCTTCTGAACACTGCAGTATTAGAAAGTGCCTGCTGCTTAGTTAGCCAATCAAATCTGACAAACTTTTATATGTAAGCTGTCCGAAACAACCCAGAGAAGAGACTTGCTAGGGCACGTCTGAAAAGGGTCGTACAAAAATCTCCTGTGTACTTTTTTAGCCTTTTCACACTGCACCTTTACTTAACCGCACAGCATCATCTAACTAACCTGGTTATGAAAATTAGATTTATGTTCTGTAAAAGGATTAGCTGACAAAATACTGTTCTCAATAGATCTTAAAGGCAAATAGCTCCGGTTAAACCTCCAGAAGGGCTGGGTGATAGTGCCAAACCTTTTCAGCCTTATGATGATATTCAATATATTTCTTGATATTTATTTGAACTTGCTCTGACCTGGCTGAAAACTGTGATTTTTTTCTCTCTCTCCTGTTTTTAACAAATCAGAGAACTGTCATTTCAACCAAACAAGTCGTTATTAATAAGTAACGGCAAATACTTTGTGAACGTTAAATATTTCATTCAGCCTTAACTTCAAATCCTCTGTACTGAACTGTGATAATAGCTCTGTGGGTTTTATGTGACATCGTTCTTTATCCATCAACGGTTCACTATACTGCTGGATCCTCGAATTAAAGTGACCTTAAATGCACAATATTTGCATATATTTACATGTGCTTCCTGTGTTTTTATTACAGCCTATCCCATCTTTGATTGACTTTTATAAAACCTGTATACTTAAATACTGTAATAAATAAAGGCAACTTTTGAACTAAAGTTTTTACGTTCATTGCATTATCAATGAACTTAAAAACTTTAGTCGAAAGATTGCCCTAATTATATTAAATTGAAAAAAAATAGTTGTTTCACAACTTAAAACATTCAGTTGTATTTCACGTAACTTACAAAATAAAGTTATACAAAATACAACTAGATTTTTGAGACATCTTAATTTAAGTTCAAATTACTTTTAAAGGCAATTTGATTAAACTTAAAATTTTGAGTTGAAATAGGTAAAATTTTCTACCTTGAAGCAGTGTAATATTTGTAGACACAGGTATAGTCATGCTCTATTATTAGATTCTCTTTTATTTCTAATTCGTTTCATGCTATTTAATTACAGCATATTAATGCATAAAACATAGGTATTACATAGTGCTTTAAAATAGTACAACATATAACTTTGTAAATATTATAATATGTTTTTTTTCCAAATCAGCATTGATAAGAACTCAGTAAGGCTGTTTGGTCCCATTGTACTGTGAATTAATGTTTTAATACGATACATGAATATTTTATTCAATAGTGTTTATATGCAGGTTCAGAATAATTTTAGATTCTGCATATTTGACAAATGAAGCTTAAAATACCTAGTACATGGGACCCATATTCTCAGGCAAAATTTGGCAAAAATGTAACACAAATAAGTGCATAATTCACTTTGACCAACCAGTAACCAACATTTGAAATTGTGTTCCTAACACCAATGGAACAACAGGGCACAACAGTATTCCAGAAGAAAATAATTAATTTGTATTTTTTGCAGTTGTTTCGCCGGTAATGTTTGAACTTTTAACACAGACCTACAATACTTCACGTATATATAATGCTATGTGATTTACAACTTCATTTAAAAAATAATAATTAGAGAGTCATAAATCATATTTGATGCTGTTAAGGTAAAATAGGGAAATCCCATGATGCAATGCAAATAACAATGGGTCGAGTCTTCCCACACTCCTAAACACCTTTGTGTATTTAAATCTTTTGCAATAAACTTCAAATACATTCAAATATATTGCATTTTACGACTTTTTATGTTATATTCGTGAGTTCAATTCCCAAGCAACGCACAAACTCATAAAAATGTGTAGATTGAATTTACTGCTAATCGTTTTGGATAAAAGCCTCTGCCCATTGCAATCATGCAAAATGTTATAGTCAATAAAAGTTTTATATTGTAGCGTCAGCTATGATTTATGTCATTTGCAGTGCTTCATGGGATAAAATGATCCATCTCTTGGTTTGGTTTGTAACTCATTTTTCTTATGAACAGTAACTTTCAGAATCAAGACCACAGAAAAGAGTCCGGTTACTGTTGTGCCCTTTGACTTATCAATAGCTGCGTTTCCAATTTCAGCCTGAATGAGTTAACTTTTCTTAGATAAATGAATTCATGAAATTAACCTCTGTCATATTTAAGGCTTTTGAAGTGCGGCATTAGTTTAAGTTGATGGCACTAAACTAAGATATGTCAAGTTTTATGTTTATAAATAACATTTGCAAAAACTATTCTCCACATCTTTCGTTCATGCTTAACCGAGGCTAAATATTTTAAATAAATAATGATACAAATATGGATACTTGCAATATTACAGTGTACAAAACCAACACAAGTTAATACACAAAAAGTTATGGCAACTGCCTCAATAATACTAGCGATGGAAAGAGACATCAAATCAAGGCAGAGCAAATATTGTTGAAGTACTTTGGCAGCAAAAATGATTTTCATGAAATAGGTTCATCGATAATATAAAAAAGTCATGTCTGATACAAGTCTAATACAGGCATTTGTAGGTCTCTTACACATGTGCAGTGTTGTATATAGGTGACCCTGGACCACAAAACCTTGTGGGTCAATTTCTTGAAATTGAGATTTACACATCTGAATAAATAAGCTTTCCATTGATGTATGGTTTGGCCGAGTGTTAGAACTGTTTGAAAATCTGGAATCTGATGGTGCAAAAAATCGAAATATTGAGAAAATGGTCTTTAAAGTTGTCCATCAGAGGCGCTGTAGCAGGCCGTTGCTAAGAAGAAACAGGTTGGTTTTAACGCTCTCTATTGGCTAACCGCTGTAATGACGTTGTGGAGAGTAAATGAACCTGAAATTCTTCGCTTTACAGAGATACCAAACGTGAGTGGGTAATTCCCAAAGAGCTGGCAGCAGCGAGTGAAGTTCGTAGGCGCGTTTCTGGCCATTTTGTTTGCGATTTTGCTGCATCCACTCACAAAAATGACAAAATATCTTCATGGAACATGAACTTTACTAAATGTCGTATAAAAGAAAAATCGATCATTTTGACCCATACAATGTATTGTTGGCTATTGCTACAAATGTTCCTGTGCTACTTTTGACTGGTTTTGTGGTCCATATGACACGAGCATCTGTAACAGATGATTACGCATTAAGCAGCTCCCGTTCCTCATCTGTTCGACCAATCGCATCTGGGTTCGACAGCGGATCCAGATCAGCAAACAGGTTGAACCAAGCGGAGAGATCTTTTGAGCTTTGATCTGTAATTGCGATAGCATGCATATACATATTCATATTTTAAACAAAACAAACCTTTCTGCCCATTTCTTTGACAGATTCATGGCTGTAAATGTTTAATCAAGCTTTGTTAATGATTCTCATCTCAATATTGCAATCATAAGTCGCATTAATAATTAATGAAAGTGATCAGCAGCTCATTGGTAATTACCTCGTGCTGTAGGTCTGGAAGAGATCTGGCCAGCCGTGTTTTCAGATGGATTCTGTGGAACGGCTGTTGGCCAACCTAGATTACAAAACAATGAGATATTTTTTACATGCACAACCAAGGGGTTCCACTGACCAGAATAATCTGTGTTTTACACTTTACACTGAGAGTCTGGTTTGTGTAGGTGAGACTAATGGAGACGTGTTGCTTGCCTGAGACCATGTTCTGGTCGAGTAGTTTAGAAGGCAGAAAGAACGCTGACTCCTCCTCCGGCTGGACCTCGGCTCTGTTATTACTGGCCGGCTCATTTTCACCGAACACCTCCTGCCACTCCTGTGAGAAACCCCCCTCCTCCAGAGAACTGCTGCCCAGAATCTCATTCAACAGACTCAACACATCCTTCTCCTGACTGGACGAGAAACACTCGTCCTCTCCTGAACATACAGTCGATGTAAAGTGAAGTCGTCATCACTTAAACACAATGTTTGTTACTTTAGTTAAGGTGTATTTCCAGTGCATAAACGAGATTCAAAATTTGTCACATACTGTATACAGTACATATACAACCTGTTGTGAAATGTTATTCTGCTAATCTCTGTAGACTGTGCAAAGAAAACGTAAAAAAAAATGCATTTAAAAGAACTGAGGCTAAAATATATAATAAACAAAACAATTAAACATCTAAAACTGAATTATCCAAAAGTGGATATAGATATTAAAATTAAGTACAAAAATATAAAAAAGTAAAATTAAACGTACAGAATTAAATTTGAAAAATTACAATTAAATTAAATTAGGGCTGTCAAACAATGAATCGAGTCTAGAATTAAGTGTTTACTTAATATATGTCTGTGTACTGTGCATATTAATTTTGTATTAATAAAAACAAACGCCATACACATAAACGCATATATTAATATATCATTTAAATTATTGGTAAATATAAATAAAAACATAAATATTTCCTAAATATGTATGTATGTGTTTATAAATACAAAATTAATAAGCACAGTACACAGACATATATTATGTAAACACAAACTTTTATTTTGAATGTGAATAATCGCGATTCATCGTTTGACAGCCCTAAAATATTTATTAAATAATAATAATATTATCTGTTGTATCATAGACTGTAAAAAAAGGACGGTAAATACATCAACTAACGACTTATTCGTTAGAAATCTAAAATGAATAGTTGGTTATATCTTCAACCTCCTCTCGAACCTCCGACAGTCCGTTCAGAGAAGCTGTCAATCACAACTGTCAATCATAACGACACGTTTTAATAGCATCAAATTACTAGCTAAAATCAAACTTATCACAACAACTACCTTAAAATTTTCCTGCAAGTGTAATTAATTGTTTTATTTTGACTCAAGTCCCATTCGTTAACTTGGAGAGGGCGGGGTTTAAGACCTGTACTGTAGCCAGCCACCAGGGGTGATCCAAGAGCCCACAGCTTCACTTTTCAGGAAGTGTGAGGCACACCCGTGTTGTATCTATGTTCTCTTAAACGTTTTGTATTACAAAGATGTTTATAGTTCATTTACCTGTTTGTGTATATATCCTGCTGTGATTTTCTTCTTCGATTGAAATGAGCCTAAAATACACAAGACAGAAATAATCGAGTAGAGTTTGATTGACAGGACTGAATAAAATGAGAAGAGAACATTTCTTACATCTCATCTGTACTCTGTCTCGTCTCCTCATCTTCTGCCTTCGGCTTCGTTTTCTTCTTCAGCTTTTTCTTTGTGCCCTGATCTGAGCCCTGAAGCGTCAGAATACAGATTAGCTGATTTGTAGAAATTAAAGGACAAGGGTCTAATTTTTGTACCACTTGCGGCAAGTAACACATTTGTAAATCTGTTTGTTTAAGCTGATTAATATCATAATATTGTCTCAATAAGCAAGCAAGTAAAAACAAACATTCAGTGCATTTTTTTGGACGAGTCAGTAGTACAAATGTATACAGTAATTGCTCTAATTGGTCTGTCTGTCTGTCTGTGCATCTGTCCGCCTTTATAACCTTTGAACTTTAACGCTTTAAAAACATTTTTTTTACTTTCACTCAAGACAAAACAACAGAGTTCGTCACGATTACCGTTTCATGTCTAGTTTCATTTAAAGCGTCTCACCACCAGTGTTGAAATGTCATGACAGCCTTTGAAGCTCTCGTGAATAGCAGCCATAGTGTGAGACGTCTTCTCCCAAAAATGTAATAATGTGGTCTGTAATACAGGCAAGAAAACACAGATGTTTATCCTAAATTGTGAGAGAGAAATGATCATTTATGCTACTATTCATGATCCATTCAGAAAAAAACTCATTCATGGCTTATGTGTTCTACTTATATAAAACATTTGCCATGTCTATATCAAACGTGTGTATATATATATATATATACTGTATACTGTATACTGTATATTTTAAATGCATTATAATTGCATATATACACTACAGTTCAAAGGTTCAGCGATCATGTTTGTCATGATCTTAAAAATCTCTGGATCTGAAAGCATATGTATGAAAGATTGAGGATGAAACATATAATTGTAAATATAAACATATTCATTTTATTACAATAAATATTAAAAAAATTAAATAGATGACTTTGACTGAACAATGAAAATAAAACAGTGTGAGAGCACAAAACGCTGCGTGATAAAATATTTGAAAAACATTTCTGCAAATTCTAGACAAGGACTGACTTCACATGAGATATTAAAATATTTTTTTTAATTAATTTTATTCTTAGCTACAACATAATTCCCACAGTTACATTTGTGTCATTCCACAATTGAATTGAGTTTACTATAATTCTAAAATGTGGATCAAAATATTCATTTATATTTAAGTGAGTAAGTGAACTTTCGTCATGTTATTATAGTTACTGTACTAAGGTAAAGAGGATGCCATGCAGATCCGAAGTACACTATGACATAGAAATGGCAAACCACTGCATGTACCTGATAGGTTGTCAGGACGTGCGAGAGCAGATTGCAGCGACTGGCTCCGAGCAGCTCGACTTTCTGACACACATCATTCTTCAGTTTGTCAAAACTTGTCTTGGTGAGACGCACCTGAGTTTGAACCTTACAAGTATGAAAAGACTGTAAGAAACTGCTTATCAAAAGCAACAAGCAGAAAATATTTTCCAATAGACAGCTATATTTACAAATGCAAAAAATCAATTCCCAAAGCTTTTCTAGAACAGTGAATTGATCAGAATGTCGTCATACAGTCTGATGTATTGAGAATATATCGTTTTTCTGGTTAAGGAAGGCAGTTATGCCCCTGCTGGTAGATGTTGTAACTACACCATTTACCCATTAAAGGGATAGTTCACCCAAAAATAAAATAAAAATCATTATTTATCCACTTCATGTCATTCCTTATCTGTTTGGCTTTCTTTCTTCTTCAAAACACAAAAGAAGATATTTTGAAGAACGCTGGTGACCAAACAACATTGGCACTCGTTGACTCCCATTGTATGAACACAAAACCACTGAGACATTTCTCAAAATATCTTTTTTTGTGTTCCACAGATAAATGTCAGGTTTTGAACTTCATGAGGGTTAATAAAGCTGTTTTATATTTTTATGTAAACTATCCCTTTAAGATACACACCACTCAGCTCCGGAGGCTTTCTCTGGTCTGCAGAGTTAAGCTTCAACCCTGATCAAACACACATGAACAAGTCTTCAGGATTATTTGACAATGACAGGCAGGTGTGTTGGATAAGGGCTGGAACGAAACTTTTCCCCTTTTCACCCCATTGTGGTGGACATCACGTAACGCTCATTGTGAGACTTACAGTACAGTACCTTACGAAATTTTTCCATCTGCTTGTGTGTGTCAGGGTCCAGTTCCTGAGAGACGTCCTTCATCCAGAGCAGAGCTCCTCTGTACTCTGTCCGTGACTGCTCCATGCGGTTCACTGTCAGCCACGTGTCAGAGATCGCCCGGTAACGGAAGGTTTCCACTTCCTGGTACAGACGACTCAACGGACCCCGTAATGCCAGTCTGGAGAGCGAAATGTTTGTCAAAGGAAAAAGTGAGTAAGAACATTTTAATGATGTCTGAAATGTCATCTACAGTAGAAGTTTATTTAGTTAATACAAATTACGTAAAACGATGTAGGGGGCATTTTGGGGTGCTAGTTTAAAAAAAATGTTAACATTAGTCTACACATCAGAGAATAACTATGCATAAATAATCAAAATTAAGTAATCATTTTTAATAATAATCATTTGTCATTAAATGTCCAGTGAATGAAATTTAGCGGCATCTAGTGGTGAGGTTGCAAATTGCAACCAACGGCTCACTCCACCCCTCCCTTTGGAAGTGCTACGGTGGCTGACTCAGGACTACGATGTCGTCACGTATTTGCTTTTTTGTCGAAATAGATAACGTATTTACAAAACGTGCTCTGTAGAGCAGTTTGTCCCTTTAGGGCCACTGTAGAAACAACATGGTGGATTCCATGTAAGGGGACCCGCGGTGTATGTAGATAGAAATAGCTCATTCTTAATGTTATAAAAACATAACGTCTCATTATGTAAGGTCTTTCGCGTTTCATAACGTTCATTGAGTTTGCTCGTGCGATTACGATTAAACGTCTTCAAAACGTGTCACGTGGTTTCCGTTAAGAGAACATATGGAGGATGGATGCTCCCTGGTTCTTGCGGTGCATATCGGACTCCCTGGTCAGTGCCCTGACTTTTGAACAAGGGAGCTGATTGAGAAACAGGGTCTGATTTGAAAGGGAACCCATTTTTAAACTCTGAATTGTGCAGAGCACTGATATACACAGTAGAAGAATATTCCATTCTGAGGCCAATGACATTTGTTTGTGTTTCCGGAGATCATACAGAAGGTCGGATGTACAGAACTGACCTTTGCTGTGAAGAGAAGCAGAGAGCTTTTCCAGTAGCCTGCATGATCTTTCCAGCTCGACTTTTGTCCTGAGAGCCTTGTGAGCGCAAGAACCGACCCAGTTCATTCTCCTCCTGTGATAAAACTAGACAAAATCCAAACCTTGACTTAACAACAGGCATTTTCTTTGGATAATAGATTCAAAACTCTTTAAAGGTCAAGCCGTCTGTAAAGTCAACAACATGAATATTTATCAAATAATCTCAGGTTTACTTACATGTAATCCTTCTTTGATATTGTTCAATCACCTTCAGGAGCTCCATGCACGTTCTTTGTACCGAATGAAACACCTGATTGGATGATTTTAAACAAGATATATCTCATGAGCAGATGTAAAATGATTTTTGTAGTTTTATCTCTACTTTGAGATAATATTAGGAGACACTAGTGAGACTGGGGCTTTTTAGTAGCTAGACATTCTCACTTTACAGAACAAGATGAGTATTTGGATATTTCTTTTCTTATATTTAGATACATATTCTAAATGCATACATGAATGCATATGCAAAGGTTTATTATTAAACGCTTAGGAGCATAAATTGACTTAAAGGCACAAAACATTTTGTCCATGAAGTCTCAGTTTGTTCAATTTAATCTCACTGCTAGATAGGAGCATTTAATATACACCATATTTTATTTGTCATTTTTTCTAAAGGATAAACTGAACATTTCCACCTCAAGTTTAGCGTCCAGATCCGCGTCTGATGCAACGACATGTTCATCCTCCTTCTTTCCAGTGACTTTGATTAAAGTTTGCTTGGTTTTCCAGTATTTCTGCCGGAACTTGTTCACCACAGATGATTCTTGACTTGACAGAAATTGATCAAATTGAGAAATACCACTGCAAAAACACAACAAAGTGATTAAAAATGCCCATTTCATTCGAACATAAACATGACTGCCTGCCTGTGCATTTAATAGTCTCTGCTTACTCACTGGTTCCCTTTGTCCATGTTTTCTGTTCTCTGACACAAAGATAGAAAATAAAAAATTATACATCTCAGATGTAAATAAACATCACAGATACTGTAGATAGATAGATAGATAGATAGATAGATAGATAGATAGATAGATAGATAGATAGATAGATAGATAGATAGATAGATAGATAGATAGATAGATAGATGATTATTGTAATAACGCAAAGAATAATTAACATAACACACAGGCCTGGCCATTATCTTTTGAACTATGATCAGTTGTCATAAGAGGATTCAGCAGCTGTACAAACAATGATGTGCTTAGAGAAGATAGCTCCTATCTGCATTTCTCCCTGGGAATAGATGCTCTTATTATCAAATGTTATGTTTCATAATGTCTGATAAAATATAACATTCATTCTGCAAATAATTCCAACATCCGCATTTCATTCTGTGCCGCACCAAAACAAATACGTTTTCTCTCTCCTTTTAGTATATTCTATCACACAATGCAGTATCGTAAGGTGTTTTTATATTGATACCATTCCTTTTTATGTTCTGACTTACCTCAGTGATCGGAATTGCCGGCTGCAGCTGTTCAATACATCCTGTAATAAAAAAATAAAACCATTTACTGTATCACTGCGTGTTCACAGCTGCGCATACTCGCGCAGGGGAGGTGACGTCATCGAGCGCAGTGCTAACCGGTGCTAAGGCACAACAATCGAGTAGAATAGCAATTAGCATGTAACGGCGTGTAAACGTCGATTGGTTTTATATAATTTATCTGATCATTTTTTATTGTTTATTCATCTCCTAATAACCGTTTAATATTCAGTACATTATTACATTAGTACAGGCAGTTGCTAGATCAGTGAGGAGGCGTGTTGTCAGGTGTTACGTGTTACTTTTCTCAACGCTGGCCAGAGTGGACCAATCATAGCCGTTTGCGATTATTGCAGGTGAATTAAAAAATACTTTTGGGGGTTGATTTCGGTTTCCATCTCAGGTACAAGATAGTAACAATGAATACAATTAAACAATCTACACTTTACTGTATTAATGTATGCAAAATACAAAAATAACTAAATCAGTGTTAATATGCATGCTCTGCGATTTCTTTTTTGTCATATATCGCCCCCTCGAGGCCAACAACTTAGAACATTATGAACCACTACACCTAACACTTCAAGATGACATTATATTTCTTAATGTGTTACATAATAATATATATATATGTGTGCACTAGATTACCTAGATTAAAAACAACACAACAGGATAATTCCTAGTCTTAAAATGTTCACAGGAAAGCTTTCCAATGGGGATGTAACAAATCAAACAGTAAATCAGTCAATTTGATGTTTCTCTAATGAAACTTATAATTTGCTTTTACGTTACTTTTAAACGAAAAACCACTGATTTTAGTTACTTTTAAATAAAAAACATTATTTAAGCTATGCATTTTATACAAACAAAATGCTCAGTTGAGTATGGTTAGTAGAAACTAAGGTTTTTGTGTCAGTTTATGAGGTTTGTCTCGGAACTGTCCATCATAGAGACTTTCTGACATATAGGATTTGAGAAACATTAACACAAACGTGCATTCTATATTTATTTTCTATATGCGATAAGTAATTGCCTAACAGCAGTGTGTCTCCTTCTCCTTCAATACATTCATATTAATGGGCATTTTCATTAATTTACCAGAAAATATGACAAAACGCTGACACATGATCAAGACAACGCAAAACCAATTACAGGATCCTATTAATTTTTGTTCTGTCCGTCAGGAGAAACGACACGTATTCACCAGCGCCTGCCACAAATGAGAATTCTTCTGAAGTGTGCATGGAAACAAACTGCATATAGTACAAAGACTGATCATCACAATTAAAAAAAGTTTGAAAATCATAAAATCACAATACAATACTTAAATTGTTCTCCCAAAAAACCCTTATTACAACTGGAGACAGCTACAAGAGTACACAGATAACACAAGAGTTGACAATAATATAATCTATGAATTATGATATCCTTGAATGAATTATGATATCCTTACACTCTCATTCTTGAAGTTCATTTGTGTAGCACTCGTGGTTTACAAATCCGTGTTCTGGTTTGTTGCAGACAAATTGCATCACAAAACACAGACATGAATTGAAACACAATGTAAGACACATACGTGGATCTCATGACATGAAGACCGGTAAACGAAGACAACATTCTCTATTCCAGTTCTATGCCAAGTTACATTTTTGTTTCATGATGAGATGAAGCTCATCCAGTTGGGAAGTACGGAGATTCACTGTGGTAGTTGTAGTCCGGACAGACTTTCTGCACCAGTTTGTAGTCCACGCTGTAGAAGTAAACATAGACGCAGATGACTTTAAACGGTTTGGAACAGAGCCATGACACGTGACTGTGTGTCTGGTCCTGATCGCAGCTCTGCGATGGGTCGAACCAGCATCGCGAGCTCCTCTGACTTTTCTCCATCCTCTCACGTTCCACTTTGCAGTTAAACATTCTGGATTCCACCGAGCGCAGAACAGATTGCCGTGAGGTTACATTGAATTCCACCTCTTTGGTTGGAGGAACCAGACCAACGGAGACGTTTCCTCCGCCTGTCGTGTTGTATTGGAAGTAAACGCTGAACGTCCCGTTCCCGTGATCCACGATCTTCCCTTTGATGAGCAGATTCAGACTCGCCGTCTTCACAGTGCACTGGAAATCTCCCCAGCCAAACATTTTCTTCGCTTTTACACTTTTCGTGGTATGACGACTTCTGGTTTGCTTCGCAGGGGCCCAGACGTCCGGCTCGGAGCATGGACGGAGATTATCGGACGCAGAACTGAGGACATCCGAGTCAACACACAGATGTTTGCTTGTAGACTTTTGCCCGGGGGTCACATGACTGTTCTCTCTGGCACATCCAGCCTGAAAAAACAAAACAAACCAAGACATTTCAACACAAAGTTACAACACTCGGAACAATATGACAGTAACTGAGGACGCTTTCGTGAAACGCTCCCTCCTTGACCCCGGGGCAAAATGATCTGAAAGCAAATCTGTCTTACAAGACAGCTATTTTATAAGCGACCCCTTTGATCAATAATCCAAATATTACAGTTTGTTACAGTATGTCACTCATCAAAGAGCCGTTCACATCCAACACCGGAGGTCAGCGCGAGGTCAGTCCTGAAACAGGTACGTAAGGAAAACCAAAGCGTGTCGGAGAGGTGCCAGAAATTAATAATTGAATTCAGGCCGTCAATATCGAGATCAAAAAGGCCTACAGGTGTGAGGGTAAGATGACTTACGCTGGGGTAAAGAAACTGTCAAGGTAACGTTATGACGGCTTTCTGGTAGGCCTACTTTGTATACGTTTGAGGTTCTGCTGCTAAAGGAGTAGTTCACCCAATGACAGACAGTCAGATTAATAACATAAAAACAGTCCATTTTGCAGCCCCCCGCAGCGACGAGCTAATGAGATAATTTACGGCGGCATAAAAAAACCTCTCTCGTTCTCCTCATTTACATTTCAGAATTAAATTTTACGATACACAATACAGAAAGACACTCGGCTTTGCTGTCAGAACGCTGTGAAACATAATTAATTTCATCTAGCGGCTGACAGGTTTCCAAAACAGCTCTGGGCAGGATTACGGCTATCTGAAGGCAGATTTACAGGAACCTGGTGTAATGGATCAGTCTCAACACTTCTACATTATCATCACACTCCAGCTATGAATAAAATCAAGGTGTTCGAGGTCATATTCCAAAGGTGTCTTAAATAAAAGCATTAAAATGATGCTGTAAACTGGTTATAATGGAATGTCACATGAACCAAAGAGCCGGTTTTAATGAATCTTTTTAGAAAGATGAATGGAAATGAATGAGTAATTTATTCATCACGTAATGCATTTGTAAATGAGGATTTTAAAATCTCTTGAATCTTAAATGTAAATACGGCAAGAAAAAAACTTTCACCGAATCACAACTTTAAGTGTTTACTTGACAAAGTCTGTAAATTGAAAGTAGTTTCTAGTCAGATTGGACATGTTGGAAAGTTATATTTCACATAGAGATGCACCGATATATTGTTCAATCATCTGTATCGGTTGTTAAAAGCAAGAAAATTTTCACACTATCGGTTATCGGAAGATAGTTTAAAAACAGACAACCGATATATATCCTGTCAATCAAAAGAGGACAGGAAAATGCAATGAATTTGTGCTCTGTGTATAGAAAATCTTAAGAAACATCACCAGTTTGATGTTCAATATTAATAGTCATTACATGAATTAATAACATTCAGAAAGTTAAGAAATATTCATTTAATCTTAAAAATCGGTATCGGCAGACATCACTCTGAATATTCGGCTATTGATATCGGTGGAGAAATTTAGTATCGGTAAATCTCTCATTTCATACAGTTTATGTATTTTAAAGTCTGTAAATTGTAATGTTACATTATGCACTGAAATTAAACAGAATTGCTTTTTTAAAGCCCATTGCTTATACTGTAAATAAATGTGTGGTTAGGAAACTTTACAAATGTACTTCAGGTGATAACACACACACACATATACAGTATATATATATATATATATACAGTATATAAATGATCCGTAGTTATTATAGTTTTGATTTCAGTTTTATTTAGTTGTATTAAATTAGCTTTCCTTTTTAGATTTTTATGTTAATTTTAGTTAAGGTTAGGGTTAGGGTTAGTTTTGGTGTTTTTATTTTATTTTGCTATATAAGATTAATTAATTTTTATTTTAGTTTTTGTGTATTGTTATAATTTTAGTTCTTTAAACTTATTTTTGTTTATTTTTCATTTAGTTTAAGTTTTTATGTTATTTAGGTCAATATCTTATATACATTTCAAGGAACAGGAACATTTAAAAAAAATTACATTTTATGACCAAATCAACTTGACTATACTATGTTGAAAAAAATCTTTTTTTAAAAGAGCTATCCTTTTGAGGTAAAGGATCTGTACATTTTTGTTTTCTACAATGCAGTCAGTCAAAAGAGGAATGAAACTCAAGCACAAAGATGAAATCCTGACATACTGAGCGGAAACATTCCCAGAGTGTGAGAGAGAATCTCCCTTTGAAACCCACTTCAACCTCAAGTTGAAAAAGAATCGATGACTGCACGAAGAACATCAGTAAATACAACAAGCAAGTCGTGATTTACTATTAATTCTATGAATTAAAGGTGATGACATAAACAGCATCTCTGTATACGACAATCAGATAAACACTGTCAATACCATTCAACACATCCAGCTGAAAAACAGAAACACCAAAAAAATCGAAATTTATGAAATCAACTCAACAGCTCTTTCACAGAATTCGTATATTGGATCTTTATCTCCAGGGGCCAGACACTTACAGTCACAATTTTATATTTATATAAAAAACCAATAATCCTTTGGAGGCTTGAGCACCGTTGCCTCATATTTTAATTAGTGGCAAATCGATCCTCGGTCTGAGGTGTGAGCTAAACCTCATACAGCCTGAAGATTGGGAGGCAGAACTGAAGAGAAAGAGAGACAGACATCAACACCCAACACAACATCTAATTCTACAATAGTGGAATGTTGCATTATTGAAGGTGTCCAGTGAAAAGTCCTGGTTTTCGATGCTAAATAGGACATTTGGCTTCAGAATGAGTACTGCAGAACACCAAAACCTCAAGGCTTATTGATCATTAATATATCTGAAACAAAAGGGCAAATCCAGACTTTTGTTTGCTGTTTTTTATTCTCTTTTTAAGTGTTTTTAAGGCACAAAATAGTACAATGCAGTTTTTATTACACAAAAAGCTTAATTCCCACATGAAAAAAGAATGTACTATAATAATTACTATAGTAAACTAGAGTAAATTGTAGTATAATGTTGTATATTAAAGCAATAATATGTATAACTAGTATTCTGTATTAAATGCAGTTAATTGATAAACTGTAATATCTGGGGAATTTTACTTCAGTTTACTACAGTAAATAATATACATTCAAGTATTTTTATGGTCCATTTTTAAATAAAATTCTTATAATTACTTTAAAATATTGCTGCACCAGACCTGAATTAACCAATTTGTATTATGCAAACATTAACACTATGCTTTACTGTATGTGCTCCAGAGACGCCTCATACAGTACGATCAGACTTTAGTCTCGAAACTGACATTTCATAATTTATATATCAGTTTTTATTCAATTTTTTTATGATAAACAACATCCAATATGATTCTAAGAATACAAAAGTCACGTTTTTCGTATTAATAGCGTTGTCCACGAATGCAACTTCCCTAATCCATGATTCTGTTAATGACTGGAGATCTCATTTCAAGATCCTATAGAACTGGATCCAAAGGACGATTATAAATTCCCATAAGAATCCAGTCAACGTTCCTTTGGGAATCTGTCGCTGTCCGCGGTGCTGAAACCTCAAACACATTCACGCGCAACTTTAGAATGAGTCCCGCGACCAAGACATGTGTTTTAACATCAATCAGTCATGAAAATGCACAATACAAATATACTTACCCCATAAATGGAGACTAGCATCGTAAGAAATGTCCAACTCCGTGAAATCCTCATTATCCAGCAGGTTTGTGAGTCTAACTTTTCTAACACAAATGTCAGAGCCTTTCCGTTGAAATCTCACTTGTTTTCGATTAGGAACTTCATTGAGGAGGAGGTTTTGTTCGTGTTGGATGGCTCCTGTCTGAAGAGCTTTTCTGCCACATGGTTATTGAGTCTCATCTATCACTGACAGATACTCACGGGCGGGAGGACGAATTTAGAGTGAGCCGATCCAGCTCTACCATAACACTTTATAATAACTTTCATTAATAGTGTCGTTCCTACTGCGCGCTACATTTTCATCTCCCAGTCATCGATGTCTTAATATTCCCGATAAAATATCACATGTGTGTCTTCATATCACTTAAATCCAGTACATTCTGTCCTTATCAAAAAATATAAAAATAAGAATATTAACTTATGGTTATATTTTCATGTTTAGGGTTAGGGTTAGGGTTAGGGTTAGGGTTAGGTCACGAGTTACGAATAGACAGCAGTGTCAGTATTAACAGGTGTCCTTAAAGGGATACTTAAAGGGATACCCCTAACCCTAACCCTAACCTAACCCTAACCCTAACCCTAACCCTAACCCTAACCCTAACCCTAACGGGTGACTTTAGCTCTATACTTCTAAATGTTCAGCCCTTGCTTAAAAATAGATGGAAAGTTATGTGCCCGAATTTAACCAGAGCATATAACAGTCTGAATGCCCCTTTTATAATGAAACTTCCTTAAGTTACAAAAAGGCATGTTCTTTTTTTTTCACGTTCAAAAGTCATGAATATGCATTGACGTTAAATAATGTTAATTTTGTCTATTTGTCACAGGCACTTATTTGCCATCCTGACTTACAAACAAAAAAACAAAGAAAAGAGAAAGACATTTCCACTATTAAAATACCATTATGAACCATTAGCGTTTTTCCATTAAAACTATTTCGAAATGTTGTGTAGTGTGTTTTGGTCATTATTCCAATGGGATTTAATGGTGTTTTAATGGTTCCTATCTCCCTGCTGAAAAAAATCAATAGAAACCATTAAAGAAGTTATAATGGTTTTAAAGGGATTTGTATTGGTTTTAATGGAAGCTGTAATGGATCTACTGGTATATGATGGATTATATTGGTGGGATGTTAAATCCTACTGGAATAATCCCAAAACACACTACAAAAAGGCATTTTGTAATGGTTTTAAATGGAAAAAGTTGGGGTTCTATTGTTTTTTTCAGCAGGGCTACCAGACAACATCGCAGAATCCGACACGTACAATAGAGACCAACAGAGACCATGCACTGAACAAAACCCAATACAATTACCATTACAGCCATTAAATCCATTACATTTCTGTGATGGTTTCAATTGATCAGGGTTCTATTGTTTTAGATGATAAATAATAATGAATAAATATGAATACGTTGCAATCCAAGCACTGAAAATAACAGGTTTGGTCATTAGAGTAATCCACCTATATACCAGAAGAGCAAAAAAATAAATAATCCTTAACACATCATAATACACCAGTATTTATTATTTGAAGGTCATCAAAACATAAACAAGCTGTACAAAAGACCTTAAAACTTTACAATCTGACCATAATCAAACAAAAACCAGTGATATCAATTTGCAATATATATACACTAAACAACTCTGCGCACTATATAAAAAACATATATGATTAAATTAATCATCATTTACAATTAAAACTTTTATCATTTCATCAGCTGCTAGCAGGATGGCCAGGTGAAATAAGCAGCGATGAACTGAATAAATGAGGCTAATGACACATCTTTTATATTACTGGAGCATCTTAATGGACGCTGTCAGTGGGATTCATAAAACATCTTGAGAATTGCTTTTATCAATAAAATGTCTTATTTAATGTAAATTCGATAAATTCCATTTTCTAATGTTGTATACACCAACTTTTTAGGGAATAAACAGCATTGTCTAATACATTTAAAATACTTTGGATATACAAATTGAATACTGTTTAATAATCCTCTGAGAAATAATGTCAAGTCCACGTACAGGAATGATTCACGTACATTTCATCCTTGTGTAATGTATACAACTCAGTTCAGACAAAGTGCTACAAATGTACAGTGGCCCTAAAATATATTTCCATACTTAATGTATGAATTTTATTGTATTAGATACACCAAGTGCCCCTTCTTTGACAGATAGATTTCACAAGCACACGTTTTAAGAAGAACATTTCAAACAAAATCCAACAAAATCTTTTTGTGTATATCATAAAACAAAAGAACAAAAAAGTTTAGTTTATTCGCTTAGAAATTTTGTTTAGATATAGAATGTAATTCGACTTGTTATTTAAGCTTTCAAGTACATTTTAGGGGCACTGTATTTTGCACGACCGTTGTCAGGTGAGGATTTGGCAACCGTAAGTCACAATACTTATTTCATATTTCTTTATCAATAATAAGGCAGAAACTTGTCTTGACACAGTATATATCCCCCCACCAAACATTACAATACCATCACGCAATAACCGCACATCAACCAATTATATATAGAAATGCATAAATGGAAAACTTTAAACAACAACATAAAACATATTTAACGTCTGTTGAGCATCAGCCGCACAAATGAGTAAAAACAGAACGTGTCCCATTCTGAGATTTATTGTACACTTCCTCATTGTCGTGGTTCAGATACTGTACAGGTGTTTTTTCTTGAAGAATCGCTGCTTAAGACATCGTTCAATGGCAATTGTCAACGGTGCTGCACTAACATAGTGCGAAATAACCCTGGTATCAGAGCCGAGCTTCCAGGAAAACTGGATTAGTCTTGAAGCGTCCACCTTCCATAGAAAGGCTGCATTCCAAATGTTTTGTGAGCAAATGTAAGTGATATTTAAGAATTCTTTCCCGTGTTGTAAGTTTTGGCATTGTTTAGTCCTTCTCCAAAAAGTCCTAAAAACAGAAAAACCTCTCAGCTGGGAAGCACACGTCAGAAGAAAGTTGTGCCGATAAGATCTTAAAGAGACATCTGACCATTCGTAGCAGACTGACCGAAGTTGCATAATGAACGAATACGTGTTATGAATTAAGCATGAAGCGAAGGCGCAATCTCACAGCGTGTGGCGATTGTAAAGGCTCTTCCAGAATGACAATGTGAAGCAGAAACAAGCAGAAGGCGCTTTTTATGAACTTCTGTCACCCATAAATGTTTTCTCTTGTACGCAATGAGAATCAGCGTGATCCAGTTCTGATCTGAAGGACTGAGTGCATCTCACAAAACCTGAACAACAGGTGATTTCATGACAAATGGACACATTTACTCACAAAATTCTGCCGCCAGTGTAAATGAAGTTATTGTTTATGGTAATTCAATAAAACACAATGATAGTAGGTTTTACTATGATGTGTGCAATAATTTCACGATGCCATTTATCTCAAAAGGCTATAAACAGGCATTTGTCTGTTTTTCTTTCCGAGTTGAAATGTGACCATGTTTGTTTTGTGAGACTCATCCGTCTGCAGAAGGTGGATGATGTTTTTGTGGTGTTAGTTCTTCAGGGTGAGCTACATGTCCGCATCGCCGTCATACGCCAGGGTCAGAGGTTTCAGTCTGTTATTGTTTTGTCTTCGCTGAGGTTTCTTCGGCTTTTTGCTGAAAGCAAAAATATATATTTTAGAAGTTGACATTTTAGAAGGGACCTGATGGACACACTGCAGCTAAATATGAAGTGTACTCCTGAGGGTAAAATTCATTTCTGTACACTGAGCATTTATACTATTGCTAATACACATCTTACATAAAGTTTGACACACAAACTTAATAAAGCTATGAATATAAAAGTCTGATTAATAATGTATGGAAAATGATTCTTACAGACAGTATTGATAATACGTCTTTTGGAAGTATTGCAATAACATAATGACTGTATTTAAATTACCAAATGATATTAGAATATATTCTATATTATTCAAAACAAAGCATTTATGATTATACATAATCTATATTTTTTTCTGTACTTATTTTTTTATTTCTCTATATTACGATTCCTACTATATCTAATGTAATTAGATATAGTAATGTTTTTTTTCTAATGCATTTTTATAAAAGCGACCTAAATGTCCTAATTCAACTAAAACATAGTCCGGGTTTAAGATAAGCCTTGTGAAACCAGGCTTAAATCTTTATGGCAGTTTAAGTCACAAATGTATATGCGGCTGTAACTCTCAGAACATTCAAGTCTGTGCATGGGCGACATATGGCATGCAACTAATACAAATACAATATCATGAAATACAATATTAAAAAGACGACTGAGAAAACGAAAAATTGAGTTAGCATTTTAGCACTTCCGGTTCCACGGCCCAAAAGTCTGTAGCTGTGTCCGAATTCGCCCCCTATCACCTATATAGTGCACTGTATCGGGTGGCCGCCATTTTGTAGTGTTGTCCAAATTCTCAGTGAACAACTCATTCCATACATTCATTCACTACTTTTTTCCCACAATGCACCCTGATTTTGAGTGTACATCTGATTTACACTTGCGCTGCGTCCTAAATCGCATACTGTGATAGTACGTACTGAATTTGAATAAGTACCTATGTATCGGATGTTAAAACAGTACGTTCTATATAGTATATAGAGTGGGAGTAGTATGAATACATTTTGGACATACTGCATCCGCCATGTTTTATGGTCATGCGACCCCTATGCTCTTTGACCTATGACGTATTAACAACAACGCATGCGTGAGCGTTGATGAAAACATCATTTAGTCACGAGAAATCCTTTTTTTTGGCACTTACATTAAAAACGGACGTCCGCCTTAAAGTTTTCCGCTATATTTATTTGATTCACTTTTGAAATTTTACCATTGCTCAACTCCCGTGGCATCATGGGATAGAGAAGTGTCCATCCGATCCACACTCACGAATCACGGCGGAAGTAGAAGCCCATCCGGGTATTTCTCGCCTACTGTTCGTATCCTCCAATCGTATCTGGTTTGGTTCCTAGTGTTGATCTGTGTGAGAGGTTTTGCAGCTTCTTCATAAATAAGATTGTCAGTATTAGGTCCCAGATTGTAAATTCATCACCCATATGTTGGGACAATTCACCGATTATTTCTGCCAGTCTATCTGCTTTTCAAACCCTATCTCTTTCTGACCTGTAATCTCCAGCATGAAATTGACCACATGCTCTCTTGACTCCATTCCTGCTACCCTTTTTAAAGAGGTTTTTGACGTTATCTCACCTAGTGTGCTGTCTATTATAAATGCATCCCTGTATAATAGCATTGTCCCATCGTGTCTTAAACATGCGGCGGTTCACCCCCTGATTAAAAAAACAAATCTGGATTTCTCTGATCTTCAAAATTACAGACCTATTTCTAAGGCGCCCTGGAAAAAGTGGTCTTAAACCAACTTACTCCGTATTTAATTTCCAACAATATTTTGGATCCCTATCAGTCTGGTTTTAAGGAAAAGCATAGCACCGAGTCTGCCCTCCTAAGAGTGACAAATGACATCCTACTATCAATTGACTCTGGTAAATGTGTAGCACTTATGTTGTTGGATTTAAGTGCAGCTTTTGATACCGTGGACCATTGCATTTTGTTAAACAGATTAAAACATGAGGTTGGTATCTGTGATGCTGCATTAGTATGGTTTGAGTCTTATCTTTCAAACAGGAGCATATCTGTTGAAATTGGAGAATTTTCTTCATCTCCAACGCCGATTACATGTGGGGTACCACAGGGTTCAATTTTGGGTCCAGTCTTATTTTCTCTTTATATGCTCCCCTTACGTTTGATTTTTGCGCGTCATAAGGTCTCTTATCACATATATGCAGATGATACCCAGTTTTATTTGCCATTAGACTCTGGCAGTGATTCTGTTCCTTCATTGCTAGCCTGCTTAAAGGATATTAAAAAATGGATGGATGTAAATTTTCTCCAGCTGAATGAGAAAAAGTCTGAGGTCATCCTCAAAAGCACTGATTGATAATTACAGTACTCTCCTGGGGCCCCTTCAGACAAATAGTCACCCATATGTAAAAAACTTGGGGGTTATCTTTGATTGCCACTTGAAGTTTGATAAACAAGTAAACTCTGTAGTCAGATTTTTTCCAACTAAAGCAGCTGCGAAAGTTAAAATCTTTCCTTTCTTTCAGTGACTTGGAGACAGTTATTCATGCACTTATCTCCTCAAGGCTTGATTACTGCAATGGCTTGTATGCTGGAATTAGTCAATCATCACTCTCACGACTTCAGTTGGTACAAAACGCTGCAGCTTGATTTTTGACGGGGGCAAAAAAGCGGCACCATATTTCACACATCAGAGCCTCCCTCCACTGGCTTCCGGTGAAGCAAAGAATTGATATTAAGGTCTTAACATTTGTTTTTAAAGCTTTACACGGACTTGCTCCTTCTTATATACCAGAACTTCTGAATCTTTATTCACCTCAAAGATCTCTCAGATCCTCAGACCAGCTATTGTTGAACGTCCCGAATTCTTGTTTGAAATCTATGGGTGACAGGTCTTTTTCAGTCTATGCTCCTAAACTCTGGAATACGCTGCCGGTAACGATCAGAGCCTCTCCTACATGAACTGCTTTTAAAACATCTATTAAGACATTTCTTTTTTTCTCATTCTTATTTATACAATAAACATGACAAATAGTTGTTTTGTTCTCTTAATTATAAACTATTACAATAAATGTGACAAATAAGATAAAAATAAACTTAAGGATATATTACATCAGTGTCCGAAATCGTTTAATCATTTACATTCACTTCTTCCCCCTATAGTGGACTATTTAGCATTCGATGTATAGGGAATAGTGCATGAGTGAACTTGTGAGCGAATTCATATGCAGCTTATGAGTTTTTTAGGGGTTTTTGATTAATCGCCTGAAATACGATACCTCTAAATATTTTCACATTCTAATCTATGACATAAAACACACCAGTTATAACGCGCCCGTGATCTTTTGAACCCTTCTGTGTCTTAAAAACGGCGGTTGCTAACAAGTTGCTAAAAGCGTCATCCTTCGGTGGGGACGTTAAACGTCATGACGCATTTAAATTGCGCAATAATGCACGATGGACACAAACCTCTAAAATCGTTGTTGTGGATTCATTCACAGAGTAATTACTTACTCAGGGAACACGTTTTTAATAAAACTGGAAAAAGTTGTCGGAGCCTTGGTGGTCATCGAGCGACCGTAGTCTATTTCTAGCCGTGGTGATAGCGATTGTATTTAGTTCTCAAAAGTAATAAATGTTGTGTTGGGTTGTAAAGATAATCTTGATAGACAAAACGTGTAAACCAGTGGTTCTCAAACATTTTCGTTGTAAGGCCCCCTTTGTGTTAAGTGCAACGCTTTGCGGCTCCCCTTATAAAGATGTATAATCTTTAATTTAGAACATATTCAGTTATACAATGCTGGAACCTCAATTCTTTTGGTTGGTGGTGTCATTTTTCTGATGTTTGATTGCATAAAATCTATGATAAATTTCTATATTTCATAAAATGCCACAAAATCTGTGGCCCCCCTGGATCCATCTTTGGGTTCCCCAGGGGGCCACGGCCCCCAGTTTGAGAACCACTGGTGTAAACATCACAGATCTTATTCTTTGCGATCTTCCAGAAGGCTGTGGGAAAAATGCATTGGCTTTCTGTCGAGGGAACTTCCGGGTCGGTCTACAACAACACGTCATCTCTGAGGTACTCCATTTCATGAGTCAGTCACTCCAAAACCTAGTGAGCTTACTACATAGGCCGCATCTTTAAGGCATCATGCTCTAAAAGGTTCAGGACACCTCATTTTGGCCAGATTTTATTTACACATCACATGCATCCTGTCATTCACTCGTGACAGCGGACCAATCAAGAAAAACATTGATTATAAACAACAACACATTTCATTCAATACGAGCAACTATTTCATTTTTTTTGTCTATATATTCGTACTTTTATTCTTGTGGTTACCTCAGCATATAAAATCAACATATCTGAGGTGATGTTTGTTTTTCAAATATGATGTTGCCTATGTAGGCAGCTCACTAGGTGACAGTTTAAAAATAAAACCACAGGCAGCATACCGGGTGGCTCATGCAGAGCTGAGACAGAACATAAGGCAGCGTGAGGCGGAGGCAGCGGGGCTGTGATGGACGGATGGAAATCAGGAGCCTTTAACTGGCTCTAACTCTCGACCGGACTGTTGGCACTCAGGACAGGTGTACGTCAGCTCGTGAGCATCCTGCCCCATCCACACCACAGTACCGTTCGAATCGGGCGTCCCGAGTGACCGACGGATGGCACAATCCCTGCTGCTCGTAATGGATGAGGGAGGCATGCGTGATGGGTTAAATGAAAACATGATCGAATGAACGCTTGGAGCAAATGAAGAACGTAAAGGTGACGTAAAGGTGTTCTTACCATGCGAGGTAAATCATGGACACTACAAAGACCAGGAGGACGAAAACACCTGCCGCCACACCATAAACCCACGTCTTCAGCTTACCGTCTGGAATTTACAGACGTATTATTAGACACAAATTAGATCTCTTTAACATGATAAGAACATAATAAATTTCATAAGAAATCTCACAAATGAATCCATTGGAGTTTAAGACGAAAGCCACAAACTGAGCTCAGATTTGTCAAGTCTGCAGTCAAAAGTCAATATTATTGAAGATCTCAATATGAACTCAAACATTTCTCATCAAATTTCCTCAAATCCAGATGATCTGACCTCTACAATCTACAGTACATTCGTTTTAAACGTCAACAGTCTTAAAATCATTTAAAGTATTGAAAGACATTCACCTGGTCCGAAGGGTTGCAGGTACCACGTGCGTCCGACGCGGCCCGGTTGTTCCGTTGTGGGAAGGGTGGGGTTAACGGCCCGGCTGGTCTTCACATCGCCCTTCTTGTCTCCTGCCGTGGGGATCTCGAGCACTGGGATTGGTGTACACTGCTCCAAAAGCCCCTCCGCAGTCAACACTTCAGTGAAGCCCTCCTCGCACACACACAAACCATCCTGCAGGGGGCAGCAAAGACACACAAATAAATCCATGCTCTCCACTTTCACTCGCTGCTTGCTTTTAGTGCGTAGTATAGAAATATGCAGGCTGTTTAATACATTTGGACAAAAGTGCACATATAATATTAATATATTATGCTAGCAGAGACCATTGCGTCTATAAAACTGTAAAAACACATCCTAATCGTTTTTTTGGCTAAATGTAAAGTCTTAGAATATAAATAAGTTTTGGGGAATTCATTTCACAGCAGGCATTTTTAATGAATAATGCATTTCAGATAAACATTTAACCACAGAAACATTCTACTGAAATCACTCATACCTTTAAAGGAAAGACTTATCCATTAAACAGTTCAACCTAAGTTACATTTAGTTTGAGTTCCTTATAAAGTAACCAGCGAGTTAGATTCACTCAGTAAGGATGATATTTAAAAATAAAAAAGTATAGTGTACGACCTTGACATCCTGACCGGCTCCATTATGATAATTGCAATTACGGCCTAGCTCTCAGAATCAAACAAATCCCACAATCCTCTTGTGTTTTACCTCTGAACAAAATGACTGCGGCTTGTCACAAGGAGGATCACACGACTGATCTGAAGCTGGCGGCAGGGTCGGATGACATCCACCTGTCAGAAAAAACAGCTGTGATCATTTCAAGCTTTAGTGCATTGCATTGTGGGACACAGTATTGCATGCAGTGTTTTTTTGTATTTCAATTGTAAAAAGCGCTATGGGAATATAGAAGTAACATAGTAGGTCATTTGAGTATTCAAGTATTCAGAAAAAAGAACACTATGAAACACTATGACTGTGCCATTCACATGCTATCCGTCCTAAATAGTTTTCGAAATTAGAATTGTTATGTCCCAAATCATAGTATGCTGAAATGAGTATTCTTGAAGTACCCGGATGGTCTACTGTTTTCACCTGTTACATTTATTCCATCTGAACGTTCACACCAGATGAGCTGAGAACTGCCCATCCATCTGTACTCGAAACACTCGCCATCTAGAAGAATTAACAGGATAAATATAAATACAATACACAGCAGCCATATGCTACTGAACTGCAAGCGATTACAGGTGACATCATTTCATGAAGTGCTTTCATTTAACTTTGGGTCAGGCATGTGTGTCCGATGAAACTTTCATTATCAGAATTAAACTTGGAAATAAATAAAATGTAAGAAATATATTTGTATTTTATAATAAAACATCAAAACTTAATAATAAACATTCATTATTATATAATAATAATAAACACATTATTATTAAATAAGAGCATTATAACATTTTCTAAAAATGATGGCGAATCCAAGCTAGAAAACACAGTTCAAGTGACTTAATTTCTTTTACACAATAATACACATATAAATGACAGCACTATAAAATAAATAAGAAAATGTCAATAATTTGTTTTATAATAATAAAAAATCAGATTAAAGCTGCGTATGCTGTATATAAGTGTGTGAGAGTTTCTCACCACTGCAGGGACGGGACTGCCACTCCTGATCGGGACATTGAGCGATGTTTTCTGGTTCCTGAGCGACGACGGCACGTGACCGGACCTGCGATGCAGAATAATCCAAACGCTGTCCCTTCACGCACACGCTCTCACACAAGCTCCAGTCGGACCACTCCATCAGGTAACAGTCACCTGAAGAGAAAAACAAGAGCTGGTTTACTCGACACACCTACAGCAGTAAAAACAAAAGATCCTGCACAACTGTCTTCTCAAGCTACTCAAAATTTACAGCAGTTAATTACTAAAACAAAGTAGTTAACTAATTAACTATCTTTCATGAAATGTTAAAATCATATAATTAAAATAAAACAAAAGGGGCTGTACACCCCATTCAGAAAGACTTGTTTTTAGCGACACCAGTGGCCATTAAGTGAACTGCAGCCGACAACTCAACACATTAACTAAATTAACTAATAGAATTACAAAAAAACATAATTGACAAAACTGAATTAAGTAATGCAACCAGAAGACAAAACACATCTTGTTACCAGGGCAGGGTAAAGTGCAGGTCTCCTCCAGAACGATGTTTTTATCCCCATCGACGGCCTGTTCCAGTCCAGAACACAGATCCTCCTCTACAGTGCTGCTTTTCCCCTCGCTGGATCCATCAGATACAAAGCACGACAGGTTCCGGAAACGAAGGCCCACCCCGCACACCACCTCCTACAACACACGAACGCACAACCAGGTCTGAAACGGCAGTTCTAAACGCTTTCTAAATCCAGAGATCAAAAGGAGGATAGAAACAGGGAAGATCAGAGAAAAGAGATGAGAGGACGAGGTTGACAGCGAGATTCCGGCGCAGGTAGTTAGCGAGTTCGGCTGATGGGCGCTTGAGGTATTTAGCTCTGTTGTACGATGCGATTCATTAAACACGAAAGGGTTTGACTTTCATGAGCCACCTCGAAGCTCGGCAGAAAATAGGACAGTGAAGAATGCACAACATTTCTGACAAAAACAGAAAATGATTATACCAGTTGAACTACAGGAACACGTCTAGCATACATCACAGAAGTAAGAAAGAGAGAGAGACCTCAACACGACACTCTGACCAGGGGCCGTACTGCCATCTGTAACAGGGCTGAACAGGACACGGCTTCCACTGCTCCATCTGGGACGGACACGGCCTGCCGTCTCCCTGAGATGCCTGGAGCACTGTCCGTCTGCGCCACATCTTCCCTAGTATATATATATACAGTATATTGTATACTTTGAGATCATTATAAAGTAAAAATATTTGACAATTCAAACATTATTTTTAAGTTGAAATTACAATAATGAAAAGACAATGCAACAATTTGAATGGCATTTTATTCAATTTCAGATTTCGTTTTTGAATTTAGGGTGTTTTTGAAAGGTTTTGTGGCATTCACCTATACACACACACACACACACACACACACACGCACACACACATGTTGGGTTTCCATGGTTTATGGGGACATTCCATAGACGCAATTGTTTTTATACTGTACAAACTGTATATCATAATTCCCTACCCCTAAACCTAACAATGACACAAAACTGTCTGCTCTTTTAGATTTTCAAAAAAGTTAATTTCAAAAAAGTTAATAAAATTAAAATGTCCCCACAAGGACAAGGATTTTGGATATTGCGGATATATCTTTGTGGGGACATTTTGTCCAAATACCGTAGGGTTTACCCTTTCCACATCTACACACAAGAATCTCTATACACACATCTCTGCACTTACAGACACACATCTCTGCACACACCTCTACAAACACAGACACGCGTCTATTCACAAATATCTCTACATACAGCGACAGACCTCTGCACGCACACACACACACACACACACACACACGCACACACACACAAATCTCTTTACACAAACGTCTCTATAGAGCTCCGGCAGTCACGTGACCTATTCTGTTTACACCGCCATACTGGCAGGCAGTGACAGCCGGGAGCGAATATGAAATGACTGGCGCAAGCATGAGTATCAAGGCAACAGAGTTCACCGCGCACTTAAATTCAAAAGACAAAGACCTGTGCGTAGCTAAATTTAATAGATTAAACAGAACAGATCCCTACAATGCCCCCGGAGTGCTTTCCTGACATCTACAACTACCTCATCAACTTTTCATCGTCCTACTCCGGAGACTCTTTAAAAGCCTGGAGTGGTGAATTTTGCAATGGATATTCAACTTTGGAGTCTGCCGGCATTAACCTGCTTTGTCGTCATTGGAAGGGTAAGTCAGCGGTGTTGTGAGCTAACGTAATCGACCCTAGCTGTCCTTGTTTGCAGGTAGCCAGCATAACAGTTAGCTATATCGCTGATCTTGCAGGTACTGTAAAACATTCCCAAAAAACTAAATGACCCTCCATTGAAGACATGGGTGGTGGTCAGACGCGATGGTGCACTGCGATTGCACAGCTGGACTAGGCGAGTGCTGCTCTCACATGTCTTGTTTAGGATTTGGCAGCATAACGACAGAGAGGAAGAGATAGCGGTGACGTGTTGGTTAGCACGTTTTATTGCAGTTAACCGTTTAATTGTCTATCGGGGATTCGGGATCCTTAGAAATATGATCAAATGATTTGCTCTTTGCTTTCCCCCGCCTGTTCTAGCACCCTGAGGCACAGCAACTGTCCATCATGTTAAAATAGTATGATTTGTAAAGTCTATACAGCCTGGTTTTAAATGATTGACTACTGTCAATAGCAATGCTACAGCCGCTCTAGCGCTCTCCTGAAAGCCTGACAAGATGGAGGAGTTCAGATCGCGTGACGTCAACCTCCGGAGCGCTATAAACACATCTCTACACTACACCAAACAGACAGACACACACTCTCGTTTTTTAGTTTCTGTCTAAAGGCATGGCTGTCTCCGATAACCTGCTAGCTCATCCCACAGGTTTAGCATAAAACTGCACACAATACATCACCCTCTCTCTCTCTCATCATTGAAGTGTTCGGCAGTCAGACTGTGAGTTTCTGTCTAATGCCGATTCTATCTCTAATCATAAGGCAGAAGTGTCTCAAAGTTTAGCATTTCATCTCAGTATTTCTCGGTCTCATACATCATTTCACCATCCTCACACAGACAGTCTTTCAAGCAGGGATGACAATTTTACATACACAGTCTTGCACAGCCAGAGTTCTCATTATTGCACAAACACTGAACAGAATGGTCATGTTTTGTATTACCATCGAGGCCACAGGTCTGGGAGCAGTCTGTCCAGGCTGACCAATCAGAGAGCTGGCAGTTGACTGGACACTCCACCGTACAGGAGGCGTTCATCTGCCATTTCCTCTCCAAGCCCAGCTGTGAGTGAAAACAAGAAACTCTTCAGTCCTGTTGCAGTTTGAGACGATGTTGAGAACTGTTCTGAAACTCAGAGAGAGACGTGTGAGATTTCTGGAGTCACTTTGTCGGAGGGGAACTTCTTAGAAACATCCTGCTGACTGAGTTTAATATGACAGGTTTAATATGCTGTGGAGCTGATTTTTCGCCGCGAGCTCCAATTAAAGCGACCGGAGCTGTTTGATATTGACTGATGTCTTGCCAGACTCGCATTAACCCATAACTTAAAATGGCAAAAATGAATTTCCTTTCACGTTGGATCATTACAACATTCATTAGGAGCAAATATAAATTCTGAAATTTCTATTTGAACTTCACGACCTTTGCTCACTTCATTGAGCATCGCTATTGCTATTGCTTATATTTAAATTTAATTCAGATTTATTTCTATAGCGCACTTTAGCAGTAGAACCATAAAAGTATAGAACTGTATAGAAATCATTAGAAGAATTAATATAAATAATAATTTACTATATGTAATATAATATATCAATTAAAAAAATGATTAAGATAGATGGTATTATTGCACAATTTCTTTTTCAATGTGCATCAGCAATACTAACTTTGATAATAATTGTCTATATGACTGTAACTGTAGTTATATTCAATTGCTTTTTTATTTAAATGAATCACAAAGTAACATACAGTACCAGTCAAAAGTTTAGACATACTTGACAAAATTGGTTCTCATGATCTTAAAAATCTTAATCTGAAGGTTCAAAAATTAAAAATTAATTCATTTAATTTACATTTATTAACATTTAAATTAAAAACAAAAAATAAATAAAAATAATTGTGAAATTGATGACTTGGACCAAAAAAGGAATAAAAAGCAGCCAATTAGAGCCCAGCATAGATAGAATTTCCATTCAATGTTGTTTAAAAAGTTTCCTAGGTTAAGACCTCAAGAAGCTAAATGAGGAAATACTAAAAGAACAATTTTGTAAATTCTAGTCAAAGGGTGACAAGAAAATTCTAAAATAGACAGTAACATAGAGTTAAATTTGTTTGCATGCTTTTAGTCACAAGTTCAACATAAATCCTATAGTTACAATTGTGTTATTTCAGGGTTTTTACTAGTACTCTAAAATGTGGAAAAATCTAAATAAACAGCGAGTAAGTGTTTCCAAACTTTTGGTAATGTGTATACACAAAAAAGGAAATGGGTTAAAAATATATGTCTCAATATATGGTCACATTAGCAGAGGCAAAAAAACACACATCCAAGCATGCCAATAGTCATATAAAAAACAAAAGATCCCATAATAACTACATCTAATTTAAAATATTTCAAGAAATGGACACGTCAAAAATACCTCAGTTTCTTCAGAAGACCTACCTCATTGCTTACTGCACTCTTAGCATGTGTTAATATTAACAAATTGTTTGCGTTATGCTATTTAACACATTATGTGTTATTGCAACACATTTTGTATTGATTTTGTGTGAAATAAATGAAAGGGACAATACTCGTTTTGTTAAGAGAAACACAAAATGTGTCCCAAGAAATAACACAGATGTGTTCAGTTTAGACAACACATTAAAATGTGTCCTGAGTCTCATGACAACAACACAGCAGAACAAGTCCAAATGAATATTTTGATTGTGAAAACTGATATTTTTTCAGCAAATGTAAATTTAGTTACAACTCTTAGGCACTTAATACAGTGGTTCTCAAACTGGGGGCCGTGGCCCCCTGGGGGGCCCCAAGATGGATCCAGGGGGGCCACAGATTTTGTGGCATTTTATGAAATATAGAAATTTATCATAGATTTTATGCAATCAAACATCAGAAAAATGACACCACCAACCAAAAGAATTGAGGTTCCAGCATCGTATAACCGAATAATTTTTTGGTTTAATTAAAATTCTAAGTTTAAGATTATACGTCTTTATATGGGGGGCCGCAAAGCGATGCACTCTACACAAAGGCGGCCTTACAACGAAAAAGTTTGAGAACCACTGACTTAATATACAGTAGTGTGAAGTGACTGGCTCTGAAAACTAATGAACAAACCTTTTGACAGTACTTGAGGTCAACGGATTTGCCGTCACTTCTAACGCAGTCCAGCATCCTTGTCTTCAGACCCACTCCACACACAGCGTTGGCATTTAACTGGCATGTGCTCCAGTCTAACAAAACACACACACACGCAGATATTATCCAGTGGTTAAACTTCACATCTAAGTCAGATTGCTTGAATCTTCCAGAGAGGAAAGTTTGAAGACACAGTTTCAGCATCCTGACTGCAGCGCTTCGCTCTGATGCTCTTTGGGAGGTATCGTGAATGATGTCTGGGCAGATGGGAAAAGCATTTCCAGTAACGATTCTAGCTCCTGAATTATGCATACGCCGCGTAAAACGCTTGAATGGCAAAACAGAGAGAAAAAAACAGCGCTTTTTGAGTTCTGCCCAGACTCCTAGACTGGAAAAAATGCAAGCAGCCACCGAACTAAACATGAAACATTTCACAACCCAGTACTTTACACAGTATTTTACTTTTTCAATGCAATAGGTTCGTGGATGGAATTAGACTCAACTTTTTGGTTTTGGAATAATACGCACTAATTGAGACCAAGAGTGTGTTTTAGGAAAGTAAATAGTGGCAATTCTGGATTTATGGTGAGGTTAAAAACAGAACTGTTTGACAGACTTTCTAAACAGAACAAAATGTGCAAAGTAAGAAAATGATCAAAAAATATTATGCATGATTTCAGTTCAATTCCTTTAAAACATTTTATTGTGCAAAGACAACTATAATGGGAAGAGAGCATTTCAAAATCAGTTTTTCTGAATTTACTATTTGTAGGTATGTGTTTAGGTAAAATGGTAATTTAGTTTCATTCTGTGAACTGCTAACAATATTCCTCACATATTTCAAATAAAAATATTGGTAACACTTTACAATAAGGTGCTATTAGTTAACATTAGTAAATGCATTTGCAAACATTATCTAACAATGAACAATTTCGTTTTTCAGCATTTATTAATCCTTGTTAATGTTAGTTCATGTCAATACAGCTATTCATGTTAGTTCATGGTGCATTAACTAATGTTAACAGTGACAATGTTTGATTTTAATAATGTATTTATAAATGCTGAAATTAACATGTAGTAATATATTAATAAATGCTGTAGAAGTATTGTTCGTTGTTAGTTCATGTTAGCTAATGCATTAAATAATTGTTAACAAATAGCACCTTATTGTAAAGTGTTATCAAAGTATTGTTTCTATTTGCATTAATTTGCAGAAAATAAAAACTGGAGAAACAGGTCAAAATAGCAGAAAAGATGCACTGTATTTTTTCAGACCTGAAATACTGCTAAGAAAACAAATTCATATTTACTTTTAAGCAATACTGTCATATTTCTATTTAGGAAAAGTTTAAAAGTTATTTTTTATGTGAAAACCTATATTTTCATCACAGTTTTCATGTGTCTTGTCATTCTGTCAGCCTTTTTGTTGAAATTCAACAGACAATGGACTGAAATGGCCACAAAATACTGTATCTAGACATGTAGAATAAATGAAATTTTGAAATGGTCTCTTAATTTTTTTCTGCGGCTGTATATACATAGAAGTCTCATTAGCGGCTGTTTCTATGGGCCGCTATACGCAACTCATATTAAACACATCAACAGGTGTATGCATGCTAGTGTTCATTTCGTTAACGAAAATAATGACGAAAAATATTCATCAATGACTATTTTCCCAGCACGAAGACGAGACGATGACGAGACGAAAAGTAAGGCCATTAAACGACAACTGGGACTTTTTCAGCATGCAATATCATTGACGAAAAATGATGAGACTAAAATGTAGTTATAAAAATAAAAACGTACCTAAAAGTCTTTTTAGTCTTTGTCGAAAAAAAATAGAAGATAATATTACAGATTTTTGTGTGAGCCTCTGCTGTGCGAGCCTTCATGTTTGCGGTTGCCAGATAACAGGAGTTCAGATCCCCCAAACAGGGATAAAAGGTTAAAAAAGTTTCGGTTTTCTGCCAGCGGGTAACTTAATTTCTGCAATCTGGCAACCATACACTGTGGAATGCATACACATTTATGATGAGAACACCCACCTGTGATGTTATAACTGTAGTGAAAACAGTTGCGGTTCAGGAGGCAAGGCTCGGTCTGCATGCTAACCGGACAATCCTCTCCCTCTTTAGGCAGTCGCAGGGCGAAGGCGGTCCTCTCACGATCGTCTCTTCCAGTACACGGCTTTAAGACAGATAGAAAACTGGGTTTCGTTTTGCAGAACTCCAAATCCATTTACTAGCTGTTGTCAAAACTGACAGCTGAAAGCGTTCCGTATTTCTCCTCAAGCTGTTCATTTGAACAAGTGCATCTAAACAGTCTGCTGTGATGCTTTTATGGCTCCATTGAGGCTTCACGTCTGTCGGCTCTCAGTGAGGGCACATGAGCCCAGGATATAATAATGACCCTGTCGGCATCACCCAGATGAGGGCAGACAGAGAAAATCCGAAACAAATGAGATTACTGTTGACACATACATAAGAGTATAGAGCAATAAAATTCATGTGGATAGCATAGTTTGGATAATTCAAATGTTGGGAGAATTTGGTCTTAATTGAATCTAATTAGTCTGGATGAAATTGTGCAGATGTTGTGCAAGCATGCCGTCTTCTGGCGCTTTATCAACATACAGTGAAACACCGAAACGGTGAGTGTAAAAATCAGACACTGGCTCCCAGGTGACTGGCTCATCTGGGAGCGATGTAAATACCAGGTATAAATAGCAGATAAGTGCATTAGAGGTACCCGTACCAAGTCACATGGGGTCCAGGGAGTCCAGTCGGATAGCACGCAGTCCTCTGGGCAGGGCAGTCGGCTTTCCCTCGTACCCAGCGGCATCTCCTCTGGATCACACAGGTAATCATCCACCCCGTCGGTTGGGCCGTCCGCTGTGTTTAACATACACCTGCAAGACCATCAAATGTGTACAATGAGACTGCAGGTGTGAAGAGGGTAGTTCAACAACTATGTGTAGAAAAATCTTATTGTTATTGTTTTTATTCCATATTGTTTACTCTTATTCATTGTATATTCACTCGTTTTATTGTGTATTATTCTTATTTTTCCCTAGTATGTCCAAGATGATAGACCAAACCTGCAGTATTTCAAAATAAATAAATTAGATAAAATTAGGGCTGTCAAACGATTAATCGCGATTAATCGCATCCAGATAAAGGTTTGTGTTTACGTCATATATGTCTGTATACTGTGCATATTAATTTTGTATTTATAAAAACATATACACATACTGTACATGCATATATTTAGAAGAAATAGTACACAAAAAAATTATAAACATTTATATATTATTTAAATGATTGCTAAATATAAGTACGTAAATACATGAAAATATTTCCTTAATATGTTTACATGCATGTGTATGTGTACAAAATTAATATGCACAGTTCACAGACATATAATATGTAAACATAAACTTTTATTCTGGATGCGATTAATCGTGATTAATCGTTTGACAGTCCTAAATAAAATAATAGATAAAATATTTGGAAAAAATAAGAAATAAATTGAAATACGAAATAAGTGACTTGATGAAAAAATAAATACAATTGTTGAAATGAAAATTAATCATGAATTCATTTTTGGATTACTCTTTTTATTCTTTATTTATAAACAGTTATTACAGTGTAAAACCTTTTTTATTTTTAATCTATTTCTGTTTATATTTATTTATGCATTCATTTGTTTTTATTTATTTTTCCCCACATGTATTTTTTCCATATTTAAATATTCTCACATTTATTTAATTCTTTTTTATTTCCTTTTATTTTTTTTACATTTCATGGTCCCACATGGAAATGAGGGGGCGGTCCTTGAGTAGCTCCAGTGCATCATTGGTTGAAAGCTCATATATAGCAGCGTCAAATCTAAGTAAGCTTAAAAAGTTCTGGTGCATTTTGTCAAAATAATTTGTAGTGATCATGATTTTTCAAAAACAGAAACTGTAGTTTCTGTGTGCTTTTCCAGGTGTGGACCTCCATAATCCTAGTGTGTATGGGTTTCATATTTTTACTGTCTTTGTAATGTATTGTTTCTTATGCCCTTCTACCCCATCTGTTCTGAGAGCAAAAGACATAATACGAATTTCATTGTACTAGACAACAAATACCTTGACTATTCACCAATGGATCATTAATATTATGGATGTGGTCTCATGGAACAAAAAAAGAACTGTTTTTGAAAAACCTTGACTAACTTTATAAGAACTCTTAAAACTACTGTAGGAAATCCAGTTGTGGTCTCACCTGACTCTTCTGGTCTGCACGCCCTCACCGCAGTTCTCCTTCAGGTCCACATTACTCACTTTCCACACGCTCCAGGGTTCTGCCACCCAAACATACTGACTGCAGTCGCTGACGCACGGCACCACCTCATAGACCTGAAGAATGAGATGAGCGGTCATTTACTACCGCATCAACACAGTTCACATTTACGAGAATGAGAAATTCAAATAAACTCTGCAAAGATGAAGACATGAAAGTGCATTTACCTGCGCCTGTGGCCCGGCAGTTTAAGAGAAAAAGAAATGAGAAAATATGATCAGATAACATCTGCGTCTAGAGACCAACACACCATAAACCATGTTCAGTGCATCACTGCCTGAAGTCAACATAAAACTGTGCACATTGTTAATTAATAACTCCAGTGTTAATAGACAAAAACGTGTATTAAAGCAAATTAGTCAATATTAATTTCATCTGGAAAAGAACCAACATTGAACAGTTTCAGCTATTAAGATAAACCATTTGTCTCCTAATTTGGTTATTTTTATGTATAGTCTGAATATTATAACAATAGCAAGTTTCATTTGAATAAGAATGAGTGTTATGCTGAATGAACAGTGATTCACCTGTGATGTATTTTTAGATCCTTGGTGTGATTTTCATTAATATTAAGACTCTAGATTCTAACAAATGCAAAATGTGGTCAAAACCAGATGGCTGGGTTATAAATTCATCCTTGCATTTTGGGTTTACACAGTAGGTTACCCAGCGGACTGTTTTTTTCCCTACTTTACCCAACCAGTGGTGTCCAGATTATAAAAGAACATCACATGTATCTTTCAGAGAAAGATTTCCCAGAATGCACTGCAGCAAGCCCAGTTAAAATCGAATCCAGCAGAGGACAAACTCCTCTTATAAATATATCTTATAAATAAATAAATGCATTTAAAATGAAAAACAGTGATAAGTAATAGTTTATTTAAGAATAATAGATGGTAAAACGTTTTTTTTTTCCTGTGGATTGCATTATTAGAGTATTCAATTTAGCAACACATTAAAGCCAAATTACAGTATGTTGCATTAAACTATGAGTTGAGACTCCTGAGTATTTAGATGTTCGTAGAAAGCACAGCAGTATACTAGGTTTAAAAAAAAGAGACAATACATATTTAATGACTGCAAGGTATAATATCACACAACATCAATACGTTGGATATGTGTTCAAACATCGTGTGTGTGTGTCAGAATGTACCTGGTTGAGGTGGTCTAGTTTCGGACAGGGTCGCCCTCCATTGTATGGCTTTTCTCTGAGCCACTTGGAGCGAACTTTGACCCCACTGCCACAGGATTTGCTGCAGCGTGACCAGTTGGACCATTCGCTGAGTTTGCAGTCGGAGGGACAGGGAACGATACAAGCCTCTTCTATATAACCTGAAAACCGAGAAAAGTTATAATACATCATCTGGACCCAGTCCTCGATGATTCCCAGATCTACTACATCAACTCAGAGCTGGTTTCTCAAACAGCTTAAAGGTCCGATGTTGAAATTTAGAGGCATATAGCGGTGGTGTGGCTGCGAATTGCAAACCAACGTCTCACGGCTGACACGGAACAAAGATGTCGTCACGTTTTCACTTCTTTGCCGAAACACGCAATATTTTCAAATACAGAATTTCTCTGGTGGGTCAGAGAAGAAGATTTGCTTTAGCTGATAATACAGAATTTTATTACTGCTGTTTACACATAAGATGCCCACACACTTTTTCCAAGAAAAGGCGTGCACACACACACACACACACACACACACACCCGCGTTTCAGAGCATCCTTTCAAGAGCAGCCAAGTCTTGGTTCTAAACACCCAAATCGTTTGCGCTGTAACTCATTATCACTTAAAGAGACATGCACCAACACGGGTTGCTGTGAGCATAGCTGTTTTTGACGAGGCAAAAAGGGTTTTGTTTACATAGCCATTGAGTGTTTTTAAGCAAAATATGTTCCAGACATTTCATGAATACCCTAATAAATCATACCAACTTGTTGAAAGTGCTCATCCGATGAGTCCTTTAAAGTGACAGTTCACCCAAAATAAAAATTCTGTCATCATTTGTTCACTCTCATGTAGCTTAGAACCTGTTTAGACCTAGCTTAGACTCTTTCTTCAGTGGAACACAAAAGAAGATATTTTGAGATTGGTCCACACAATGGAAGTCAATGGGATCCAATGTTGTCTGGTTACCAACATTCTTTAAAATATCTACTATACTGGTTAAGTATAACATGATAGTGAGTAAATGATGAAGGATTTTACATTTTGGCACCCAACATTGGACACTGTATTTCTTTACAGACTACTGACCAGATTCTCTGCAATGGCACCTGTTTGAAAAACGTCATCATAAATTTGTTCCTCAGATGTTTCAGTGCCAGGAATGTGCTTCCAGTTGCCTTTTTCATTTTATAAGAAAAGAAAAGTGTGGGCATCAGTTGTTCGGTCTTAGTGCATTTGTAAATGTGTTGCAGTTACAAAAGTGTTTACAGCCAAATGGACAACCAGAGCCAATTATTACTAGCATTTGGCACATGATGAGGGTTAATTTTGGTCCCTGGGTGTAAGTGAGAAACGTCTTGGTTACGGATGTAACCTCAGTTCCCTGATGGAGGGAACGAGATGTTGTGTCGAACCGACAGATTGGGGTTTGTCTTGAGAACCTATCATCTTCTGAGTATTTAGAAAAGGCCAATGAAAATTGACGAATGAAATTTGCATGCCGGACTCCTCCCCGGATGTCCGGGTATAAGAGGGAAGCCGGCGTGCTCATTCATTCACCTTTTGGTCTGAGGAGCCTGAAGCATCCCCCCTGACTGCTGGGGTGGGCGGCCAGCGTTGTGGCATAAAGGACACAACGTCTCGTTCCCTCCATCAGGGAACTGAGGTTACATCCATAACCAAGACGTTCCCTTTCTGTCGGTCTCTCGACGTTGTGTCGAACCGACAGATTGGGGTTCCTATGGAAAACTCCACAGTGCTGAGCCGCGTCACAATCTCTCGTGGAGCTACGCTGACTGGCCTGGGTGAGTCAGACGTGAGTGCTAGCCAAAATTGTAACCATCCAGTGGAGAGGTATGGGGTCTCAGAGCTTTTTTCAAAAAGTTGGGAAGCCCCTGCCACCGGCCGTCACGGGCGGAGGCCTAATTCTCTAACAGAATCTCTAAGGGGTGATTTTGAGATCAGTATGCCCTAATGACGGCATCCACGATCCAGTGCGCCAGCCTCTGTTTGGAGACAGCCCTCCCTTCTGCTGACCTCCAAAACAGACAAAGAGCTGCTCAGAGCTTCTGAAGCTCTGCGTGCGGTCCAAGTAGAGGCGCAGTGCGCTTACTGGACACAACACGGATGGGGTTGGGTCTTCCTCCCGGGTGGGGAGCGCCTGCAGGTTCACCACCTGGTCTCTCGAGAGAGTGGTGGGAACTTTGGGCACGTAGCCTGGACGGGGTCTCAGGATAACGTGAGAACCCCGGGCCCGAGTTCTTGGCAATCTGTGGACACGGAGGGTGCTTGCAGGTCCCCTACCCTCTTGGAGGTGAGCGCCATCAGGAGAGCCGTCTTTATCGAGAGGTGAGAAAGAGCGGCAGCTCCGAGAGGCTCGAAGGGGGCGGGGCCTCTTGAGGCCTGCCACCTAGGTCACAAGAGGGTACGGAGCGCGGATGAGGCGGTCGCCTTCTCGCGCCCCTTAGGAACCGAATGACCAGGTCGTGCTGTCCCAGAGGCTTCCCAGCAACTGGGTCGTGACGAGCGGCCGTAGCGGCTACATACACTCCCAGTGTGGCGGGGGGAGAGGTTACGCCCCAGTCTCTCTTGAGGAAGGGACAGCCCTTTTCCGATTGAGCAACTACGTGGGTCTTCTTGTCGAGAAGAGCACCAGGACGAGAAGAGGCGCCACTTATGGGCGTATAGCCGCCTAGTGGCCGAGGCCCTAGCCTGAGTGATGTCCCAACCACTCAGGATCTCCTCGCCCCGTCCAGACATGGAGGTTCCAGGGTTCTGCCTGGGATGCCGTAACGTGCCCCTTCCCCTGGGATAGCAGGTCCTTCACCAGGGGGAGTGGCCAGGGGGGATTTGTTGTCAAGAGCCTTAGCTCTGAGAATCAAGTCCTGGTTAGGCCAATGGGGCGTAACTAGTACACATGATGCTCCTCTTCCCTGGCCTTGCACAAGACCTGTGCAATGAGGCTCACTGGGGGGAAGGCGTACTTCCGCCTGTCCCGCGGCCAGCTGTGCGCAAGGGCATCCGTGCCGAGGGGTGCCTCGGTCAGGGAGTACCAAAGCGGACAGTGGGTGGAGTCCGGGGAGGCAAACAGGTCCACCTGTGCCTGGCCGAACTGCTCCCAAATGAGCCGGACTGCACGGGGATGGAGTTGCGACTCTCCGCGAGGCGTCGCCTGACGAGAGAGCGCATCGGCTGTCTGGTTCAGGATGCCTGGGATGTGTGTGGCTCGCAGGGAACTGATCACCTGCTGACTCCAGAGGAGGAGGCGCCGGGCGAGTCGTGTTAGCTGCCGTGAGCGAATGCCACCCTGACGATTGATATACGCCACGGGACCGCTGACTTCCTGAAGCTTCAGGCAGTTCAACACTGACTGGGCGCGCTCTGTAGTCAGTCGCGCTGTCATGGGGACAGAGTCGAGTTCCATACCGAGAAAGAGGATGCTCTGCACCGGGGAGAGCTTGCTCTTTTCTCAGTTGACCTGTAGCCCCAACCGATCTAAGTGCCTGAGCACCAGGTCCCTGTGTGTACACAACAGATCTCGAGAGTGAGCCAAGATGAGCCAGTCGTCGAGATAGTTTAGTACCCGCACACCTCCTTCCCTGAGGGGGAAGTATCATGAATCACAAGAGTTTTATGTTAGCAGATAGGTACAGATAAAGTACAGTGCACAGAACAAATTGGACATAAAATAAGTAAAGACACTTAAGGACAATTCGTCATCTTGGAATTATAAGATTCTGAGCCGTTTTGAGATATTGAGCTTAAAAGTTTTTGCATTCCATTTGACTTTGCAGACAGAACCTAAGTCCCAAAACTTTCACAACGTAAAGAAAAAACATCACATAATGTAAAGAAGTCACAGAATAAGAATATTTGAATAACACAATGTTGACAAAATTGTCAGATAGAACCTTATAATTCCAAGGCAACGAATTGTTTTAAATTGCGACAACATTTCTATAATTGTTAAAAAATGTTCAATTCAAAAACATTTAATCAATACTATCACATCTTTCTTTTTTCTTTATTACTGTACATTTATATTGTATTTAACAATGCAATAAAGCAAATTCGTAAAAAGAGCTTTATAAATAAAAGTAAAATGAATTATAAATATGAATATATATATATATATATATTTATCTTTACTGTACTGTCTGCTGATAAATTAATTAAAAAAAATGTTATTATGTAAAATTATTGACAGTAATACCTTGATAAAAATCGAATGAGAATCACCATTGAGAATAACATGAAAGACTATCTCCGGAGACATTACTGTCTTAAGAATGTACCTAAATAGCAAATAACAAGTGATTGCATGCAAAATATTTCAGGCTAATAAAACAGACTTCATCTTTTAATGCTAAACTTCATTTCTAATTCCTTTACTTTGATTTGAAAGGCTTCCCTGGAGATCGAACTCATGACTGATTGCTATCACTATGACCTTCCCACTGAGCAACGAGAACACTTTTAAAATGGCCAGAAATTTGTAAGAAACTACAAAAAGAAGAACATCGCCTCTACCTGACATTCAAAACTTGGCACAGCCGCTAACAAGCATTTGAAAACCAAGTGGCGTGCCGTGTACCCACAGGGCCTTCTGCATGGAGACGGTGATTGAAAAATCAAAGCAATTAATCAGAGAGGTCTGGGGTGAGTTTCGCAGCTTCTCCTCCCCTTCCGGAAAGATTAACCAGGATCTGACACGGTGCTGACAGGCTAGAGGAGAGTCGGTCCCCGGAGAGGGAAACCACAGCCACCCAAAATATCCTGCAGCATCAGACCGCTTCTGTATAAAGCTCTCTCATCCCTTCTTACCCCCGGTGTTACGCATTTCCAAAGACACGTCAGCTTGTTACTTTGCTTAAACAGGGTAAACTCCCTCCAGGAGGAGAAAACAAGACCCCGCCACCCGTGTGCTGACCCCTTGACCCGACGTGCATCCGTCTTTATCCCTACAGCCAGTTCAGAGGTGTTAAAGCAGACTTCAGAGCCGACGGCTTTTGCAGAACATGGCGTGCTTTGTGACCTCATTCCTTCAACGTGTCAGAGTTCTGACCCTGGGCGACACCAAAGCGCAATGCACATGCTGCGGCGTGAGACTTTACGAAAGAACGAAAACTAATTCTGTCATCGTTTACAACTTTCTTCCATTTCTGGAAGAAAAAACACTTGTTTTTAAGACTGTTCATTGCTCAATTACAATAGTGACCAAAATTGTCAGGCTTCAAAATAGTTTCATATTTATATATATTTATATTATTGAAGCAAGATCACAACAAGAACGAAGAAAAAAAAACGTTACCTAAAATTCTTCCTTTATGTATTGAACGTTTGCACAACGTGCGGTAGCATGCAAATAAAACATTCATGTAAAACACAAGCTAATGTCTAATTTATCTGTCACATGCGGTCACGTGTGAGTGAAAGGCACATCACAAGGGAAAAATATGACTGCGGCAGATCAAATTAATTTGCCCTCAATAAACAGCTTCAGAAAACATCGGGGAAAAAACAGGCAGACCCTTTTGCTTGATGTCTTCCAGAGAGGAAAGATAAGAGTTTTTACCGATTTCTCAGTAGCCTACGGCAACGTGTCGGACAGAGTTTCCTATTAAGATGAACTGTGATGATTAACCCAGCAAGAGAGAGAGAAAGAGACCTAGCGAGATGCCTGCTAAGCGAAATGGAGCCTTAAAGGGATAGTTCACCCAAAATTCTGTCATCATTTACTATTGTTCCAAACCCGTACAAACTTCGTTGTTCTGCTGAACACAAAGGAAGATATTTGGAAGAATGTCAGTAACCAAACAGATAACATCCCCCATTGTCTCCAATAATATTCATTTCCCCTACTATGGCAGTAAATGGGGGATGGGAACTCTATGGTTACCGACATTTTTCCAAATATCTTTCCTAGTGTTTAGTAGAACAACGAAATTTGAGTAAACGATGACCGAATTTTCATTTTTGGGTGAACTGTCCCTTTAAAACTGACTGATTTGAAACTGCATCAAGTGTGTATATGATGTCTTAAAATGCTGTCTTCATGGACAACTCACTACGTCTGGAACAGAGAGAGTAAAGACATTGAAAAAAAAGGAGTCAGAAAGGATGAAGAGATGATGCAAAAACAGGAAAAAGGATAAATAAAAGCAGACGAGAGACCTTCGATTTTAGGCTCCCTCTCTGATTTACTTGTCTCATGAGGTTAGTTTGTCTATTTTAAAATGTTAAGAAGGGTTTGATGACCAGTGTTGGGTAAGTTACCCTGAAAAAGTAATGAATTACTAGTTACTAATTAAATATTCTATAATGTAATTAGATTACTGTACAAGTTACTCTCTTCAAAAAGTATTTAATTACTTATTACTAATTACTTTCTATATCCTACATCAACCTTGATGAGTTAAGGGATTCAAGGATAGACATGAAACGGCTCTTTTAATTCATTCAAATAAATAATATAAAACTACATAAAGTATTATTATTAATTACAAATGTGAGAATTATATATTAAAGCACGGATTTTAAAGTTAGACTTTGAATTTTGATGTCAATTCCACTATTGCACACACACATATTACACAAAGTATTTAGTTTAATTACATCATTAGTAACTGTAATTAAATTACAGAAAAAATAAGAGTAATCCCTTACTTTACTTTTCAAGGGAAAAGTAATTAAATTACAGTAACTAATTACTTAGTAACTAGTTACACCCAACACTGTTGATGACATCACTCCTTCTATGTCTATATTCACATACTAGATATCATACGCCACTTGGACATCCTTCGAAATTGGCTTTAGTTTGATATCCCATCAGTACTCTCGGGAGTGACACGGATAACAGAAGAACAGATCAGATAGTCTGTTCAGGAGTTCATTCAATAACAGAGTTGAATTCTCAAGGCTTTGAACTGTTGGGAAATAAAGTAAAGATTATAAATGAATAATAGTGCATCTGAGCCTTTTACAATGATTTTTTTCACCATAATCACATTTATCGTGGCTACTGTCAGTACAGTCTCTAAACACCTCTTGTTTCGCAGTTTTTAGAGGATATTTTTGCAGTGAACAGTGAAGCAAAACTGTTGACATTTGAGCTTTTGCGACTCCAATTTGGTGCCTATAGCTCATACGACAATTAAAAGGGATCATTCAAAATATCTTTTTTTTTTGCCCTCATGTCATTCCAAACCTGTAAGACTTTCTTTCTTTTGCAGAACACAAAAGAAGATTTAAAGAATGTTGGTGACCAAACAACACCGGACCCGGAACATTTCTCAAAATATCTTCTTTTGTGTTCCACAGAAGAAAGAGTCATATACAGGTTTTGAACAACAAAAGGGTGAAAAAAGATTTTTGAATTATGGGTAAACTATCCCTTTAAAGCGCCTTCTTATACACGTAACCTCTGTTCAGTTCCTCATCTGACTGTTTGGGCTTTTAAATTCAATATTGCGCCCCCACATTCCACTACATGAATAATACTGTGAATAAAACCACGTGGCTTGTTGAGGAGAGAGGTGTGCTATCACTTCAACAGGGAGGACTTATACAGCCTGGATTTAGATTTCAAAGTAAGCACATTTATCATACGTCTCGTTAGTCTGTAATGAAAATGAACGTGTTACATCTAATGAGACGGGAAAATTTCAGACTTTAAATAATTAAGCATTTACATGGCTAAGACATTTGCGTTGTAAGAATGTACTGTGAGACTTTAGATATAAAAACGGGGACTGGTAAGTTACTGTTTTATCATTAATATGTGATAACTCCCTATTAATTTAAAAGAACGTTTGGGTATACCATCATGGCGGCTCGGTAGCTTCAGTGTGATGACGTCACGAGCAATCCAGGGCTAAAACAGCTTTTAGTGTGGTGGCACATTTTGCACAGACATACACCACTAAGATTCTCTCACAATAGATAAAGCAAAAAATATGCCTTTATCGTCATGACAACAGGAACATGTGAGCTGCTCTCATAAGTTTGTACTAGTGTCATGTTCATAGAAAAGATGAACAATTATTCAAGTATCTAGAAAATACTCATGTGCAATACACTGGAAAACATGGATTGAAAGAGAAGTTTATCTACAGCCACGGAAAATGTTAAGAGACGTTTTCAAAATTATTTTCAGTTTTTCTGAATTTACTATTTATAGGTGTGTGTTTGGGTTAAATGGTTGTTTTTGTTTCATATATTTATGTGACATATAATGTATATAATGACATATGTATATACTGTATATATAGACATGTGTCTCCCAAATTTCAAATAAAATGAATGAAAACTGGAGAAACAGGTGAAAATAACAGAAAAGACGCTCTGTATTTTTTCAGAAAACAAGCTCATATTCACTTTTAAGCAAAACAACAGTCATATTTCTACATGTATTAGGAAACGTTCAAAAATGATTTTTTTTATGTAATAAACTGGATCTTTATCACAGTTTCCATGCGTCTTGTCATGCTGTCGGTCTTTCACATTGCTGTTGGATGACTTTATGTGCACTGAGGTTTGATTTTGTTGAAATTCAACAGACACTGGACTGGAATGACCACAATACATCTAGAAATGATGATGAGATGAAAATGTGGAATGCTCTGTTCATTTTATTCGCTCCTGTATGTATCCAGGTCATAATCATAGTCTTTAAAACTCATTTTGACATCACAGGGAAGACGTGAGCCTTATAAAGTTACGTGGAGAGACGTACCGTGACTGTTACAGCGTGACGTCTCCACAAGCCTGTTGTCTTGATCGTAGCACACCATGGCCTGGTATCGGTAGCCCTGCCCGCACTCCTTAACATCTCCCTGGACCTTCATGCCCAGAGCGCTTTCCACGCGGCCCTCGGGCAGAATGCAGTCGGACCAGTTCCCCACCGGTTGGGCGTTGTATTTGTCACACGGGCAGTACTGGGTCTCGCTCAGCGGGTACATCTGGCTGTTCTTACATTCATCCTTCTTCTTGCTTTTTCCTGTAATCAGAGATAGTGTCGATGAATGAAACGCACTCGTCTAACCCGCCACCAGTGCCACATCTGCCTCCAGGTGGACACGGTACCATGGTAATACCTTGTTTTGGACATATATAAGTCAATATAGTTTATAATTATAACTCATTACCGACGAGAACTCTCTTCCGCGTTCGAACCCCAACGCAGTCCGAGCTGCAGGGAGAGAACTTGGACCAGTTGGTGAGCTGGCAGTCGTCTCTGCAGGGTAACTGGCAGGACTGGCTTACAGCGGGCATAGTGTTGGCAAACCTCAGACAGTGCGCGACATCCACCAATGTACCATCCAGCTGCCTACATGAGATAGCTGCAGAACAAATGCAGTGGTAAAATTCAACAATCCTTCAGATTACAGAGAGGATTATGGCACAGTGCCAGACGGCACAGAAAAGGTGCACGCTCGGTTATTTATAGGACAGAAACGCAGGAAAGAGTCACGCTCTTCACTTTGATCAGTCACCTGTTTGAAGGGAAAACATGTTCTGAATTTCTGTATTTGTATCTGCTTTCACTGTGGCATGTTATATGACAATGATGAATCAATAAAAAAACAGAACAATTTGATAAACAACAATACTATCTGAAAATGTTGAAGATAATATGACACAATCTAATGCACATCTATTATCAACATATTCATAAAGAGTTACAAAAGCACCCAGCGGTTCATAGTGTTCCTGTTTTTGTGAAACAGGCATTTTAAAGGAAAATTCTGTCATCGTTTACTCATCCTCATGTCATTCCAGAGGACTATGACTTTGTTTCCTCGGATGAACACAACGATTTTTTCTTTATAAAAATATCCATCACTATGTCCATACAGGTCACAAAATGTTGAAGTTCCATCAGTAAAGTAATCAATGTGTAATCTAAATGACTCCAGTGAAGTTAATAAATGTCCTCTGAAGTGAAGATACGAAGATTATATTTTTGGATTATTTAGCAAAAATTCACACCAAAACAAGCGCATTCGAGCGTCAAATTGGTGACACAACTTTGAATCTCACTGGCCACTTTATTGCATGTCACCATAGATAAATTTAGTGCTTGTTTTGAATATCACTAAATAATGTCAAAAATATAAATTCTTTTCTCACACAGCCATATTGTTTTGTTTCAGAAGACATTAATCGACCCACTTGAGTCATTTGGATTACTTAAATGATGGACATGTTTGCTTTTCGCAGCTTCAACATTTTGAGACCACAATGTGTAAATAAAGTGAAAAAATATTTAATATATAAAAAACATTGTTTGTGGGCTAAATTATGAAATGTTTTTTTTTATTTTTGGTTGAACTGTTTCTTTTAGCTGGTGTCATTCCTGTAATTGTAAAGCATCATGTTGAAGTGACCTGTGACGTGAGGGCGAGTAAACAGCAAGCATGAGGTCAAACTCTGAGCCACTGCTGAGTTCAAGAGAACAGCGTCAACACTGATGACAAACCAATGACGTCTGTCCGCTATGTCAAGACCAATCAGATCACGACTTTGAGGGATTGCTTCGCTCCTACGCACTGAAGGGCAAATGTGAAATCTGGAGTGACTGAAGCTTCTGTCAGACCAATGTCTGCTGGCTTCTGAAGAGGCATTGACGATTTAAAATAAACGCATCAAGAAAATAAAAAGAACCTAAAACTGCAGGTTGCAATACTAAAAAAAATTGTAATGCTTAAATGAAGAAAAAAAAAAAAGAGACATTTGTAAGATTTCTAGCTTTCCGTCTGATGAGAAATGTAGGAGTCTTATGCAGAAGTTTCCATTTGCGCTCCGTTTAATCTCATTGATAACTAAGAGATATAATTGGCAAATCTTCCTACCGTAGGGTCCCTACGTAGTGTGTACTGTTCCACACATACCTCGTGTTTGGACTCCAGCCCCGCAGTTCTCCTGTGCTCCTCTACTGTCCCTGCGGATGCTCCACGGCACCAGTTGACATTTTCGCCACTTGTGTGTTTTCCATCTGGAATTTCAGGGTCATTTTGTCATTATGATTAAAAGTGGTTGTTTGCTTATCACAGTATATCCTCATGAGCTGACTTGAAACAAGAAATTTCAGAAAACAGATTACCGAAGAAAATGAGGCTGTTTTTATTTTGAATCACTGTGCAGAACCCGTAGCGGACTGTTATTTTTTGATGCGTAGCTGCGAGCCGTGCCTAATAACTCCCTTCAGACGTGACTACATTCACAATATAGCACAGCCTCTTATACCCTTCTGCTTTCAAATAACATTCTTTTAATCATTTTAATTTGGAGTACCAAGAAATGTTTTTAAGCACAGATTTATCCCCGTGCTTTTTACAAAGGGCAACAAATTACGATACAGAAGAGTAAAACCGTAGATTGTAGAGATAGTTGGTGTGAGTATACTATTACCTGTAACCTGGACAGACAGATGGAGTGCCACAGTCTTTCTCTTCATAAAGGACGTCTGGACACTCCTGACCTCCATTAGCAGGCATCTGGATGATCACTCGATAGCGAGTCTGTTTACTATTCTGCCCATTCGCACCTGCTGATTCAAACTCTCGGGTTAATATGTTGAATTAAACTGCATGCATGCTACATTATACCAGTAAACATATATGACAGGCACAGAGACAGACAGACAGATAGTTAGTATAGGCTACTATATATCAGTATATGTACAACAGACATTCAGCTAGACTATATATAGTATATGCAAAGATATTAATATTAACACGATGTGCCACTACCATGGCAAGGAATGCAATGCTAAATATGGCCGCTCTAGCGAAGGAAGTCCCTCCTTCCAGTAAAACGAGCCAATCTTCAATCAGTAAAGACTGAGGATTCTCTCGTGAGGCGCTTGCCAGCCTGTGCGTGACTTTTAGTGCATTTTAAGCGTAGCAAACCAAAGTTATGATACAGTTCATGTCATGTTTAATTATTGATCAGAAATATGCTGTTTAATTGTGATTTATGCCAGCGATTTGAGAAATATCTGCCCTCCCCCATTCAAGTAGATAGGACTGTGGACTTGCTATGACGTTAATAGCTGCCCAGAGGCGTTGCAAACATGGCCGCCGAGTGGCATGACTTCCGTAAACGGACTTTGGTATGTGTATAGAAGACAGACAGATAGCTAGACTATATATTAGTATACTTATGACATACAGATAGACAGTTAAGTAGAGATTTATTTATATACTAATATATACAGCGCATCAGTATACATACAACAGATAAGACAGTATAATATACAGTATATCTATATATAGACCTATACACCTTGATAGACAGACAGACAGGCAGGCAGGCAGGCAGGCATACAGATGTTTACATATACTACAGATCAGTTTATGTTTAACCATACAGTATACTATATACATACTGTAGATACTATATAAACAGCATACTTTATATCAGTATATGTATAACAGACAGACAGACAGACAGTGTACTATGCTCTCTCTTTTGCTATTTTTCTAAACATGGGACACATGGTATGGTTTATTTGTCAACTACAACCTTATACTACTGTATATACATACTATATAGATAAACAGTATACGTTACTATATATCAGTATATGTACTGTATAAAAGACAGACACATAGATAAATAGTATCATATACAGAATTAGTACATGTATAACAGATCGACAGTATATTTCAGTATAAGGCTAAGGATATAACAGACAGAACCTTCTATCAGATAGACAGATGGGTAGGTGGGTACCTGCTTCACAGGACGTTGGGCACTGTGTCCAGTTACTGAAGGGTGTTACTATACAGTCTTTCTTACATGGTAGCAGACAAGGTCGTACCGTCTCTGGACGAGGGGCATCTGGTCATCTGAGAGAAACAACAGAACCACTGAAATACAGCTGGGATGCTTACAAAATTCATAATTTATCACTCAACGCAGGTCGATCCAGAACCCAAGAACATACTGAATGAGATACATCGTCGGTTTTATTTAGCGCAAGTGTTCTGGACACATATTCTCTCTTACACATCTTTGCTTGCCCAAATGAAACCATTAGACATAACACGGGCAACTAAAACACATGCCAGTGATCACAAAACAAGCGAAACTAGAGATGAAAAGCCATAGCATCATGAATTACAGCAGAAGCCTTGCTGAGCAGGACTCGGTTGCATCGGTAGCTCGACAATGCCTCTTTCAATCTTGTTTTCCATGCTCCACGGCTGCATTATGTAGGAGCCAGACGGGGCAGATAAGACCCCACATTCTGCTACAGCATTCAGTCATCGTGTAATACTCTTCTTTTATTACCGCTACAGCTCCTGACAGTTTACGATCAGGGGTTAGCTTTAATCCGCTCCTGTATTTTAAGCACCGCTCCTGGATAAGGATAAACAGGGATGCAACGGTCCAGCAGAGGGACATCTGGTAATCTGATCTCTGATCAAATCCTCCAGGTCTGGCATCCTGGAAAGGGAGTTGCCATGTGCTCGGTGTTTCATGAGACGTGAAGTTGCAAAGCAGCGGCGATATAATAAAGCAACGACTATGTAAGGGAGATTTATTCGTAATGCCGACGGAAGCAGTAAATCCTGCCAGGGAGACGAATCCGGTTTGGGTGTGCAGGGCTCTCCTGGAGATTGGGTACATTTCTGACAGAGCATTAGTTACACTGCAAAAGAGGCAGTGGCTCATTTCGATGATTTTCCTCAAGAATTTAAATAAAGGATGATTCATTTGGCTGTTCTTACCTGCTACGACGGGTGCAAAGAGTGCGGATGGTTATACAGCAATGAATCTCTGCTACAAGCAACAGAAGACGGAAATGACTCATGAAAACTAAAAGGGATTTCTAAATGTGTTACTGTAGCAAACGGAAGTGATTAAACTAGAATAGGGTTAGGAATTGTCCCAAAAGCATCATTAAAAAAAGATGATACGTTTAACCACGACGCAGAATAAATGCCCTCTCTAACTTGTCATTATTTTTCAATTAGGATTAAATGTCATAAGGGCCGATGTGAAGCGAGGGATCGCATTTCCTTTCACAAAAGCAGTTCATTAGGGTTGAGAAGCTGTTATAAATATAGTTTGTTAATCGCTTCGGATAGGATAATCTGTTAAAGTGAAACTTTGGTTGGATAGGAAGTGTGGGAACAATAAAAGGATTCTTAAAGGGAGAATCATTTACTGCCCAATGCCATTTCTTTCCTCTAAAGAACATTTTGTTTGAGTTTTATTATCGTCCATCAAGTTACATTTTTGATGCAATACATGTGAATGGTGACTCAAGTTCTCAGCATTCTTTCAGCATCTTGAGATGATGGTCACCAACAGCCCAAGTACGGCTCATGTCTACTGGAATCTCCATCTCCAAAACCATTTATAAAAACCATGAAATAATAACAGACATCAAATTAAAATTCAATTCATCATTACCAAAAATTAAGAAAAGGAGGAGAAAACAGCGATGACAATGTGCTAAAATAGAAACGTCTTTCCTATGCGTTTCTGAAAGGTTGGATACTGATGACAACGTTGTCAAAAAGTTTTCCGTTCACACAGATCCACGAAAATGACTAAAAACAATGAATCCACAGAGCCGTGAATTTTAAACTTCACAGCTTTCACAAATTTGTGCTTTCGCACTTTACAGAGAAACGTTAACAGTATTGTTTTCAAAAGCTTGCACTTTAAAACCCAAAGTTTGCATTCTCATGCCCCCGAACCTTTGCTCCTGTGCGAATGAACGACATAAAAAAACGCCAATAAAGTTTGCAGTTTTTAGTTAGAAACACTTGTGTTTACACCCTCTTCATTTTTAACATGATCGGTGGCATATAAGTCCTTAAAAGGCTCAGAAACTGTCAGCAAGTGTAACAGCAGTTGTCAGTTAGTGTGAGGAACATCACAGGTCTTGAGCCCTGAGCTTTAACATCTTTTCTTCTCACCCTGACACCATGAGTGACACAAAGTGTCTCAGGGCCTGAAAGCCTGCAAAGACAGCTCTCAGTCATCCCATGACGCTTGACATCTGGACACGTTTAAGATTTACTCGAATCTAGACGGGAGGTGTACAAAGAAACCCAAGTCTTCAAATAGTAGTTCACATTGAATAAATACTGCGAAAATACATGCTTCTGGTCTTTTTGTATTATTTCAAATAATTTAATTTCCGAAATACTTCTTCAACCTGTACATTACACTCGGCATTCACAATGCGGCCTGAAACAAACACGCGTTTGACATTTCTAATCCTTGAGTGATAAAACCATGCAAAATGACACCTCAGTTTTACACAGCTTGAATTTGTCTACTCCCGAAACGTACCGCTGTTGTTTTCAGAAAGGATGTGTCTGGGGAATAACATCTCAGTGATGTTTTTGGGGGGGTTTGTTTATGGTAAGTATGAAGAGGAATTTCATCTCGTGGTGAATAAATTGCATTAAGGAATCAAAGGCACTTAATTACCGCCATTATCATCAATAGAAAATAAGTAGGGTCTGGAAATGACAGAGCTAATTACCCTGCGTGTAACTGTGTGTGTGTGTATTCAGTGTTCAGCCTTCTGGTTTGCCTGCAGTGGAAAGATAGGGGGTGTGAGCACAATTACCATCTGTCAATCAAACACAAGCACAGCCCTTCTTCAACTGAACCATTATCCATCTTCCGCTCAACAGAACTCAGTTCATATGCGTTTACAGAGTGTATTTACGTATAAGATCATTTTATGTAAGGGACTTTAAGCAACAGCTGCGGATGGAACGGCGTTCTGTCATTGTATTGCACATGCGTGAAAGCGCTACTCGCTAATAGAGGGTTTGCCGTAGTGGTTACTACGTGACAAATTAGGCAATCAATGGTTATGTATTATGTATTGTATTTTTATCAGTATATCATTCTATCATTAGTCTTTTACAGTCATTTTACAAATATCACCATTGGTTACTTTTTCTGCTATTCAAAATTTGGTTGCACTTTATTTTACAGTAGGTGTACCTATAGTGTACTCACAGTGTACTTACTTTAGAATGTATTGGGTAGTATAAGGTAACTACATGGTATAATTTTAGGTTTAGGGGTAGGTTTGTGGTCAGTACCTAGTTATTACCCAGTTATTATATTTTCTGTAATAAGTACATAGTATGTACATGGGAAAGAGGACTGTAAAATAAAGTGCTACCCAAAATTCTTTATACAACCAGGTAAAACAACTAAAAATCAATTTCTTAGTATTTGGTTATTTTTAAACAAATATACATCTTGCGAAGTTGCGGGTTATGCAAAGCTCTAGGGGGCAAACCAAAATATCTAATATTCAAAATTTCACAATAAATTTCAATTGATTCAAAATTGTATGTGGTATTAGTGCCAAAACAGCTCCATATTACGCAACACTCAATATTCAAAGGGATACATTACCTCAAAATAGAAAAATTGTCATTATTTATTCATCCTCATGTCATTCAAAACCTGTATGACTGCCGTCATTTTGTAAACCACAAAAGATATTTTGAGAAATGTCTTAGTGGTTTTGTGTCCATACAGTCAATGGGGTTCGTGTTGTTTGGTTACCAACTTATCCAATATCTTCTTTTGAGTTTTGCAGAAGAAAATCATACAGGTTTGGAATAACACGGTGAGTAAACAATGAAATACTTTTTTTCGTCAACTATCCTTTAAACAAATATTATAAAAACAGCAAAGACGGTTCTATTGGATGCACGTGCCTGGCCCAAAGTTAACCTCCGGTCTGGGCTTGATTATCGGTCTGGCTAGTGGATAGTAATATAACAATTTATTTTATATTGAATTTATATTAATATTAAGTTATAATAATATTTGATTGTATATTAAATATTAAATGACATGATTCTTTGCGGAGGTCTACCGGAGTTAAGTTTGGGCCACATAACGTTTCATTAACAAAGATGTTAGTGATGTTATGTCATTAACAAAGAGGCCAATCATCAAAGCCATTTACAAAACAGGAAAAGTTTTAAAGGTACTTTCGCACAATTGGGCTTACTTTTTGGGCGGCACCTGTCCGACGTTGACTTTAACGCAGATGACCTTGCGTGTCTGCATTCCCATGGCGCAGGTGGCTTTGCCCGCAGTGGAGGAGGTGTTGAGGGTGGATGTGCTGGTGTCCTCCACACACTGTCCCCATGGACCTGCCTGCCAGTGATACACCACGCAGGGATGTTCGTTACAGTTGCGCACCTCTTGCAGGGAGCTGCTGTTCGGACAGCTGGCACCTCCTGCAGAAGTAGAGTGACATGCATCAGGTTTGATAATGCGTTTATACAGGAAGTGTCAAAGATGCCCGTCATAACCATTATGGACCAATCAGCTGTGATCTTGAGTACACAGCAAATACCAAAAAATGTAAAATGCCCCTCAGGTCTGGTTCCAGTTCCCCTTGGACCCCGATGCGATCTGATTGGCTGAATGACTTTTAACTTTTAATAGGTACTTCATAATGTACAGTAAATATGTTGTCTTAGATAAATATACAGTATACATAGATGCCACATTAGCGGCTGGCATACGCAAGTTTTCTGCCATGTTAGGATAGTTTAGGAAGCAACTGTAGAGGCCGGACACATCCATGTGTGTCTGAGGTGGTCGACACCGGCACGCACACGGTTTCACACAAACAGCACAAGAACCCTGACGATCGAGAGGAAATTAGCCGTCTTCTTTGCTTTGATTTTCCTTCCGTGTATCCCTTGGAGTGAAACAGGTCAAGTGTTAATTTCCCGCCATCTCAACATAAGCTCGACATCTCCAGCCGCTTAAGCTTGTCGTAAATTGATTGAAACACTCCACATAATTGCCTCCTAATTCCTCACGAGTGGCATACAGTCAATGCAGCTGGTGGAGAGGAGCTCCTGCAACTAAATAATGGATGACTTATACAGTTTTGTAGATGACAGAGCTGCCCGGCGCACCTGTGAATCAAAGCATTCTCACCTTATTATTAGGCTTATATTGTTGATGGGAAACCTTGGGTTAGCAGATTTAAAGGGACACCCAAATATAAAAATTCTGTCATTGTCTGACATTTACTCACTCTTGAGTTGTTGCAAATCTGTATATACATTTCTTTGTTCTGATGAACACAGAGACATATATTTGCTTGTAACCAAACAGTTTTTGGCCACCATTGACTACCATAGTAGAAAAATGACAATGGTAGTCAAAAGTGCCCTAGAACTGTTTGCTTTCCTACATTCTTCAAAAAATCTTCTTTTGTGTTCAACAGAACAAAGACATTTATAAAGCAACTTTTCCTACTATGGTGGGCAAGAATTGTTTGGTTGCAACCAGTGTTGGGTAAGTTACTCTGAAAAAGTAATTCATTACTAGTTACTAATTACATATTCAGTAGTGTAATTAGATTACTGTACAAATTACTCTCTCCAAAAAGTATTTAATTACTTATTATTACTAATTACTTTCTATATCCTACATCAACCTTGATTAGTTAAGTGATTTAAGGATAGACATGAAACGGCCCTTTAAATTCACTCATATAAATAATATAAAACTTCATAAAGTACACAGCAAAATCGCCCGTGTTAAAAAAGGTCAAATTAACTCAGTGTATATATAATATACACTTTGAGAGTGTGGATTATATATACACTGCAAGTGTTAATTTGACATTTTTTAACACTGGCGATTTTACTGTGTAGTATTATTAACTGACCAAAGTATACAAATGTGAGAATTATACATTAATGCACGGATTGTAAAGTTAGACTTTGAATTTTGATGTCAGTTCCACTATTGCACACACATATATTACACAAAGTATTTAGTTTAATTACTTCAGAAGTAACTGTAGTTAAATTACAGAAAAAACAAGAGTAATCCCTTACTTTACTTTTCAAGGGAAAAGTATTTAAATTACAGTAACTAATTACTTAGTAACTAGTTACACCCAACACTGGTTGCAACATACAAGCATTCTTCCATATATCAGAACAAATAAATTTATAAGATTTGGAACAACTTGAGGGTGAGTAAACACAGAAAGAATTTGCATGAACTGTTGAACTGTTCCTTTAACCTGTGATTTCTTAAGCACTACAATTCAACATCAGTCTTGCCAAAGATACACGGGCAATTCTTCAAACAGGGAAAATAGCGAAAAATGACATTGCTACATTCCAGTCAGACGAAATAGTGAATTGCAGAAGGCAGTTCGAAACGGCTTTCACATAGGACGCGGAATCCGCAATGAAACCCATTCATTTCAATGGCTTGCGCATTGCGCAAAAGTTCAACTTTTGCCGCTGCGCTCTGTGACGATTAACCGCGCGGTCAATAGAAACGGCACATCCAAGCGCGGAAAACAAAATGGATGAACAGCTACTGTGTGTGTCGGAATTTTCGGAGCTGTACAATACAAGCTTGCATTGAATAGGGACATCGGGAGAAATGCTGTGTCATGGAGACATATCTCCATTCAAGTTGGCATGTCAGGTGTTTTTTTTAGTCAGGTAGCTTGTTGTAGGTATAGGCAATATGCGTGTGAAACGGACACAGGCAGCAGCAACATGTCGTTTTTCCTCCTCTAGCCTCCGCTACTTTGAAATAAAGCTCAGTTGCGATAGAAATGTATAGAACTCCTGCTGTTTTGAAAACTCCGCCTACTTTGCTCTGGCCAGCGCAGTGCAGATGTTTCTGATCTGATGCAATGTGCGACGGTGGCTTTAGAAAAATAATATTGTTTTTGTGCATGTTTACAGTATGAATTTCATTACTCTCCTGACTTACTCACAAATCGACTGTGATGGATATACATTATGCATGTACAAATGGCTGCATTTGGCATCTGTAACATCAGAAGTCAAGCAGAGACAGAATGAGGAGATTACTAGTCATGGTCAGATGAAAATATCTGCCTATTAAAGGTCTTCTACTTAACGCATGTAAGTAAAAGTTCATTGTTTTATTTTGTATCTTCTTTGGGGATGCAACTTGTATATTCAATGTTTTAAACAAAGAAGTCCGTTAAACCTACACAAACACAATCTATTTATTCTTAACAATCAGATCTAAATCTACGCACGGCACGCAACAGATAGAAATAAAAATAAGATGTACCGTAGAGCTCTGGAAACTTGGGGACCCTCGTAAGACCTTGAGATGAAGCAAATGTTACGGGAATCTTTGCATACATCTTTACACACCAGTGGTTAGATTGCGAAGATTTCAGCAAATACTACACTAGTACTAGACACGTTTAGATGACAGAACTCAAAGCATCTGAACAAACCTAAAAGGGCTTCTAGAGAAAACTACTTTACATGGTGTAAAACGCGTGAGAGGGTTTGACACATTACCCTCCATAACTGTTATCCACGCCACTACCATTGATGTCACTGTGAAGAAAGAGACAAACGGCTACAGTACAGACTCCTCTGAGAGGGTTATGACACAGAAACGACAACAAAAAATGATCACAATTGATTTATTCTAAATGTTTCACCTGCCTCTGATACGATTTTGCTTTTCAGATGACATCACAAGGTCCTTTTACTTTAACAACCCCTCTCGTCCAATCACCTGTCTTACTTCTGGTGTGTAACGGCCACTTTTCACTATACAATCAAGTACCACACTAGATTTTTTAAATATCCCCTTTGCAAATCAGAAATATGTACTTAATACGTAAAATAGGTTGTGAACAGTGTTGGGTGTAACTAGTTACTAAGTAATTAGTTACTGTAATTTACAAAGTAATTACTTTTCCCTTGAAAAAGTAAAGTAAGGGATTACTCTTATTTTTCTGACATTTAATTTCAGTTGCTTTTGATGTAATTAAACTAAATACTTTGTGTAATATATGTGTGCGCATTAGTGGAATTGACATCAAAATTCAAATTCTAACTTTAAATTCCTTGCTTTAATGTATAATTCTCACATTTGTAATACTTTGGTCAGTTAATAAGAGTACTTTATGTAGTTTAATATTATTTATTTGAATGAATTAAAAGAGCCGTTTCATGCCTATCCTTGAATCGCTTAACTCATCAAGGTTGATATAGGATATAGAAAGTAATTAGTAATAAGTAACTAAATACTTTTTGGAGAGAGTAATTTGTACAGTAATCTAATTACACTATTGAATATGTAATTAGTAACTAGTAATTAATTACTTTTTCAGAGTAACTTACCCAACACTGGTTGTGAACAATATTTTCTTGTCTTCAGTGGCTCACTAATGCTTAAACCTTGTTGGAACAGAAGAAGTGTTTTTCGGAGACCTGAAACACTCATGACGACTTCACAGAAAAACATTGTGGCCGTGAGCAAATCATCTGTCATACAAACGTTTTACCTTGACAGTCTAATCTTGTACACAACAAACCACAGACAATTCCAAGGATTTGAAGTGCTCGCTACATTGGGCCCAAGAAGGATTTGGACATTTAAGACACTTAAAACGTCTGAATGTCGCTACAACAGATAACAAAACATCAAACCATGTGGCTCTAACTTGCTTCAAAGTAATACATTTCCTTGAAAGAAGGTTGTGAGGTTTTAAATGACCAAATAAAAAATATAAGACCAAACAGTTCTTGGCCACCATTGACTTCCATAATAGCAAAAATGACAATGGTAGTCAAAAGTGCCCCAGAACTGTTTGATTTCCTACATTCTTCAAAATATCTTCTTTTGTGTTCAACAGAACAAAGAAAATCCCTACTATTTTAGTCAATGGTGGCCAAGAACTGTTTGGTTAGAAGCATTCTTCCAAATATCTTTCTCTGGGTTCATCAGAACAAAGAAATTTATACAGATTTGGAACAACAAATTTTTATTTTTGGGTGAACTGTCCCAAGTACAAAAAAAAGTATAGTAGAGTAAAAAGTAATAAAGTACAAAAGCGCACTAAAAAGGACTTTTGGAAAAGGAAGAAAAGCTTCATAGCTCTGAAATGGCAATGAAATGGCATCTACTAATACATTTTTCATGAAAACAAAATGGATACGGATAACTAGAGTTTGAATTAATACGTAAAAAAAGTAAAATGATGGATTTGATTTTGGTTCAGCTGAACAAAGCGTTTCAATCAAAGCCCTTGACAAACCTGAGGTGCAACATTTCAGTAAAAAGAAACACATTAAATGCAAACATGCTAGTACCCGTGTGATGTTTGTTTACCTTCTCCTGCATTGTAAGCCAGTATGGCACGGGTTCTCATCTGTTTGCCCTCTGCGGTTTTGCTGGAGCAAGTCTGGGAACAGGTGGACCACTGGGTCCAGATACTGAGAGCGCAGTCTTTAGGACACGGGACGGTACAGGGCGCAGGTGCAGGATAGACGCCATCAACACACATCTCCCTTTCCACCTCTTTACCTGAAGCAAAACACAGTATCAACATTACAACACCACACAACATCACAACAAATGGTAATGTTAACACAGGATTACAACATCTGCACACAAAAAGCACCTTTAAATAATGTTCGACAAAACAAGGAGCAGAAACACGTCAGCTACAACTATATTGATCATGTACATTGGTTCACAATAAAACACTCGCATTAAAGAAACAGTTCACCCAAAATGAAAATTCTGTCATCATTTGCTTGTCCTCTTGTCATTTCAAACCTGTATGACTTTTTCTTTTCGCAAAACACAAAAGAAGATATTTTAAAGAAAGTTGGTAACCGAACAGCACTGGCCCCCATTCACTTCAATTGTATGTACACAAAACCAGTGCAAGTGAATGGGGTCCAGTTAACAACCATCTTCAAAATATCTTATTTTGTGTTCGGCAGAAGAAAGAAAGTCATACAGATACATCCCTTTAATCATCCTAATTAAAAAAATGAGCTTATATATTTCAATTGATGCAACAAAATAAATAGTAAACATTTAATTTAATATACAGTCCCTCAGGGGGTTCCACCAATTTACAATGAAAGAGTCTCACAAAACCATGACATGCTGTCATAAAAACAATCCCATAATTCAAAAGAATTTAAATGGCCTTGGTATCATGATTTTATCTTTAAGCAAAATGCCATTTTATATTTTTGTAAATGTTATGAAATTAAATCTGATCTGGTTGTGTTGTTGTTAGATTCCCCTGACATGTTTCTAATGCACTTCACGACACGTCTGTATTCCACATGACTGCTATTTTGAAACAGTGCCATCCTAAATTATTAGCACGCAATAACACCGACAGGCACAAACGTGCAAACGTTGTCAGCGCGTCTGCATGTGGCACCATTTGGCATCGAGCGCAGGCTTCCTCAAAGAGTTCTCTTGATCTTTCTCAGCGAGCCAGAAGAGAATTTATTTGCCTTTAGCATGGGGACATTCGCTAGAAAAATAAATATATGCCTGCGCAGCGAACCACAAACACCCAATAAATATTTCCATCAAACACAGGGACTCTCCAAGCTTTCCTTTTCCTCCAATATTCACATCGATCTGTGTCAGATGCCTGGCCATTTGTGAAGCAATATTGCAAGCTTCTCTCTCTCCGTGTTGAAGACAGTCAGAGAAGAGTAGATGTCAAGTCTGCTTGAAAAAAACAACTAGCAGATCAATTTTAATCAGAGAATGATGGAATCAATCTGGCACATGAGGCCTACAGCAGAGGCAGGTGACGGCGGGACGAAGGCGTTAGATTGCTCGCAGCAGATGCCGGAGAACATTATTCCACGTTTTTATTTTATAGATGACATAGCAGAGATTCGGAATGAGGGTGGTCACGTGACAGTGTCATTTTTTTTTAAAGATGCTCTGTTTTTCTTTGTAGAACTGGTGATAGTTTATCTTTTTAGATGCAAAAACATTTTTAAAATGTCAACATTTTTATCAACTATATCAGCTTTTCATGAAAGTGTTTTTCAAACTATTATTATAGTTCCGGTTAGACCTTGACATCACCCACTTGGAAAGAGAATATCAGGTTATAATGTCAGAGTCTGTACTTTCGGAAAACAAGTAAAAAGCAAAGTTTTGTAAAAACTTTAGTAAAGCGTGATTTAAAAACAATATATAAAATGTGATATAATGAAATAATGTGATATTATTTGTTAAGAATGTATCATTGTTTTCACATTTATGATATATTCCTGCAGAAAAAAAACAACAGAACAACTAAGAAATTCTAAAGTATTTGATGGTTACAATAGGAAATGTATTGATAGAAACTTTTTTGGAAACTATAATGGTTTCTGTGGGTCTCCATTGGTAATGTGTTCGGTTCTATTGGTGGGATATTAACTGGTGGGGTGTTATCCTATTAGACCAAAAACACTAAACTAAATAAAATAATTTTGTAGTGGTTAACAGTTGATGGTTTATACTGGTATTTGAAATGGCAACCAATATAATTTCTACAGTAATTTCTATAGACGGTTTCAAAGCAACAACATAATCAAACGTTACTGCACACGTGCGCTTTTGTGAACCAAATTTAACTTCCGGTACACATCCTCAGAGAATCCCTGGAGATTATTTTTGACAACAAGCAAAAGAAATGACAAGTAAATTACATTAGCTAGCAAGTTAAAAGTATGTCTAGCCAGTATTATTTTGGGTTAAAGCAGAAGAACGTTACTTGGCTAAACTTAAAGTCCCCGTGAACCGGAAGTTGCGATCGTTTTTACTTCCGTATTTTGACGCATTTCTGAGTGAAAAGGGATTTTGAATGAGAAAAATAGTGGGCGTGGCTTTCATCTGTCTATGCGATTTGATCGGATGTATAAAAACAGCCGTTGCATTTTGAAATGGAACTGGCAGCAGACTGACAGTTGAAGGGGAGGAGTTAACGGATGATCCGCCCAAGCCGTCCAACATTTAAGATGGATAGTCATTACAGGAAGGAAGTGCATTTTCAGATTTTAACTGAAGATTATGAGGGCACACAAAGAGAATGACCCACATTGATAAACTATTTACAATAAACGCTGCAATATTTCATGAAAAAATCGCCATTGTAAATTTTTATTTCACTGGGATTTTAAATGTTATATAGAAAAGTTATATGACCTATTCAACAAATTGTTATTTAATAAATTAATATACAATACAATTCAACAAATTGCTTATTTAATACAATTATTATACAATAAAATATGATTATAAATTAATATTAACATAATATCAATAAAATATAAATAGTTATATTATTACCCACTAGCCAGACTGATCAACAAACACATACTGGAACTTAACTTCGCCCTAGGCGCGTGCATACGGTTAAACTGTCTATAAGCAAGGGTGTCATTAATTGTGAATAATTTGAATAACTAATCATCAGTTTATTATATAACTGATCTAATTAAAACATTCTCAAATGATATATTAGTGCATTGACCTTGTAGATTCAGCAGAGGACGAGGACACGTAAACAGAAGGACACGCATGTGCCGAGGAGGAGAATTTATGAGTAGAGATCAGGTTTAATGGCTGTCTTTAGCCGGTCTAATTTATACGAGTGTCTCTCCAGCAATCGCTAAAATTGTCTTTCCCGAGCAGCTGGAGGACAGGATCACCATTAGCAAGATGTTTACACTCCTCCGTTGAATTACCAACGTAAAGAGCTCCCGCAGAGAAGGAAAATGTTCTGGACACAGCACACGAGCTGAGAGATGAGACAGGGACGATACTGTTTCCCGGAGGCTAATTACCGGATTCAAAATCAATCCTACTTTTTAAAAACATCCACCACAGACGCTGACAGAACACTAGTGAGAATCTACCGGCAGTGCAGGGATTTGGCAAGCGCACCGCAAGAGATTATACTTAAATGTTTGGAACTAGACCAGCTCCGGCTGAAGTTTTCTAAGGGTTTTTTACGCGAACTCATGACAAGCACAATTTTCTTTCTTTCTTGTGTTGATATATTGCAGGATGATGACGACATTTTTGCTGTATTTCGTGGAAAACACTTTGAAGTACAATAGCATACAGATGGCTGCCGCAACATCCTGAGGTCTTCAAACGCTGGAAAAAACTGTTTTAAATCAGATTTAAGCAACACTTTTATTTTTATTTTGAAAGGTGCTAACACTGAACTGCCAGAAGTTATAGCAAAAGACAGCCAATCATAAAGCACCTTAGTGTTTACCCCATTAAATAAAAGTGTGAACGGCCCCTGTTGTACCGAAATTCGACTCCCCTACTTCTGATTGGTTCATTCACTTAGGATGCTGCGTTGTGATTGGTCCCTATCTCTAAATCCCGCCCTCACCCTAATCCTAACCCTAACCTTCGTAGGGGAAAACAGGGGAGTCGTAATCTCACGGGGAGTAGGATTTTGATACAACACCCCAAAGTAAACCTGACTTTCTTTCTTAATAAAAACAGGGATCATAGAGATTTTATGTTGCTTGACACAGTCTTGCTCAGAAGGACAAAAGTTTCCAAATGAACTTTTCTATGGAAACATTCGGCGTAAAGCTGCAATGCCACATAGAAACCAGACATATAACAACTTTGTTGTTATGATAGAACATACATTTCATGATTTAAAACTTCAGATAATTGTATATTTCTTTTCATTTATACAAACTTTTTGCAAACATTTTGCAACTTTAATATAATTTGTTTTATATCATGTTTCTATATTAATTATTTTAAATCTTAAACATTAAACTCAAATCCTAATTTCTTTCTATAATAATTATTTTATGATTTAAACATTAAACTCAAAACATTGTGCAACTGTAAAATAATTCTTTTTATATCTATATTTTTCAATATTTTATCATTTAAACATTAAACCCATAACATTATGTAGCTGTAATTGTCATGTAAATGCATATGACACCTCTGAGCAGCATTAAATAATCTGCATAAACACTTACATTAATATTTAGGCATTTAGCAGACGCTTTTGTCCAAAGAAAAACAAAATGAAGGGAAACAATGAAGCAATATATCTTTAAAAAAGGCAACAACACCTGTTGAAAAAAACAGCATATGCTGGTTTAGTATGTTTTGATGCTGGTTTGTGCTGGTTTAAGCTGGTCATCAAAACATACCTAACCCAGCATATACTGGTTTTTTCAACAGGGACAATACAAGAATTTAGCATTTAGCATGTCCCTGTCAAGTATTCACAAAAAAATGTATATTTTTAATTGTTCCTTCAAGAGTGTGAAGGAACCATGAGGGAGAATAAGTGGGAAAGTGATTTTTTGCACCTCTGTGCAGGGGTCACCACATAAACATCCTTAAACGTTTTACACCTCATTATTTTCTATAAAGCTGCTTTTAAATGATGCGTATTGTGAATTGCACTCGACTTGTTACCTTCACTGTTGATGCAGCGGACCTGTGGATTCTGGGTTCCCTCTCCACAATCCATATTGTCTTCAGGAACACACTCCTTCAGTTTGACCAGCTGCCAGGTAAAACAGCTGGGATCTTCACACGGGACGGCCTCCACCAGGTGAGGACAGCACCCCTCGCCACCCGTGGGGTTATTAGTAATGTTTCGCCGCCTAAACTTGAATCCTGCAAACAAACAAAACAGGAAAAAACAACAAATGACATAAACTCATAATTTGGTTGAAATATTACGAGTTTTTGCTGCGTCATTGCTGCTACGATGCACGAACACATTAAGCACATTAAGCAATTAACCAAAATGTAAATTTTGACAAAAGTATAGTGTCCCCGTATCGAAATAAGTTACAGCCATGTTTACCTTTCTTTATGACCGGCTCATCACAATTCTCAAAGGTGCAGGGCCCCCAGGCGCCCCACGGCGACAGCTCACACTCCACAGGACACGGGATGTGGCACATCTGCGTGGTGCTTGGACTGGATCCCTCGCACAAGCGGCTGTACATGGGCTGTGACGCTATAATGCAAACAAACGCATTAAAACATCGTGGGGAGGACACATGGCGAACAATTAGTAATACACTGCAGGAGCCGACAAATCGACGCGTTAAACACGCTCCATAGAATTTACAGGAGGTAAACGGAACCAGGAACGGGCCCACACGCATCCGGCACCCACAGAAGAAAGATTTTCGCAAAAAGTTTGCACCAAAAAATGTACCTTTTAAAGTTCCTTCTATGAGTTCTCGCGTTCCTTTGTTAGATAATTGTCATGTCTTACTTAATGCTACAAAGAATGTCAAGTTTTACCCTATTTAAAAGGACAGTTCGGCCACAAATAAACATTCTGCCATCCTTTGTTCACCCTTATGTCATCTAAAATCTCTATTTGACTTTTTCATCTTTAGAATACACAAGGAGATATTTTGAGAAATGTGTTTTGTGTCCATACAATGGATACAGGTTTGGAACAACATGACAAGGGAATAGATAATAGAAGAACTGCCTTTTTTAGTGAACCATCCTTTTAAAAACAAATGTCTATTCTTAAGATTGTAGGTGCTCCATTGAAACTACAATATTCAATCTCAAAAACACCCACAACATTGCTGCATTAATGAGCAATAGGATTTTCCTGTGTGAGAAGCTGCCACGTCAAACTGGAGAGTGACACAACTGCCGTTTTTACATCAAAGCGAGGTAAATTCCTCCAGTAGAGTGCTGGCGTGCCGACGTGTGGTGAGAGTTCTGCTCTCTGGAGATATCTACAACTAACAGCCTCCCCTCATACACCCATTCAAAACTCTGAGTCTCTGAAGACTGACACTCCTGCAGACCTTCAGAATATAATTGATGGAATAACGCTCTTCTCAAGGAGACGGGTGTTGAGAATGACAGCTCACCTCGTAACTGTTACTGCACTGCAGCTTTCTATAATGAACAGAGAGGAGGTTTTCACTGTAATGTATACCGTCGTTTAAGTTAGAATAACACTGCACAGGTTGTCCTTGTTTACGTGCCAGATGGTCCAGACCTGGCAACCAAACGTTCTGTCTAATGAAAGTCTGTGGTTTGTGCTGAATCGAATAAACTCAGGCAGACAGGTTTAGCTCCAATTCAAGCCAGAGAATGATGGTTCTCAAGCAGGTTCTCTGTTTTGTTGGCAAACATAGTATGCCATACTGGCTTTTAACACATACGGAAATAATCTACAGTATTATGGAACATGTGCACATTCAAGACAAACATTTAAAGCTGCAATCTGTAACTTTTGCATCTCTGTTGCCTGCCACACGTTTAACACATAAAATTGCAGATATCCTTATATACTGTACTTAACTTTACATGAGTTAAAGTGAAATTATGTTCAATTACTGTCCAAGACAACTAATCCGTCAATAATAAAAAAGAACAAATAATACAATTACGAGCAATAGATAGGTTGGTAGAACTCTTGCTCTTGCCTGATTTGAGTACCGCGTGTGCACAAAGGTGTCACCACGTTTTTGCGTAGTTTAGAGTGACAACTCGAACCGGTAGTTAGCCTATATGTATAGCCTATATATGTAGCCTATAAGTGCTCCAAATTTCGATCATCACTAAAACGGTTTGGACTTCAAAGTAAATATAATCAATAAAATAAATAAATCATGTAGATAAAATAATATAAAATAAAAATATGAAAAAAATAAGTAGTTAGATAAAATATTGATTTAAATATAAAAAATAAATAAGGTACATAAAATAATAAAAAATAAAATAAATAAGTAGTTAGATGAAATGTTATAAGATTGATTTAGATATAATAAATAAATAATGTACATAAAATAATAACAAATGAAATAAATAAGTAGTTAGATGAAATGTTATAAGATTGATTTAGACATAATAAATACAATAAATAAATAATGTACATAAAATAATAAAAAATAAAATAAATAAGTAGTTAGATGAAATGTTATAAGATTGATTTAGATATAATAAATACAATAAATAAATAATGTGCATAAAATAATAAAAAATAAGTCTAGTTAGATAAAATATTTATAAGCTTACCGTTGTGATTTAGTTTAAGGTAGGAGGCAGTTTTCAACACTGACTTTTAGGTACTTGATCAAAACAAATCAACCCAAAAAGTTACTGACAGCAGCTTTAAACATTCCTAAATGTCAATGAAACCCTAACGTCAGGTTACTTTCAAAGACTATTGAAATCAACTTGTACACTGTAAATTTTGTTTTGGCTGCTTTTTAAGTACAATCAAATTGGCTTTATAAGTCATTTTAACCTTTTTATATTCAAAAAAAAAATTCTAGGGCTGTCAACGTTAGCGCATTAATGCATGCGATTATTTTTTTCAGATTAACGTGTTAAAAATATTTAACGCCATCAAAGCAACAACCGTTTTTTCTGTCATTGTTGTCTAGCGTTACATTATATAATCGTGCTCTTATTCATATAACAGCCTTTTGAAATGGTTGCATTGACACGTCCAGTATAGATTGACAGCCTCTGGCTGTGGAACATGGCTCAACGCAACGCGACAGCGGTCCCGTCTGGTGTAAAGGCTGCGTCAGAATCTGTCAGACAACGTACCAGTATAGGAAGCGCACTTTAGACCTGCTTAGAGCGGCAGCTCTTAAAGGGGCCGCGCTCTTAAATGTGCTGCTGTGACTCCTGTCACTACTGTTAATCAAAGAACAAAAGAAAAGAAGAAATCTATGTGATTTTGTGGCTTTAATGAGGATTCTTCTGTATTTCATGTATTTAGCAGTAAAGACTTTAAAGTGTTTGACAACTTTATTTATTTTCTGTATATTTCCTACCTGTTAGACACTTATTATAATGGGTTTGATTAGTAGAAAAAACATATATATATTTTATATATATGCAACTTATCACAAATAGTAAGCTGAAATGACTTGAAAAGACAATTAGATTGTACTTTGACAGTATAGTGCTACAAGTGAAGCATTTTCCACAATTCAGTCACGTTATAAGGTATCAAGCTGTTATAATTCGGCATTGTAATACATTTCCTGCACTGGCATTCACACAGAACAGCCTGCGGCCCTTGTGTGGACATACTGCATGCGCTGTTTAACTGCGTCACCTTTTCTCTAAAAAATAAATCTATACAACACAATCGTCTTTATCAAACCATTTTTGTGGTGTTTCTCAGACACGTACAGCACATTCTTGTAAAAGATACAAGATGAAAAACCCAAGCAGGTGCATTTTGTTTAAAAAGGCTATTTGCAACTGCACTTACAAGTACATTTGAAATGCTTTTCTATTTCATTTGAGACGATGCATCCAGTAGGGAGCTGTCATAGGGACCGCCGTTACCGATCAATCTCTGTCAGCTACCTGCTGCCCAAAGAAGAACGTCGACTAAAACACAGACTCTTGCATCACTATACAGTTGTAATGAGCTCTCCGTGGACACACATGGTTACAGGAATACAGGAAAACACTCAGGCAAAGAAAACAAAATATGTAAACACGCCTCAGGCGCAAAGGTTTGATCAAATGTGCCAGCAACAAGATAAAATAATTGGGATTTTAAAAGGAATATTTCAGGATTTTTTAATATGTCACTGAACCACATCTGTGGAACGTTTCTGACTAACACAAATATGAGTTCAAAATCATTTTAAAACAATGAGATGTTTTGAAATACCCGTCTTTGCATATTTGTTTACTAGGCTTCTATGAATAAATGTTTTTAGTGTAAAAAGCATTACTATACGCATAGGCGTAATTTGCGGGTGGACGGGTGGGACATGTCCCCACCACGTTTTGCCAAAGTCAATTTTGTCCCCACCACGTATTGGAAGAAATTAAAAATACGGAGTGTCTATTTATCGTGCATTTACCGTATTTATACTAACTCCGCCCATCAGTTTCAGATTGGAATAGACTAAATGTAAGAAAGGCACAAGAAAAATCGACTGCTCTAGTGGCGTAGAGCGTGAAGTAAGTGTTACCTACTTCATGTCGTCGTGGGTTCGGGACTGCTGTTTGCTGAACTTTTTCCCTATCACATATCAGATTGTAAAGGTATTTATTTTTTAATAAAATGATGAAAATATTTGAAAATGGCTGTTCAAGTCATACATGTACCAAACATTTTGCGCTTAATTGCACTTTGGTGCTATATATTCGTCCTTATTGTTCTCGACATGCGGTTGCTATCGTCTAATGCAAGATTAATTACATTTTGATACTTGATAGAAAACTCCAATACATGGAAAAAGTTTGTAGTATCATGAGTTCAAAATAAAATTTTGAAAGTTCGTTGTATATTTGTAGCCTATCTGGCAATGCCCGTAGTAATAAGTGAAAATAAGATTTTTTAAAGATATTATTTTTCCGTCTGTTTCCCCTGTATACTTGAATGTTTGTCCTTATTAGCAGGGGGTTCCCAACCGTCTTGACCCACCGACAGGTATTCTGTGTCAAACACCAAATTTTTAACATGGGGAAAACACACATTCTTTTTTATTTTATCACGAATTAATACGTTTAATTATGTACGGCAACAGCCATCCTTACATATAATAAAGCACAACATGCTTTAAATGATCTATTGATAAAAACATGATGGAAGCAGATCTGATATGTGATGTGAAAATTTACAATAGTGAGTTCAGCGGATTCGATTCATTATTATTTGTCATGTGTCTTTCGCAGTAACGTTACACCACTGAAGCCGTCGATAAAGCGGCGCAGTTTTTATGCTGTTTTCTGGAGGAGGAGTCACCTACATTTTTCACGCTGAATATTCCCAACGAGTTATTACAGAAACAATTTATTAAAGTATTGTTTGTGTCGTCTTTGTCCCCACCACTTTTCAAATCAAAGTTACGCCACTGACAATACATGTGCTGTGCTGCACAAAGATGCAAGAAAATAACCCAAAATCTCATAATTTACTCGCTCTCTGGCCATCCCAAATTTGATGACTTCTTTTCTTCAGCCTAACACAAACCTTTTTACAAAAACATCTGTCACTTTATTCAGGTCCCAAAATGTTGAAGCGCCAAAAAGATACAAACATTCATCATAAAAGTAATATACTGTAAATGATGTTGTTTTTCTTGGTTTTGGTTTTCTTGTGCAGCTGCTTTGTTGCGATGCAAATTGTAAAAATTGAATTAAATTGAATTGAATAAAGAAATCCAGTGTTTAACAAATCTATTCTGAAGTGAAATGTTTGGGATAGAAAACCAAATATTTGGGGGTTTTAAGCTAAATTAAAACCAAAACAAACGTTCTATTTAAATTCGGCGAAATGATACTGTATATTTCTTCACAACGCATATAAGAAAGTTATTGATGCACCGATATGAATACAACATTCGGGTTGAGCATGTTTTGTTTTGAGCTTCGCAAAATAAGCTCAAAATATTACACTTTTGTCACAAAACTACTTTTAATATGCAAGTATTAGCTTCAGTATTTTGGGATCTGTATGTGTACATTCGAAGCCAGATATATATATATATATATATATATATAAACTCATCTGTACTTATCTGGTACATGGCGTGAGTAAATTATGTGAATTTTTGATGAACTGTCCCTCAAAGGTCACGGGGGGTTAAAGCTCTTACCTGAGATCTCAAAGCTGACGGACAGGAGGGGAGGGGCACTAGGCGTCTGACCGTTTCCAGACTGGCCATCTACAAAACACACAAATACCAAACTCTAGCAAACTATCACTACAACACACTACAAAAGCACAAACACCAGTACTTTAGACTCTGCAACCATTTCTAGAAAAGCCTATTATAGCTCGAACATGATGAATGTGATCTACTGTGTATATAACCTGTTCGGCTTTAAAACAAGCTCAGATCTCAAACATTTAAAAAATAAAGGCTCCTTTTAGCTTCACCTAAAATCTCTCTTCTCATCAATATCCCTTTTTGCCGTATCTTGGGTTTCCAATAAGATTCTTCAGAGATTATAAAGTTCCTGCAACTGGATGCTTTAAAAGCTTTAAGAGTTAGTTTTAGGTATCAAAGTAAAGTGAAGCCCTCCTGGGTTCTCTGAAGCACATTTAAAGTCATATATAGATATTTTATCATCAGATTGAACTTAAAAAAGGCTTCTCCTATGAACCCATAGGAACTTAGAGACGTTCTCCTATGACATCATATAGAGTTATTAAGGCCGTTACATCCTTTTCAAAAAATTTTAAGAGATTTTTAAGAGATTATCTCTGGTAATCGATGGGAAATAGCATTCTGTTCCTGGTACGTGTGCAGTGCTGTGTTTTTAATGGAAAATTGAAATGAGCATCACAACCAGATAGATCTGATGATGGTTTGATCACATCAAAGAATCTTAAACCCTCCCTCCCCGGGTGAGAGCATCACATCTCCAGCAGCGCGCTGCGGCTAAAGCATGTTTTCCCTTGAACTTTCTGTGTTCATGTATCTGCCGTCACTGGAGTAGATAACCCCCCCCCGGTGAAGCGAAACTCTTCCTGCACCTTGCTGATAAGGACACAGATTTCTAACATACCCAGCTCCACCAGTGGCCCTTTTAATAGAAGTTCTTGTATATAACTCGAGCTCAAACACGCGGCGCTCATCTGCTCTAATGCACAGGGACATGTGCGTTACGATAAGTCTCAAAGTGCAGACGATATGGTTCTGAGAGTCAAAAGAGGAAGCAGAATGGCGGGAGGAAAACAAGGTGTTTGCCTTGAAGAAGGGTGGACCGCTAATGATGCAATGATGCTTGTGCATGTGGAGCACGCCAGGATATGCTGATGCTATGTATACAGTAAGAGATTTGTACGCGGGTGGGTGGCACATTTAGAGTTATGAATGATAAATAGTATACAAACATGTTAATTCTGTGCCTTATATTGTGAAAAAATCCAATGTAAGTATATATTACAGGTAAGGATTTAAAATAAATATTAAAAAAATAAAAAATATTAATAAAAAATAAATAATGTTTACATCATTAAATAAAATAATAATAAAAAAGATTTAATTTAATTATTAAATGTAAAATATTATATAACATTTAATTTAATATTGATAATAAATATAACATTAAATTCTTGCATGTGGGTGGGTGGCACACTGGAAAGAAAGATGTACGAAAGATCGATAGTATACATAGGCTACTGTGTGAAAATCTGTGTCTTATATTATAAAATGAGAACATTTCCTCAGCTTCAATGTAACTAAATTAATAAAAAAAATGGAATTCAAATAAAATTATTTCATTTAATTATTAAATGTAAGATATTACTTAACATTTATTTTAAAATTGACAATGAATATAACGTTAAATTCTTGCATGTGGGTGGCACACTGAGAAGAAAACACTACAAAAGATCGATGTAGGCTGTGTAAATTCTGTGCCTTATATTATAAAATGAGAACATTTCCTCAGCTTCAATGTTACTATATACTACAGCTAAAATTAAGATTTAAAAAAATATTAATTAAAATAAACAAATATGATTTCATTTAATTATTTAATAAAATTTAATATGGATAATAAATGTAACATTAAATTATCTGAAATTTTAAAAAATCTGTGAAAAATCTATGAAAATCCAAGGCAAAACTGACAGCACAAAATATTTTTAAACTGAACAACTAACCAATCTAAATGATACCAAACACAATAATAACCTTTATTTACATCAATATGAAACAAATACAAATTCTGAAAAATCTGTGTAAGAAATCAAAAGGTTGCAGGTTTAAACCCAAGCCACATCCATGAACGATTGCACCAAATAACTGAACTGCAAATAACATACTGTAATTAATAAATATACGTAATATACTGTAATTAATACATTTTCTTAATAAAATTTGCTTAATAATTTGACTTATTACTTTTTGGAAGCTGTTGCAACCAATTTATCATAGTTATCCAAGACCGCCTGTGTCATTCTGACGTCTCTTGTTGTCAATCAATACAAACGACATTGCACTGGTAGATGTACTGTAGCGCTTTACCTTGTTTGTCTTTATTGTTATTGATGTAGTTGAGTAGTTCAGCATTGGCCTGGATGCAGTAGACCTCTCTGCTCTGAACGCCTCCACCACACAGGCCGGTCTGATTGACCCGTCGCCGGTCCTGCTGACCAAGCAGCGCATCAACACGACACTCGCTCCATTCTGTGGTCCGCCAGGCATAACTACAATTCATGTGGGAAAAAATAAAACATTTACATTCTAAAATGTTTGGTGCAAACACACTGCAATAAATCATCATTTTTAATTAAAGGACGACATCAGTGCATTTGCATTATTTTTCATTTGTCACGAGTTTGTCCATTGCTCATGATAAACTAATGGCTTCAAAACCATCTATAATACAATCAAACAATGATTTGAATTTACATATTTTTACACGCATATGTATATATTTTTCTAAAAGGAGTTTTTAGCCTTGTGTACTCTCAAAACACCAGGCAGCTGTTTACCACCGTAGGTAATGAGAACAAGACGCAATTTTTAGAGTGTCATTGAAGTATTTGTCCCTTTGGATTTACCATCAAATATTGAAAATCTCTAAACAGTGTTTGTGTTCGTCTGCTGGTAAAGCTGCTCTCTGAAGGCCAAAGACAAGTTTACATGAAAGTAACCAACAACCCTTAAAATGAGCTGTTATTTCAACATGAAAGCATTGTTGGCTTTCAAAAAGCTCTCAAAACCGACTGTTTATCTAAATATTAAAGCTCAGATATTGCTCAAACTCTTTTCACTGAAGTGTCAACTTTGAACCAGGTGTTTTTCCAAAAAGTTTGTGGAGGAATAAAAGTAAAACAAGTGTTGGCATCCAGCGAAGACACAGAGGAGCCAAACAAATAAATGTGGCTAGTACAGACCTCTGACATTTCTTCACATCAACTTCTGAAACTTTAGTGAACTCAGAGGTGGGATCATTTGTGAGAAGCAAGTCTCAAATCATTCCTGTTGTTTAAAACAAACCATTTCTCTGGACTACTAGACATTTTTGCACCAATAAATGTTTCCAAAAGTCTTTAAAGAGAAAGTTCACCCAACATAAAAAATCTTGACAATATATTCACCCCCATGCTGTTTAACGCCTTTATATATCTACGGAGCCCTTTTAGGGACATGGGGTGGAAAAAGTATGAAAGGGAAGAGAACAATATTTTTTAAAGCTTTTGCGTTATCTCGCAAAAGTTTTGCGTTCCCCCGAGAAACATTGCGTTCCCTCGCAAAACTTTTGCGTTCTCTCGCAAACATATTTGTGTTATCTCGCAAAACATTCAAAAGTCCTGTTGTCCCGCTCCGTACATTAACAATGGAGCGGTTCAGAGTAGATTCCCGGACCAATAACTCGTGAGCTAAACGTTGTTATAACACAAATATCACATAATTCCTTAGACAATGATCTACAACCTAGTCTTCCTCAAAACGAGAATATAAATTGATCTCTATATGAGCAGGCGACATGGACAAGTCCAAAGAAACCGTCTGCAAAGTGACTGTAAATCCGAACAGCGTTACTACAAAAATAGTCATTAATAACTTAAATGTAACACACTGAAGTCTCACCAAATTCAGTTTACACATTAATGCTCTCCTGCTGAATTTAAACTGGTTTTAGTTATACTACAGTATGTAGCACTGAAGTTAATGACTATTTTTTGTAGCCTAATGATCTTCAGGTTTTGCACTTTACAGACGATCCCTTCGGTATTGTCTCAGCCGGCTCCCGCCTGAGATCAATACAAGGCTCGATTTGAGGAAAATTAAGTTAATATTCATTGTTTACGTTACATAGAATGAGGTGTAATTTATGTTATAAGAACGTTTAGCTCACGAGTTATTGGTCCGGGAATCTGTTACTATAGACCAATGTTTATGTACGGAGCTAGTCTTAAATTCTGCCAGCAGGACATTAAACATGAAGTGTTTGTCAAAACTCGCAAAATGTTTTGCGAGATTACGCAAATGTGTTTGCGAGTGAACGCAAAAGTTTTGCGAGATAACGCAAATATGTTTGCGAGAGAACGCAAAAGTTTTGCGAGGGAACGCAAAAGTTTGGGAGATAACGCAAATATGTTTGCGAGAGAACGCAAAAGTTTTGTGAGATAACGCAAATATGTTTGCGAGGGAACGCAAAAGTTTTGTGAGATAACGCAAATATGTTTGCGAGAGAACGCAAAAGTTTTGCGAGAGAACGCAAAAGTTTTGCGAGATAACGCAAACGTTTTGCGAGATAACGCAAAACCTTTAAAAAAATATTTTCTCTTCCCTCTCATATTTTTTCCACCCCATGTCCCTAAAGGGGCTCCGTATATATCTCTTTGTGGAACCCCCAAAAATATATTTTTTGAAAAATGTCTCATTGGTTTTGTGCCCATATGATGTAAGTCAATTGGTCCATTCTTCAAAATATCTTCTTTTATGTTCTGCAGATGAAAAACAGTTATGCATGTTTAGAATGACATGAAGTTGAGTAAACGATGAACAAAAATGTGTTTGCAAACTTCAGAAAGTCAAGGAAAAATATGACAACCAACTAGTATTTTTTTCGCTCCGTTTGTAGTTTGTGGGCGGCTCAGAAAGCATTGTGTGTCCTATGACTCCGTGCCAGTACTTGCCATCTGTGAGAGAATAAGATTAGAGCTGCTTGACAGAGCCGCTAAGATCACTTCCATTTGTGCATCCCCTCTTGGCTCTGGACCACAGACCGGCCCGATCCGTTTCTCTCTGCCTCCATATGCTGTTGTTCTGGGAGCGCTGACTCTCACAGCCATCATCGCTCTCTCAGGTCAACCGCCTCCCAGCGGGCCTTACTGATCCACACGGGCACTTCTCCACGATCAGAGCAGAAAGCATTTCAGTTTCAACAAGCTGAGAAGCCACTTCTGTTTCAAAGTGCCAGTTTTTATGCACATGCCCGCAGGAAAGAAAAATCTCAACTGTTTCTCTAAGACAGCAATGAGATTAAATGAGGAGCAAATAAGCTTAAAAGTGAAACGTGCCAGTTTCTGGAAGTTAAAACACTTTTTTGCCATCCCATCTTAATATGCAGATAATTTAAGTAGGTCATTTGTAGGATGACGCTGCCAAAAAGCGTATACATTTTTACATCCCAAAAGTTGAACCAGACAGCAAACATACAAACAGAGAGAGTCCAACATCCAAGCTAAAACCTTATGTTCAGACCTATGCTATCTGTATACATTTAACCCCGTAATAGTTTTGCCTCTATATCAATCATTGTCACATTTATTTCTCCAAAGCAAATATAAAATAAATATCTGAGATCAAGATGATACATGAAAGCTCCGCTGAATCCCCTGAACCTCATTTATCTCTTTGTTGACACATATTGCCGTATGACAAGATTACATGAAATTGTTGGGCAGATATAACAACACCATCACTCCATCAATTCAATACATTTCCAACCGATACAAAACCAGGAAAATGAAGTTGTTTGACACCAAAATAAAACTGATGCTGACTGTTATGTCTACAGAATATACATATACAATACAGCTTTCGAAATTAACCACCCATCAACGAGTATAAATGGGCATTTAGTTCACAAAACAGCCATGGGTGGGTAATATGATTTAAACATTTTATGATTTATGGCAAAAGAACAACAGCCTGACTGTTATGGATGTGAGTGACATGAGAGATGCTTTGTGCATGCCTAAAGACGACAAAATAACTGTCATGATTGTATTTTCTAATATCTTCATAAAAATCTGCATTTCTAGATGTATTGTGGTCATTCCAGTCCAGCGTCTGTTGAATTTCAACAAAATCAAACCTCAGGAGTGACATAAAGTCATCCAACAGCAATGTGAACGACTGACAGCATGACAAGACATGAAAAAAAGAAGGTGATCACATAACTTTTTTTTAAAATACATGTTCAGAGACTGTTGTAGCTTATTGCTTAAAAGTGAATATGAACTTGTTTTCTTTGCAAAACTTGAGGATTTAAAAAATACAGAGCATCTTTTCTTTATCATTTTACTTAAACACGTACCTAAATGGTACATTCAGAAAAAGCGAAAGCAATTTTGGAGTGGTCTTTTATTTTTTTTCTGCAGCTGTATATGCAAGAAAACATCTTCACAATCTTACTGCCATAAAAAAACAAAATCTATTTTTTATAAAACAAAATGTGGCTAGGTATTTGATGCATACATGTAACATGTCCCTGAACATTTTTTAAATCAGGTTAACATTTACATGCATGTACATTAAAGTATTAAGATCTTATGTCCAGTTAATGTTTATGGTCAAAATTCAGCAACCTTGTCACTAGATGATTTTAAACAATCTTGCAGTGAGACAAATGATGGCTTAAATCCGTAATTATTCTACATACTTTCTCAATTAATTCATGCTCATAAAAGTTGCATGCATAAAATTATTATACAAAACAGAAATTGCCTACTTACGTGGCACAGGGTGGCACCCCGGGCCCCTCGGGCTCACAGGCATAACGTTCCTCTATCTGGGGGCACTCCGTCCCCCCTCCAACCGGAAGCTGCGCCACCTGTCTGCTGCGAGAGCGTGTGCCCTTTGAAACGCTGGGGTCGGTGCAGGTCTTGGAGCAGTTGCCCCACGGGCTCCATTCACTGACGGCACAGTCTTTGGGCATCGTGCAGGACTGATACGTTTCCGGAAGGCTCCAGTGGGGACACTGGCTGATACAGATGAGACATGACACACACACAGTCAACAAAAGCATATTTCAAAACGCGTAACACTAAAGAATAGAGTATTAGCAACTTAAGTTGCAACTGTACCATGGTACCACCACATTATGTTTATAACACTGTAATAACATGTTTCTGTGAGTTTAACTCGATTTGCAATGAACAACAGCTTTTCTAATTGTTTCGGTGTTCAGTAACTGCAGCACAAATGCAAAGTTTTCTCGGTTATTTTCTCCGCAGGCATCGCTGCTGATGAGCCATTAGAGGTAATTACAGGCTGTTTCCCGCTCAGGCCGGATTCATTTAGCAACCTTCCATTTAGGTGCCGCGGCTGCCAAACGCACCTCAGGGCAGCATGGACCCTTAAACACATAAACTTCAGAGCCGCCGCTGTTTCCGCCCACTTTCGGTCTAGATTAAGATGTCTGGAAAACTCTTAAAAATCTGGCAACGCAAAGATGCCATATTGTCCCATTAAACTGGAAGGCGTTACAGCACAGTCATTCGTTCGGAGGTATAACGCCGGCGGTATCCACAGGTATCTTGCAGAAATAGATGGAAGAAGTCTGTTGCTGTATCAAATTGTGACTATAAACTAAAAATGGCCATTGTCTAAATTTTACCTGCAAATAGCTGGGCAAAGTATAAAAATTAAATCCTAATTTTTAATATACTTATATTTGACAATACGTGATATAAATCTCAACAAATAAGTTATTTTTATTAAAGAAAACAGCCATTAGAAACTATTACTTGTGAAATCTAAAGTGAATTCTAGTTACATAATATATACAGTATCTATATCAAGACCTGTTTTTACACAGAAAATAAATAAAAAAGCCGAATCGTTTTACAGTATACTGTATGTACGCACCATATAACTAACAGCAATATTTTCATTACATTTTAATAAAACATTTAGTCTTCTGACATGATCATTAGGAGATGTAATGGCTAATTAAAAAGTGGATTAAAACTAAAAATAACTATTTATAAAGTTGCTTAAATTTTATATCTGCAACCAGTGTTGGGTAAGTTACTCTGAAAAAGTAATTAATTACTATTTACTAATTACATATTCAATAGTGTAATTAGAATACTGTACAAATTACTCTCTCCAAAAAGTATTTAATTACTTATTACTAATTACTTTACTTTATTACTAATACTCTTTATCCTACATCAACCTTGATTAGCTAAGTGATTCAAGGATAGACATGAAACGGCTCTTTTAATTCATTCAAATAAATAATATTAAAACTACATGTGAGAATAATTATATTTGTGGAAATTCAGGACAATTTGCAGCACCGTATGTATTATGAAGAAGAAGTTCATCAAATCCTAGATTACGTCCTTATATTCTAAATGAATCAATGCTGTTTTTCATCGCCTGCTGGAGTGCTTACATGAAGCCACACACACCAATGGCAAACTCTTGATATGTCTTTAAGGGATAGTTCTAAGAAAAATGAAATTTCAAAATTCATCATTTACTCACCCTCTTGTCTTTCTTTCTTCTGCAGAACACAAAAGAAGATGTTTTTTAAATGTTGGTAACCAAACGACGGTGGCCCCATTCATTTGCATTGGTTTGGTGTCTGTACAATAGAAGTGAATGGGTATCGCCGTTGTTCGGTTACCAATATTCTTCAAAATATCTTCTTTTGGAAGATCTTCTTCCGCAGAAGAATGAAAGTCATACAGGTTTGAAATGACATGAGCGTGAGTAAATTTTCATTTTTGGGTGAACTTTAAAGGTATGACGCTAAATACTGTCAGGTTTATTGTACTGACAAATCTAAACAACGAAAGAGAATATGAATGATTTGTTTCAAGGTCTGTCGGTCAATTACAGCACTGGTGTCAGAGAATGTTTGTTGCACTTTTTTGGCAAAACAACTATAAATATTTCAGAGGTGCAGATAAATACATCGGAGATTAATATTTATGCTCCCGGGGGAATGCGAGTTGTTTCGGCAAACTCATTTAAATATGAAATCCTAACTACAACCTAACACTGTGCGCTGTTCATCATACATTAACACGTACAGTAAATAGATTAAATGAAATGTGGATTCTTAACATGAATTTACCTGCGCATAACACAATTTTGCTCATTTTTTAAATCGTTTCGCTTTCTTTTCAACAAAAACAAAAGCCAGACGCTGACTGTTTGAGATAAATAAGACTACTGTACTGAAAATTCGACAATTACAAAACTGGTTTCATACTCTGTGGAAAGTTCTGGCATAAACTCCTGCCGTGTCAGTAAATCTGCTGCCGGGGATATACAGTTGTCATCTCTACAGTTGAAAATAGACATCGGGCGTGGGAGTGTTTGACAGCACAGCAAAGATCCAGACTAGTCACGTATTCTTCATTTCTTACTGTCAACCACTGACAGAGTGTGGAAATGCTGGAATCCCCAAAGTTTTAAGACTCATTTAACTGCTATTAGCCAGAGAACTTTCAGCGCTACAACATATACATCATCAGAGACATGACCTGTCTTTGTTCAGCTTAATATTAATGGATGTGCTATAGACTGAGAGAGAACGTATAAGCACAGCACATTTCTTTTGTTTACCAGCTTCACCAGAAATGCCATACGGGTCAGCTTAAGCATCTGGGCATTGCTGGTCCATCAGTTTGACAAACAACCAGCATAATTGATCAGAACGGGATCATACTGGTGTTCATACTGGTGTCTTTTCAGCAACAGGAAACACAACAGAAAAAACTGTTTTTAGTTTCATATTTAAAGCTGCAATTCAATAAAATGTAATTTTCAACCCATCGTTTGGCCAAAAAGGGACGAACCTAACCATGGGGGTAAATTAACCCAGAAAATGCGTATTTGACTCAACAATGGATTAAAACAAGGCAGAATTTCGTCATAGGTTAGTAACCCATCGGTCGAGTTTGTCAAACGCAATCTTACGGCAAAAACGTAACTATTTTACGAGGTGGCTATTTTGGGCTAATTCGTATGACCTCATTCGTATATTTTAGTATGATTTGCTGTTGCGCTACTAACGTTAGGGGCGGGGTTATGGGTGGGGCTTCATTATTGCTTTTTTCTAGTAATTGTACGTTTTTGTACAATTCGCAACATACAAATTTATACAAATTAGCCACCTAGTAAAAAAGTAACGAATTTCCGTGAGATCAGGTTGGTTTGTCCTTTTTGACCAGACGCTGGGTCGAAAATAACCGAGCATTTTTAGGATGTATTTGTTCACTTAGTTAAAGTGAACAAATATATGAAACAAATGAATTACCTTACACCAATTCACAACATTAAGTTTCTAATAAAGATGTATAAGTTAAGCTGTTGGATACAACTTCTTTTCAAATCATTTGACTTCAACGTAAAAACAAAGACACATTTTTTTGTTTCAAACAGAGATGAGACCAGAGATACAAACGTTATGGATTGCAACTTTTAAACTTTGTTTCTCAAGATTTACCATCCAATTGAATTAAAGATGCTAAATGAAGACTCTGAAGAATGCACATAGTATTACAAATTTAAAGATAGGCCTACATTTTTATCCATATATTAGTAAACAGAACAAGAATTATAATTTGACTTTGTTTCATTGAAACACAACAAAAGTGGCATCAACTTTAAGTTCCGATGTTAAAAAAATCAGCTCACCTGAGTGATACTGTACTTCCATTGCGATGGACGCAAACCACCTGTCGAAACTGATAGCCGACTTCGATATTCCAGAGATCGCCACCTGGTCGGTTCATCCGGTTGCGGTTCCTCTTGTTCTTGATAAGTTCACGCATCTCTGGGTCTCTGTTTCCTTTCTTTGCTTTGCCTTTCCGCCGTCGTGCCTGGCGGACGGCACGTGGGGGAGCGGGGGAGGATGCGGTCGGTGGCACCGGAGGTTGCAGGGGCAGTTTGCACTCTCTCCATCCACCCACTCTCAGATTGAACACCGTCTCTCTGCCCTCGCAGGCCCTGGGCGCACATGTCTGGAATTCCGTCAGATTGGGGCAGGGAAGACCGCCGAAAAGCGGCGGCGCCAACACGGAGCGCACACGGTTTTGCAGACCCAGCCCGCAGGTCTTGGAGCAGTTGGTCCATGGGGTAAACTCGGTCACCACGCAGTCCTGAGGGCAGGGGATGAGACAGGCTTGTTCCTGTCGGGGTTTGGGTTCAAAGTACTCACAGATGGCATCGTCGGCCGGCGACCCATCCGCCTTGAGCGTACAGTTTACCTCCCGTGTTTGGATGCCCTCTTCGCCTTGCAAACATAAGCCAGCACGTCCGGCACCTGTCCGCAAAGATATGGGAACTCACTGGTTCCACGAACCCAGCTGCCAGTCGTACAGATCCTTGTGCCAGTCGCAGACGCGAAAGCAGCTCTGTTGGTTTGCCGGCCGCGTGGACTGAGGGCAGTTGGTGTGAAGGGTGGTCCAGCCCTCCACGTGAGCGCACCATACGGCACGACTCTGACTCCCACCTGGACCGCACTCGCTGCCCATACACCTGCCCCATGGACCTGAGTACAAGCACATACTATCACTTAATGCATATTTATGTGAAAAATGTTTGTTCATGGCATGGTAATATTGATCCATTTGTAAATAATACAGTAAACTTGAAAAAAATTACAGTTTAAAACATCGAAAAAGTTTTTGTATATTTTACACTTTTTAACCACACAATTCATTAACTGATGTTTGATTCGTTTTGAATCTTTAAAATGGTCAGTCACACAATGAATCAAAATTCATCACCAGTGGCCTATTTCATTATTTAAAGATGGTGCACAAACACAAAAATACATCATCAGGGTAACACATCTGACACAAAAATAATGTTCTTAACATTAATAATACAACATTAAATGCATGGTAACATAAGACACTTAAATGTAAATAACTGGTAAAATACAGGAAGAAACGCAATTATTAAAATATAGAAATGATCAAGTGAAGTCACACAGGGAACCATGGAAATGTGCTTTTACGTTTTTCAAATTTGAGGTAACTTGTATTTTTAACATACAAACATTTTACTGTAAAAGTACGTCTCATCTTGTTAAATAAATGGCAAATCGTAGTTTTTACTTTCAATAAGTAATTTTACTGTATTATTTAACAGAAAAATGAAATGTAATGTCTTTTTTAATTTATTAGTTGTTCACTGTGTATGTAAAGGTTGTTCACAATTAACCGATAATCAAATTTCAATCATAAAAGTGAAACAATAACAAGAGAGTCTTAACCAGATTTGACATGAAAATATGACAGTGACACAAACTGTAACAAAAGCAGTCATGACCAATCATTATTTATACAATATACATTTTTGTAAAGTAGGATTTTGGCGTCAAAAGATTTCTGAGTGGGCGGGGCTTCCCAGCATGACTGACACTTGTTGCTAGCTGTGGCTGGGTAGGATAAAATTCAAATGAATCTAACTAAGGAACAATTAATCCATCTAAACTAACTCAACTTAATCCCAGCTGAGTCCCTGCTGCTTCTTTCTCTCACATGGCAACAGTGATGGACATCACGCTTTAAATAAAAGAACATTAAATCTAACACAGAGATTTGAACAAATTGGGTGACAAACACACATTAAGTAAAGGTAGAAACAAACAAAATGAGAAAAACTTTAAGCAAAATCTTCATCAGGTTTAAAACATTTACTGTATTCGGTCAGTGGGTTTGATAGGTGCTGACTTTTGTGTCCATTGGCTAGATCCAAGTTTTGTGTGTTTTTACAATAACCACAATTGTTCTTTTTTAACCCGGATGAAAGCCTGTGCATGTGCAGAAATGCATCTGCCTTTTTAAAATTACATTTTCTCAATCTAATAAATGTTGCTGAATTTTACTTTTCTGTTTGCACTTGGCTCTCACATGCAGTTTTTTGTTGCTGGTGAAGTCTCATCAGACTTCATACTAAAATGCAGCAACGCTTGATTCCACATTTCTAAGCAGGATGTTCTTGTTTATATTAATATTTAATGAGTAAAAGCATAAGAAATTAAAACAGGATCAATACTTGGGTTCAAGGTTATCCATTTAGGGTAGCTTAATATATGCAGCTTAGTCAAAACCTTCAACAAATACCAAAGCACGACAACAGATACATGCAAAGAAGAATTGTGATATGCTTCAGGAGCTCAATATTACACCTACATTACAAAATTAGCCTTTATCATCATTAATTATCACTGTATTCCATTAGCCGTGTCACTATAACATCTCACATCCTGATATTCAGCATCTGTATGATACATTGTTCTCTCTGTAATGAGGCACAATAAAACTTCATCTGAGAAGGTTTTGTTTTAAAAGCATGTTAAACAAAAGCAGGGGAAATGGAGCGTGTGGACTGGATTTGTAAGGCAAAGCTGAACGTAATGTATGAGCATGCTGGGCTCTGACATGGTTATCCAACCACCTATAACCACGAATATCCAGGTTTTACCATTTTCTAAAGATCTTAGTGGTGACTAGCTGATGACCGCACAATTTGAGGTGTCATTCATAGTGCAAACATACATTTATTTTTATGCATTTGTTAAAAAGTACACTGTAAAACGTTGCTGTTGTTTTGCAGCAGGTTTGCCAGTAACTTACTGTAGATTTAATTGACAATTTTGTTTTAAACATACACTTACTTATTTCTTATATTTTCTTTCATGAAACAAGACTAAATATAGGTCACGATTCTTGTTATGTAAATGTATCGTAATTTAAGAAGTTTTCAATATTTTTACTAGAAAACAAGACAAAATGCTTAGGAAAAATGTCATTTTTGCAGTGTTGCTGTGCTAATGCCAGTAATGAGACCAGTCTCTCCATGCTCATTTTCAAAAGTCAAAAGTAAGTGTTTTGATTTGGGTTAAAGTAAAGTTTAACTCAAATTGAAAACAGTACTAATAGGAAATTAATTAAATCTACAGTAAGTTACTGGCAAACCTGCAAAACTACAGCAAAGTTTTACGTACACAACCTGACTAACCACTAACTTTCAACTTTTCCAATCTAAGGCTATGTTCACATTTGACTTCTTTTTTGAAGCTGCCAGTCTGCTTTACATTATAATCCAATGGAGTAAACCGTGTTTTAAAAAAAGTCCTGAGCGCTTTTTGAAACACCGCCGCATCTTTTTCCACAGCTCAGAGCATCTTTTGAAGCAGAAAAAAGTAAAACTTCTCTGAAAAAAAAACGCCCTACGTCAAGCGCCTTTTCAGAGCGGACCAATGACAAGCTAATAGCAAGACCTGTTGTAACAACATGCAAGGAAGGTGATTGGTCGAGCAGGATCAAGCTCGAAAAAATAAAATGGCTTTTGTGTCTTTACAATAGAAGTGAATGGGTACCGCCGCTGTTTGGTTACCGACATTCTTCAAAATATATTCTCAAGAGAATGACAGCTGGAGTCAAAAACAAGTGAGCATCGACAAAATCTTCATAACTAATAAAACTCAACTCAAAGCTTGATTTATTTCCTCTGAGCTTTTTGTTTCTCTGTGGATTTTTTGGTATATTTGAATAAAACCCATATTCGCAGATGCTGTAGTTTGCCATTTTGCCAAAAAGTTTATTGTTTGTCCATTTTGTACCATACACCTCTTATATTATATGAGACGTAGTAATAGTGATGCTTCCCTTTGCAAAAACCACAGCGAACGTCAGACCAGCTGTAATTTGCACAACAAGCACCCACGCCCCCAATTCCTCCCTCTTACTATCTGTAATTGATTTTATCAGAGGGAGAGCGTGGGTGAGCTTGCGGCATAATGTGAGTGCTTTATGCACCCTCCAGGTCACTATGTTTCATTATCACAGGAGGACGTTTCCTATCGTGGATTTAAAAAGGGAAGAGAACTTCACATTAGATGTCTTCCAAAACCTAGTGAGCTGCCTAGTACCTAGACGGCATATTAAAATGGATTTTAAACAATTTCTGTGTTCCATTTCCTTGAGGAACGCTGTCTAGGTAGGTAGCAGACAGGTGGGTGGATCATTACTGTAGGTATTTGTAGGTGTATGCTCTGTCAAAATGACAAAATCCACTATCATTTATTTGCTTATGGCAAAAGCATGCAAAGATCGCAGTAATATAAAACAGAGAGATCTCGCAGCATCCGCTTCTTCATTTATGTCACAGCTGTAACGTGCCTGCCACATCGGTGGGAGGGAGCAAACCCACCACAGCTTTCCTTCAGGCTAATCGTATTTGCGCAAAACAGAAATAAACACAATCTCTGCACATTTCACCCAAACAAAAGAGAAAAAACTTCCCTTTCGTCTCTCAAAAACACCCGCGCGGGGTTAGAATGAAGATTTGTAGACAGAGGTGGTTTAAGCTGGTGCAGAGGAGAAATACTAAAGCTCTCAGATGTGCTACATTAAAGGTGTTGTAAAGGGATTTTTCGAAACTGCACACATTAAATATCCATAATGTCTGAAAGATATCACATTCAATAAGTGTTTGGAGGAATCTAACATGTCTGTGAGAGCGCTATGAATGAATCAGGCATTTATATAGCGCTTTATTGTGTATTGCTGTACACCCAAAGCGCTTTACAATCATATGAGGGGGGTCTCTCCTTAACCACCACCAGCGCTAGGTTTAAATTTTTTTTTGTTTTGATATTTACAGGTATGATTTTGGTCATACTGTACAACTCATCTCTCAACACCGGACTCAAATTGCTACAGGAGGAGGCCGGCAGCAGGTCAGTTCTGATCAATATTTCACACATCCTTATTTCCGGCATTTGGAGGAGACGCCAGCTGTCATGATAAAAGGTAATTCTGTCTGACAAAGCGCCGGTCCATCAACATCTGACAGGTGTGCGAGAGAACAGAGCGCAGACAATTCCAGCTGTCAGACAAAGCAGAGTTCAGAGAAACGAAAACTAGAGAAGAGACGTTTGATGACGGCCATCACACTGCTTTTGCGAATAACAACACAGTCAGATAGATGGAGAAATGAATGGCGTTAAAGGTGTTTTATGTATATACACCTGACAGATATCAGATAAATAGATATTTCTGTCAGAAATGTCTCCACTAGAGTTTCAGAAGAGACGTCAACAATGTGTCAAACCGAGCTCAGATTTGTCAAGTCTGCAATCAAAGGTCAATATTATTGAAGATCTCAATATGAGCTCAAACAATTTTCATCACATTTACAATCTACATTCATTTTACACTTCCATACTCTTCATGCGTTTCAACAATCGTCTTAACTCTCATTTGGAGAAACATTTAAGTCTGATCTTTGAAAGAGCAACCTGTGAGCAATACAATGTTTTTCTGGGTATGGCCTAAGCCATGGAGCCTAGTTTTAATAAAAGATCTTAATTTCACATGGGAGGAAGATTTGAAGTTCTTCAAGTTGCAGAGTTTATTAGAACTCCATCGCCCCCCAAAAAATCAATGAAAGTTTGATTATTCATGATACAGCAACGAGTATTGCCTGTTTTATTGAAGTAGGACATCGCATCAAAGTTGCTGGATAAACTTAAAAATGCTGAAGAAAATGTCACGTGTAAAGCCTTCATCAAAAAGTAAAGACAACTCCTGAGTAATATAACTCATTTTATTCACCAGACTCTTGGTAGTGTATCTTTAAAAATCACTTTAAATGAATACTTGCCCTGATCATTTTCAAAAGGAAACAGCCTATGAAGAGAGTCAATCAAAGCCAAGAACTGATCTCGGGCAAACACCATTAAATGGTGTGAGCAATCTGAGAAACTTCTTAAGATAAAACCAGTTATCTGTGTGCTTTCAGCCTTTTAACATCTCTCCTTCTCATTCTTACCATTGTAGTCAGAAAATGACATTCCAAAGGCTCACTTTTCCTAACCAGGCGTGATGCAACAAGTGAAAAAAGATTTAAATTCCTTGTTACTTTGGGTTTAAGCAAGAGGACATTTCATTGGCCCCCTGGTTTCAATCGGGTCATGCTACTCCTCCTGTGAAATCTCATTGGTCTGAAATTCGGCTTTCTGAAGCTGAACATCAAACACAATCTGTCGATTTGCTCTGCACTTTTGCTTCCAGAGAGGACAGACAAGATTGATTCATGCGAAGGAGCTTCTGCGAAATGAATACCTATCGCATTTTATTAAGAAATATTTCAAGTGTTTCCTTCCTTTTTTCATCCTCCAATCGAAATCTTACAAACAAAACCTGCTTTCGTTGAAACAATTGGCAACTGATGTATGGCTTTTTTTATGTCCTCAACATAATTTTCTATAAAAGTTTTTTGTAATATCCTAACAAAAATTTAACACAAAAATGCATTTTATGTTAAAATGGCATCAATGGTAACATACAGATCAGCATGTTCATTTTTAAATTTACCACTTAATCTGTATGTCACCATGGACTACGTCTAAAATATGAATCATGGTTTACTTCATATTTTCATACACAGTTCTTTTAATGACACCATCCTCTTAGAAGTAACACAGTTTTACCCAAGATAGTTTTCTACTCTTATGATTCATGAGGTCTTTCCCTAAAGACTGTAACCAAAATATCTGAATTATGGGTAGAACAAAATGTGCTGAATACCAGGAATGACTCACTGTACGTGTAACTGTACAAAAAGAGGAAGCACGCTGGTGGAAAAGCTGTCCGACAGCGTCTCGGTTCCTGACTCTATTTCACATTCGGCTGAAGTTATCTGGAGAAAATTCATTTATCCACCGCCACCACGAATCTATACTCAGCAGGTGAAACACGTTTTTTAGGCTTCAACAAGTATAAATGTTCAATAAAAACACATTAAAACGACATCAAAAAAACACTGTGTTCTTGAGGATGTAGATCGATATGATGGATTGAACTCGTACGCCGCAGCTTAACTCGTGGAAACCAAATCACAAATTTCTAAAAGCTCCATTTGGGTAAAAAAGCTAACTTTAAATCACATTAAGGGCAAGAGTTTCATTCGTTTCAGGCATAAACATTTTAATGTTGTTTTTCTTCTTCCGCTCCCCTACAGGCACGGATGAGGAGTCACAGCAGGTGCTTGCACCCAGCACTAAATATTAATATGGTGTCTGTGTGCTGGGCTTTGTTGATGGCGATCTGACACGCCACCTTCACGAGAAACCTCCCTCGGGCCGATGGAAAGCAAAAAGAGTTTTTTTAACCAGCGCAGAAGAGCCAAAGCCAACCAATGTGCCCTTTAGATAAAAGACATTAGGTCTGGGGTCTGAACTGTGAGTGGATTGGCTGGTAAACAGTGATGCTTCGGGGGGAATACTGCTTCTAAAAAAGTGGAGGCCTGTGGCTACGATACGAGATGGCAGAAGGGTTACGGATTGTCGGGCTGTTGTGAGCTCAAACAGAACACTAGAGGAGAAAAAATATCGATTACTGTACATTGTGATATGCCAAATTGTGTGTAATGTGAATTATAATAATTAAACACAAATTAGATTGAATTAACCAAGCTTAATTCATCTAATGGAAATGCCTGGTTGTGTTAAATAGAGAATATTTCTATTACAGTAAAATAATGTTTTACCAATCCTGGTATGCCATCATTTTTATTATAGCACAATAGGACATATCTCAGTAATGCAGGTGTTATCGTGGCTGTCCTTTCTGAAACCTCGATGTCCAAAATTCACTGTTTTTCAGGAAATTGAAAAAACACTATATTTTTTAAATGTTAAAATACTGCGTTGTTAAAATTGACAAGCGCTTTTAAACACATTTTTATTGGTTAGACATTTGCGAAACCCTGTGACAAACATAAAGGGTGACTAATAATAATGATTTTAAGGCAAAAAAAATAATTCACGAAATATGGAGATACTGTACGATGTTACAAAATAACAGCAGCGTTTATATTCCTTGCCAATTTGAATAATTCTGCCAATTTTCCTGAAACAACACATCATGCTGCAATGAATTATAAAAATGTATGTAATCTAAAATATTTAGTAATATGAAGTAGGCCAAATGAAACAAGTTTTTTGAAATAATGAAATAAACAATCTTCATAATAATTGTATTGTAATAATAATACAATTTGTTTTAATTAAGTAATCTCTCATTTGGAAATCCGTGTTTGATAATAGAGAATATTTGTTGTTACAAACAAACAGTTTGTTTTTTCCAAAACAGTAATTAGCATATTGTCTTTGCGTGTTTTTGGTTATAAAACAAGAATCTGCAGGAAAGCCCTGACAGATAGAGCTCAAGGGGGATATAAAACGTGATACAACTTTATTGTGATACAGCACACGCTTAAACTAAGTGATCACCTCTCGCCTCCAGCACACCAGGGCATTTCACCCGGTAGGCAGATTTATGCGATCCCTGTTTGCCAACGGGCGATTAGAAAGCAAAGATAAAGCCATCACGCTCAGGTCATTCACTTCAGACCAAATAGCATGAGAGTAGCTTCAGGACGGCTGACTAAATAAGAAGAGTGGGTTTACTTGAAGACATTGTCATAGATCTCTTAAAGGTCCAATGTATAATTTTTTGCAAGATCTATTGACATTATATATTCAGAGGTGTATAAAGACCTTACATAATGAAGCGTTACAATTGAAAGTTAAATTCAAGTTACACAAACTCAAGACAGAAAAGTCTTTATATACGATAGCAAGACCCAACACGCAAATGTGAAATTAAACTTATGATTTGCATTTTGCATGCATATGCACAGTCATCTTCTCTGTGGAGGTCAAATCAAACCTGCCGGTACAGCGCGAGCAATCGAATCAAGTGAGAAAACGGTCTAATAAAACAAAACTTTATTTTTCTCTACAAGACAACACAACTCCCATCTCAGCAGAAAAAACCATGAGGCTTTGTTTTAATATATGTAGGCACACACACACACACACACACACACACACGCCTTGGCATTTGCAAATAATCTCGTTACGCCGCCACTTTTATTACAGCACAATAAAGCGTACCTCTGTAATTTAAGTATAATATATTCCTTGGCATTTGCAAATATGACAATCCTGCCGATTTTATTGGAACAATACAGCGTGCTGCAATGACTTCGAAAAATCTACGTAACCCCAGTAAAAGCGCCTGTAAATAGGGCAGTGCTGACTAAGAACGAGACTCAGTGGGATTGTGCTGCAGTCTCCCGGCCGGCGGGGGAAATCTGCTCGGCTGCAATGCAGAACAACCGGAAGGGCTGTAGGGATGGAGAATGAGAAATCTCGCACACATTCACACACTGAAATAACATGAAGCCAGAGGCGCAATGAGGTCAAGATGAAGAGAATGATCACATCCGATTACACCGAAGCCATCATCGCTCCAGCCTGAACCCTCCGTGATCGGCTGACACGTCACATCATCTTTTGTTTGAGTTTTATTGCGGATATAATGTGATTTTTCAGTGGAGATCATTCATATACCAGAGGAAGCATCAGCGTGAATTTCAAACTCAATTGTAAATTCAATTGTAAGAGACGCAGTGGCCCGAAAACATTTGGACAGATAGTGATACTTCATGTATGAATCATTGCAGTAGATAACAACGATAACAAACCAAGTGGGATCTGCAAACAGATGATACTGCAGAAGTAACTTTCTAAGTCATGTCTGCAATTAGGGCTGCAAAAAATATTGAAATATTCCAAATGTGATTATCGCGATATTCATATCACAAGATTTGTTTTATGCAGACTCATTTAAAAGTGATTCACGATGCCATAGAAGAACCATTTTTGGCTGAAAAGAACCTATAACATCCCAAAAACTTTCTTTTTGTAATGAAAAAAGGTTAATTAATAATAAATAGTTCTTCTTTGGGGAAGCAAACTGGTGTAGAACAGTAAAACACAGCTGTGTTTTTTCGTTTTTAATAATTTTTATAATTCAATTTAAAGCATTTTACTGTACATTTTTCTTCAATATTTTGCATACAATAATCTCACATCACATATGTCATAGCAGTGTAACCTCAAGCTGTGTGCATGACATTAACCAAAAGACATTCTCTACCCATATATGGCCAGGAAAAAGTGCAAATATTATATTAAAGGGGTGGTGCAACTGTGTGTCGCGCATTCTGACTTCTTTACAATGTTAAACGTGCTGTCTTCTCATGCTTAACATGGTCATCTTGTCAAAAAACGAGTTGGGCGCATTATGTAGTATTTCTGTGCTCGATACACTCCCCCAGCGATCGTACAGGTTTCGGAAAGTTTTTTTCGAACATATAAAACTGTTTTGTAACAATTTTTCTTAGTCCCTTATTGGACAATTCTCACGGAAAAGCACGCAGCAGCAAGGAGAGCAGGAGAAGGAGCATGCACAGACGTCACTTTCACTTGTGTGCAGGAGAGAGAGAGAGAGAGAGAGAGAGAGAGAGAGAGAGAGAGAGAGAGAGAGAGAGAGAGAGCATACGTTCACAAAGTTTGTTCACTGCATTTGGGTGATGAATGGAACGGTGGATATAACGCTGGATTTGGAGATCGTTTGAAACTGATATATGGAGCCGTCCCGGCGCTAAAAGATGCCGGACATGAACCGCATGCGGTGAGTGAAACTGATGTTTGTGTTGTGTTGGCAATGGGTGCGCACGCGCTTTAGTTCAGCCTACCCCTCCCCCCCCGCCGAAAGCCGTATGCTTTCGGAAATAATCGTACAGCTGTATCTATCTTATATAAATGTGATCAAACTAAATTCTCTTTGAAGATACGAAGTATGCAATACTACTCTATAGGTACTCCAGATTAATATGAGATGGCAGAACCCACGTGTGTTATGGCTGCTTTAAACAGTATTTTTGTTTTAAAATTTAAAAGCTACTTATTTTTGTTCAATTATGTACATATTTTCATTTGTAAAAAAAACTAACAAAAAAACTAACCCTCTCTCTCTTTCTCTCAACAGGTATTGTCCTGGCTTTTGTGGAAACTAGTAACTTTGTATTACTAGTTACTATGTATTACTATTACTATGTATTACTATGGCAGCTACGAAACTTGGGCTGTAACAGATTTCAAGTCTGTTAAAAAAATACAAATACAAATCCGAGTATGAGAAAGACAAATTAAGACGAAACCATTTTGTGTTGGAAAAAATTGGTGTCTGAAGTGTATCGATGTGAAAGTTTTGAGTTTTGCTTGTTAACAGTCTAAATCATGGGAAAACTGGATTAATTTAAGGATTAGAAATCCATCAGAAGCGTCAGATAAGACAACCTTTCCCACTCATACAGAGACAATCACACCAGCTCTAATGAGACTCTCAGAGATTACCGAAGACAAGCTGTGCCTTTGGGTAACACACTTAAAGGTCACATTTCAGTTCTTTTTCTGTAAATATACAATCACATCTCATAACGTTGTCAATGAAGTCTCAACATAAATTATCATTTGGATTTACTACACTGCGTTTAAGCCTGGGTTATCTTTTTACCCCGGGTGAATGTTTTACACGCGGAGGTTGGCAGTGGCCCCATGTTGTTGGCCTCATATACGTAAAAACAGACGTTTTCCACTCAGTCAATGTTATGAACCTCATAAATACACAATTAAGAACGATAACCTAGGGTCTGCAAATGTACCGTCATGTTAAATCATTAATGTGAATAAGGATTATTTACCCAGTGTAAAATATACAGCATTGTGGAATACAGTACCCAGAGCAGAATGATTTTGCATTACAGTAAGCTGAACATTTTTAGCAAATGTTGTGAAGTAGGTCTTCTGGGTATACATGGAACTCTTACATGGACATTTCGTTTTAAATCTCTAGACCGCGGAGTTGATAGAACAAACCACTCCATTTCGTCTTCCTTCCTTCAGCCAGGCGCTTATCTATCAGTGCCCTCGCCCCACAAAGACGTAATATGCGCGGGTGTAAGAGGCTTATTTAATGCTATTGATGATAAAGCGGAAGGAAATTAATAGCCTGCAGAATACAAAAATTTCCCCGGTTAAGGTACAAAACAGCAACGATAACGAATTGTGTTGTGTGTATTGTATGCAGTGCAGTGGTGTATTCCTAACAAAAAAAAGTGGTGTACTATACTATACAACCATAACCCCGACCTCAAATGGCCAAAAGACAGGGGTCAATGTGTTTGTTTTTCTAGTAACATATAACAATTATTTCAGTTAAATATTTAGGCATAATTCTTCACTTATGCTTTGAATATTAAGTTATAGAATTGGATAAGTTAAAGGGAAAGAGAGTCAGAGCGCAAACTACTAATCTGAGTTCTTTTCCACGTCTTCTTACTCTGAAATGGACTAATAAACACAAAATTACGTAAAAAATCCCATATTAGCAAGGGTCCATGAGAAAGTAGTCCGTTTTATTAACGTTAACAGCTGGGAAACAAAACGGACACGTCACAGTTTATTAGATCCTTATGTCTGTTTTCGAGCGCCCTTAAAGGGGCAGCAGCATAATATAGTTCATAATGTTCATCAAACAACAAAGGACGGGCCCAAAACACTCACTCATGTTAAAGGAATTGTGTTCTCCTTATATGAATTGTTAAGATAAAGATAAAAGAAGCATACAATAATTTAGTTGTTAAAGATGTGCTTTAAATATACTTTAAATACAGTACACTTTACACTTTGTGTTGAAGTTTATGTATAATCAATAAAATCAATAATCATTATAACTTGTTTTTCTACATCAAACTAGACAGATTGTTAATGCCCTGGCAGTGACAGATAGCTTTGGTTTTATATTTAATTTGATTGCATTAACATTTAAAGTCCCAGTGAAATAAAATATGACAATGCCTATTTTTTCATGAAATATTGCAGCGTTTATTGTAAATAGTTTATCAATGTGGGTCATTCTCTTTTTAAAATTTGTGTGCCCTCATAATCTTTAGTTAAAATCTGAAAATGCACTTCCTTCCTGTAATGACTATCCATCTTAAATGACATATGTTAGATGGCTTGGGCGGAGCATCCTTTAACTCCTCCCCTTTAACTATCAGTCTGCTGCCAGTTCCATTTCAAAATGCAACCGCTGTTTTTTATAAATCCAATCAAATCGCAGAGAAAGACGAAAGCCACACCCACTATTTTTCTCATTAGAAATTCCATTTCACTTGGAAATGCGTAAAAATACGGAAGTAAAAACAATCGCAACTTTCGGTTCACAGGGACTTTAAGTTGAGGTTTACAATAAATATTATAAGTTAACATTGTTAATGTTACTATGTAAAGGAAATACTGTTGTAATAAAGCAATATATTTGTTTAAAGTGTTTGCAAACCAAATCTTATTGCACTTTAGTTCATATATCAGTACTTTTAAAATAAAAGTGCACAATACTGAATTCTTTATTGAATTTTACACTTAACAATGCAATTAATCGTGATTAATCACAGAAATTAGATTAATGCGATTAATTTTTTTTAATCGTTGCCCCGCATTAATTAAGACACATTCAAATTCCACAAATTGCTTACTTAACATAATTATTATACTTTAAAATATTAATATAAATTCATATTAATAAAAATTAAATAAAATATAAATAGTTGTATTATTAGCCATTAGCCAGAACGATGAACAAACACAGACCGGAAGGTAACTTTGGGCAAGGCAAGTGCGTCCGATAAAACCGTTTATACTGTATGTTAATTTACCCAAACATGTATCTTTACAGTGTATTTTCCACGCTTGTTTGAAACCTACACTATTATTCTTCTCTTAATTTCTTATTTATTTATTTCATATTAAGCTTTTTGAGACAGATTTACCTTTCACCGAGATAAAATCACCAATCACTTATTAATAAGCCTATAGAAGTACTTACAATTTTTTTAAATGAAATTGCTTACTACTGCAGGAGGGAAAGGTTAAAACTGTCCGTGCTAATTTAAATCCAGAATGTGTTTAGGTGATAAATAAAACTGAGAAGGCAGCGAGTCTTGATTGAGCTAAATTTGGACAAGCATCTCCTTTATTAAAAACGCACACAAACACGCACACCTCTTTCATCTCAACAGAAATTATACTGAAGTGCTCGACAGGCCTGCGATAAGCAGAGCAGATATAAATAACCTCTCAAGAAGGGAGTGGTGAAGATCTGCTGTGTCCTTACACCTCACCTCTCTCTCTCTCTCTCTCTCTCTCTCTCTTCTAATGGGGTTGAAGGGCTGATCACCGCTGCCGGCAGACGTTCTTTTGGCTCTTTCGGGTCATACACAAATCGAATAATTCATCTCTATTCAGCAAGACTAGAAGTTCATGTTTGTGGTCACCTGACCAATGTGGTTTCTGATTGGTCGCTCAACCTAAATCGAATGCCTTGAGGGACTTTTAATGTTAATTTTCCTCTTGTGAGGAAACTCTTATCTGTACGCAAGTGTTATGAGATTATTACAAGCTCTTGTGCCCTAAACATACTGTACACATATATGCTGCAAAGCTAGTCTAGATATTCTATCTCAAGTTGTTGCTTTTCAAAACATGTCAGACATCAATTTATAAATACTGGGTTACTGTCCATGTGTTTTAGGTCAACAACTGCCGACGAAAAACGTTTTAAAGAAAATCTTGCTGAGCAGGCAAGAGCCAATTCAACAGAACCCTGACAATCGTTCTGTCTGCATACTTGTAAAATAAGTATTTTAAATTCTCATAATTCAGTAAATAATAAATTAAAATAAACACATCAAATATTAATACATATATAAACAAAAATATAGATGTGGATCTTGGTTTCTGCTTAGTCAGGCACTGGAAATGTGATATGAATCATGATATCCATCAAACATTCGCATAAAAAATAAATGAGGATAACCTAAAATAACTGGTGTTGAACTGGATATTTTCATTTTGAAGATATTTATCATTTTTTTATAGAGAACACAACGAGTGATGTCTAGGTGCAAAAAATATTAATAAGCCTATCTCAGCTAGAAAAAAACACAGTAAGCGTGAAAATCATTTGCTTTTTAATATAATATAAATAAATATTTGTAGATATGTTTAGAGTGTTAACTTAAGTTTAGCTTTGAGGAGAACCTAAACAGAGAGGATTAACAAAATAATATCAACTGATAAATTGTAGTTAATGTTTACCTTTCTTGTCAGCATTTTTTGTTTTATTTATTTAATATATATATATATATATATATATATTATATGTATAAAAAATAAGGTGAATTGTACAAAATTTTTAAGTTATTTATTGGACAACATTATTAAGGCGAATTAGCATGTCAGAAAATACATATATATTAAAGGGGTCATATGACATGGCTAAAATGAATATTATCGTTTGTTTTAGATGTAATTCAATGTGTATACACGATTTAAGGTTCAAAAATGCTGTATTTTCCACATACGGTGCATGTTTGTATCGCCTCTCTGAAACGAGCAGATTTTTTACCAAGCTCATGGCTCTGAAAAGCGAGGTGTGCTATGATTGGCCAGTTAACCAGTGCGTAGTGATTGGTGGAATACTGCAAGCGTGTAAGGGAAATGTAACGCCTCTTACCATATTTGGAACATCAGGTTCCTCTTCAATTGTACTGACAGGTACGCCCACCTTACTTGCGTATACATTTGGGCGGTCTTAGTCAAATCAGACCACCAACTGACGTAGATTTGTGGGGGTGTGGTTACACGAGGCGTTTCAGGCAGGTCTGGGTGAGCATTCACTTTTAGATAGAATGCATGTTTTGTTCCGACACTTTAATTTTTGCAATTTTACGTGTCTCATACATGCATGGGCAACATACCAAAGACACAGAAAAACACAGATTCGCGCCAAATGACCCCTTTAATAAATATTACATGCTAATTCGCCTAAATAATGTTGTCCAATAAATAAATTAAAAGTTTTGTTCAATACAGCTTATATTTTGATGCTTTACTCAAAGCTAATAATGTACAAATATACAAAAATCTGAACATCACTTTTGGGAACTACTGTACTGTATACTAAAGATATTTCTCACTATAGATTTTCCATGCTTTCCATGACCTACAAAAACCAAAACATCGATACAATTCAGCTGCATCCTGATTTGAAACTGATCCTCTAAAGAATAAAACCCTCAAAAAAGAAACGCGTGCTGCGTTTACAGCAGGCGGAATGTGAAGCAGCGTCACAAATCAAGCACAACTCAAGTCATTGTAGCTGAAACTAATAAATGCAGCTGGCTTTCAAGTGCAGCGAGGGAACAACTTGAAAGAAAGAACAGACTTGTGGTTTATTCTCAAGGTTCTCAAGACGCACACCTTTCAATGTGTTAGTTCACATCAAATAATTTATGAGCCACTTTCAGCTTTTAATAGGCCAGATTTACACATCGGCATCAAACAACAAGCCAAAAGTTAATTATTTCGAACAGGTTATATGGAAACTTTAATGCGCTCATTACAGGAGGAGTTTCACGCAGTAATAAACAAAAGCACTTTGTGTTTCCTCTTCAGTGAGCTAAAATAAATCTTGCATTAGATAATGAGACAGTTACATCAGAGGGAAGATCATCATGCATCTTTGGATTTTATTATCTTTTGACCGACTCCTCTCCCTTACGTCTTGTCACCTCTTTCAAAAAAGAAAATGTTAAAATCTTGCAAATTTTACCGAAATAATTACACATACATATTTCTTTCAGCCACTTGTTTCCAGCTCATTATGATGCAATTGCAATAACTTGCTAAATAGTGCAATACATAAAATACAACATAATAATGCTTAAAGTTTGTGAAAACATTTTGAACTTTATTAAAGTATATTTGAAACTAAAGTATATTCATATCATTGATCATCTTCCATACATCATGCAAACGGACACTCACATTCATGTCTCTCTGCTATCTGCATCTAGCTAAAACCTTGACTTGACAAACCATTGTGCACCCTAATAAAAATCACCAAATACACCCTAGCATTTACATTTATATTTATGCATTTGGCAGACGCTTTTATCCAAAGCGACTTGCATTGCATTATCCTACACATTTGTTTCTAAGTATGTGCAATCCCCTGGGATGTCCATCTACCATCTACAATACCAGTGTCCTTAAGAGCATGAAAAACTCTTCTCTCTGCAATCAGATATGCTGAGCTTCATAGAGACTCGCTTTCAGCTCGCCTGGAGAAGCACAGGTCTCCGCAGGGATGACACGGCCACTACGCTGTGATCTCAGCAGGCGGGGCACGATCACCACTGTCCTTTTCTATTAGTATGAGGGCAAGAATGATCACACTTCTGTTTCTTCTCTGCCCTGTGATCACTTGACTCTCAGAGCCAAACATGTGTAATGCAAAAGAGAAAGAGTATATAAAGAGATGTGTACAATTATTTATGGCACCAAATAAGCAGTAACAAAAAACATTACAGGCGCACGCACACGTTTCCAATTATTCTGGTTCTGGATATTTTCCTATTTTCATTTCTTCTTATACGAATTTCTCATTTAAAAGCCATACACCAAAGCAACCAGCATCCTAGTAAAACAAACTTTAAAGATAAAAACGTTTTGAATATCTGAAGAAGAAAAAAACAGAGACTTTGTATTAAACATAGGCTGTCATGATAAACCGATGATAAATATCACGTGATTTATGCACAGCTTTTGAGTGAAGTACGGGAAAATGCTGCTGCATCCGAAAGCCAGAGGGCGCTCTCGCGCGGAAACTCCAAATACGCACTGCAGAAGAAGACCATGACACGTTCTAGAATCTGGGAAATGCCTATGGACATCTTTTTATCACTGTTACTCAAGCCTCATCAGGTATTTTTATGATAATAAAGTATATTTATAATGATCATGTTTGACGGGTGTTGCTTTTTCAAATGCACATTATAAGCGACTCAAACTCGCACTGCTTTTAGATCGAGCAGCATTTCCTACTGATCCCAGAGCCGTGCTTCACGGACAAACTGCAATAAAAAAAATATCGACACATTGCATACCGCAGCCAGCTCGATCACAATAGGATTTAGTGGTATCGCGATAAATTATCGTGCAGCCCTAATTTCAAGTTATCCCAGAAGCACTGGCAATGACAATCGCATAAATAAATAAATAGAAAATAAAAAAAAATGTTATTAAAAAATGAAATAAATTTAAAAGAGTTAGCTATATCGCAAAAGATAATGCATGAGTTTAAATGTTATTTTATATTTAAAATGATTAATTGTGTTAGATAATATGTTTTTGGATATCAATAGATTATTTTTATTAGGCTACTGTTTATGAATAAAATGTGAAAGAACTTTAAAAAAGTCATGGAAGCATTTTAAATAGGCCTTTAGTTTTCAGTACACATCCCTTCACTCTGGAATTAGATTCTTTATGGAACCATGTCTTTCTGTAGCACAAATGTTTCATTTATAGTAGCAAAAGTGACTAAAAAATGTAAAAAAAAGAAAAGAAATGGTTATTTTAAGAACGTTCAGAAGGTTGCATCACTGCAACGAAACTATTTAGCAGCACCTTTATTTTTAAGAACATATAACACCCCTAACATTTACAACACAAACATTGAGCCTTCAATAGACTGATGTGATGTTCATATTTTAACAGATTAAATTCAATCCAGGAGTCTCATATAAATTCCGGACTGGAATGTTGTGAGTCAGCACCGATCAAACAAGGCAATCTGAGCCAACACAGCGAGTAAACGCAGAGAGAGAAAGAGGTGATCAATGAAGCGCACCAGCAGAAAAGCAGGGATTTATCTCCGCAAACAGACCAACACACGCCTCCCTTTTTTCTACCGGCCTCCCAACATCTGCACACTTCCGACATTTTCCCCACTTTAATCACATAATGTCAAGGTTGAATGAGCGTTTGCTGAATCCACCCGGTTGGGATTAAAGTTCTAATCAGAATCGAAGGGGATTCTGGGTCGATTAAACGCTTCTGAGTCAGGTGAAGCAAACGTTCAAGTCAAAGTCAATGCTGTCCGCCTGTGCCAAAGAAAAAAACTGTATTGCTTAGACCAGTGGTTCTCAAACTGGGGGCCGAAGCCCCCTGGGGGGCCCCAAGATGGATCCAGGGGGACCACAGATTTTGTGGCATTTTATGAAATACAGAAATTTATCATAGATTTTATGCAATCAAACATCAGAAAAATGACACCACCAACCAAAAGAATTGAGATTAAAGCATTGTATAACTGAATGTTTTTGGTTTAATTAAAATTATAAGTTTAAGATTATACGTCTTTATATGGGGGACCGCAAAGCGATGCACTTAACACAAAGGGGGCCTTACAACGAAAAAGTTTGAGAACCACTGGTTTAGACGTTGCTCTTTCATACTTGGGAGTTTTCAGTTTTTTGTGTTTCATTTAAGTTATTAGTTAGTATCAGATGTTTCTTCTAAAATTGCTTAAAAGAAATACAAATGGAGACAATTGTTAAAATGCATGAGCATGAAGGTGTAAATGAATGTAGATTGTAGAGGTCAAATAATCTGGATTTGGCTAAATTTGATGAGAAATGTTATAGATATCTTCAATAATATTGACCGTTGACTGCAGACATGGCAAATCTGAATTTAGTTTGTGACATTGTTGAGACTCTTCTGAAACTCTAATGACAGAGACATTTGTGAGATTTCTGGGCTTCTGGCTGTTTTTTTTCAAGAGAATGAGACTGAAGTGAAAAGCAAAAGTTTCCGTTTGGTCTCAATTAAATTTTATTCTTGTCTAGAGAAATAACTGAGATATTAACGCAATCTCATCTGTAATTTATCTTACAGGTTCTGCCTCAATTTCACATCAATGTCATATTGGTGTATAATTCTGTTGTTTGTCTGCATTTTTGTTGCTTTTGCGGCTCTATACATTAACCGATGTTTTGTTAAAAACAAAAAATCTAAATAGGATCATATGTACCCATTAGGGTGACCACCACCCAACAAACCAAATGTGGGACAGGTAATCTGTTTGTGTGGGACAATGTGGGACAACATTGAAAATGCGTAAAACTGTAACAGAATGAAAACATTTTAATATAATTTTTTAGTTTATAAAATAATTTGTTATTTAGTCCATTCCAACCATTCCAACTACAACATAATTAAGGCATAGATAAAATGTTATATAACAAACATTTTTATTTCAATTTAAGGTTCACTGTCTCTTTAAATTTTGAGCACATACATCAGACGCGGAGTTATCATGTTGTAAACTTTGAAGATCTTCTCAAAAAGAGAAAACTAAAGGAATGAAGAACGAACAAATGATGAAAAAGAGTTTCTCTTTTTAAATGTACAGTATTATTGTTAAATAATGCATTTCATGATTTGCAAATCTTTTTTATTTTAATACGCTAACCACAACCTATAGGCTAAACAGTTTCAAAGCACACAATTTACGATGTTTTGGTGACTTTTTATCTGGCAAGTTGACATGAGAGGATGGTCACCCGATACTGACAGACGTCGCAGCCCTTGATGACTGAAATCACTGCCTTCTCATACATTGCATAAAAGTCGGGCTTTACAAAATAGTTGTGTTTGTATGAGCTGCGCTGTTAAATAGTTAAATAAACAATGGCGCAAACAAGCATCTCGTGAGCGTTTCGGGTTAAAGAACGTGTTTCTTAATGTGACAACTAAAAACCAACAGACTGATGAAAATGCGGGACATTTTCTCAATATGCGACGTGCGGTACAAGGGGTGAAAATGCTGTGCGGGTGGTCACCCTAGTACCCATATATTGAATTCACATCTCCTGGTGCCTATCTGATCTTAATTCTACTAATCTTTCCGATGATTTGGGAACATTGTTGATCGCCAGTATACAATTGATCTGAAACAGGAGATGCAGCTTATCTGAGAATCACTGTAATTGCTCAGACACAGTTTGTGGAGTTTATCTCTAAAGCGAGACGGGCTGGTGGATTCTGGCCTTGGCGCTGTTGGGTCAGCAGACTGCTATCAAGAGAGCCGTGTTCAAAGACCACCCCAGCAGGATGAGCATCAAACGGCCGCCTCGGCTCCAAAGAGCACATTTCTCCAGATCAGACGCTTGCAGGCCCCCCCAAGTCAATAGAAATGGCATGACTCGAGAAAAACATGAAGCTGATAGTGTTTTATTTTCCTGCTCGGATGTTTTCAGTGATGCATCAGTGTCAAGCAACAGAGGAGGCTTGGATTTGCTCAGACAAACTGTATTGGCTGATAAAACATTTTTTTTGACTTGATTCCATCAGCAGGATGGAATAATACACTTCATTTTTTTTAGAAGTACGCCCAACCCCTATTCCAGTCTGCAGGAAGCATCATCTAATGAACTATTACCCTATAACATCAAACTGAGCCGGAGGAGAAACTTTTCTGCAATGCGATTCATTCATTTCACAGAGAGCTGAATGAAGAAATCAATCCAGTCTCGTCCCTCCACATGGAATCTCCTCGCCAATCTGTGATCATGTAAATACCAGCTGCTTGGGTACTGTGAGCCATGGCAATACACTTCACATGGACACACACATAAACCCACATATGCATACACAAACCTACACACACACCCACACACACACAAATATAGTCACACGTGTCGTGCACACACACGACAGACACAAATATCCACACCTTCATACATAAACACGCGCACAAACAGACATACACACGCACACATATACAGAATGTACAGAATGCACGAACACACACACACACTCCAAAGCAGCCTCATGATGCGAAATGCAATGCTTTAATGATATTAATCCCGCAAAAACTGTCGCTGGCCAAAGCTAGATTTTTCATCTGCCTTTTTTACTAAATATACAGGCTACACGGATAGAAAGAGCAGAGGGATTCTGTACACGACTGCTTGATGTACCAGCACGATAGCAAGAGATCCAACTGACCTACATACAAGCATACGCGCACACACACACAAGCACGTGGCTGCCCTGCTGCATGACTTTCGACAGAAACACACACACGATGCGGTTCATGCATGAGTTATTGCATGTTAGCTGTTGTCAGGGAACAATCTGACAGGAATGCACACACATGACCGTGCACTTCATGTAAGTAAACTCTGTAACAGCAGGTTGAGTCAGGATAAACAAGGGGCGTGTGATGGTAGAAATGTGACTAGGTGGTGTGCTTTACTGTTTATAACACAGAAAATCAATGTGCATATTTGCTTATCAATGGCAGGCAAATATATCGCTGTACTGCACATGTGAGAGCAATGAACAAGCATTAAGTAATGACGAATACAGAACGGATCTTAAACAAGTTAAGATGAGGAATATCTCGTTTTTAAGGGGTTGCAGAAGGGGGGTGTATTTCTGAAAATTATAAACATTTTATGGCAAGTTAAGGTAGGGAATTTTGAAACTGGTTGTTTAAACCAATATTATGCTGCAATGCGTTTTAACTGCATTTAAAGGGACAGCTCACCTAAAAATGAAAATTCTGTCACCATTTACTCACCCTCAAGTTGTTCTAAATCTGTATACATTTCTTTGTTCTGCTGAACACACGGTTCGATATTTGTAAGAATGTTAGCAATTTTCAGTTCTGGGACATCATTTACTACCATAGTAGAAACAAATATATATTTTTTGTTCTGTTGAACACAGAACGTCAGCGTCACCAAGTCAGAACTATCCGTTTTATAATATTAGCTTTACTGTATTACACTGAAACGAATGCAATAACCACCTGTATATTATGATATATAACAGTAATATAAAATGATTCAAGATTTTAGTTTAATTTGTCTACGCCACCCACCCCTAATAACAATCTGCTTCCTCCCTATTAGGAAACTCAGTAAAACACTCCTTTAACGGAAACGAACGTATGTCAAGACACACTGTAGTAAAGCGCTCGGAGGCAGAGTATGCAGAATAGAAGAAAGATGCTAGAAAGCTCAAAACGATGCTATGCTTAATATAACTCTGTCGTCACGCCACGGTTGCCATGGCTGCAGTTGTCAGCATGGCACAGGGTTTGTGCCGTGACTGACAGCTGTGACAACATTGTAATCCAATCTCCTCCCTGCAAAAACAATCTCTGAGCCCGGCCGCAGTCGCATGCACGGAGCATCTCGACATGAACTGCGTGGGGGGTGAACGTGTGGGCACCACATTGGAAAGTCGCCCGTTGCACGGAATAACATACTGAGAAAAGAGAAATTCACATTCAGGGCCTGTAGCATCTTCAAGGCGATTAGACGTGGAGGAAATAATCTGGAGGGGCGCCGGCGTGAAAGGGCACAGTATTGAGTTTACCGCTGTCAAACAATGATGGCGATGTTCGGCAATGGCATGTTGATAAAAATGACAGAAATTGCTTATGATGATTTAACCTGCAAAATTAAGAGATAAAATAATACATTTGGTCACATTTTGATGACATCGTAGCTTTGAACCAATGGGTATTTCAGGTCTGGCACAATCTGGTGACAACACTTTCACAGTCAATAAGTTATTCATGAATAAAATCTAGAGGTTTTAAAAACATTTTAAAATCTAGACAAAGTGTACTCTCAGATTAAGTACAGAACGGTGGTACCAAAGATAAAAATAAATTGCTGACGCATTGAAAAAAATCATTTTGTGTTGAATAAAAATAAATACAAACAGCACATAGTATTTTAATAAGGCTGAACTGTTTTAAAAATAGCAATATGTATGGAATATATTACATAAAAGCAGGAGCCCACCCACATACTGTATGACATATAACCTACAGCCCACAACTAACACCGTTCCTCGGCATAAATTTACCATCTTCTCCTCGTGCTCCTCATATTTCTGGTATTACGTAATGAAGTACAGTAATAACACAAACAAAAACAAATAGATTAGAATTAGCATTATATCAGACATGAACTATAATGAGAGGAGATGAAGCTCATGTCCTTATAAAAGATGTGAAGGCGAATAGAAGAGTGTAATGTGGAGGTGATGCCACAGCGAGAACTGACATAACACCCACATCGCAGAGAGAGAGAGATTGTTTGAATCTTGAGAGAGAGAGAATAGACTGACAAGGATCTTGTAAAGTTGTTCGAAATGGGAAGAGGAAGAAGCTAGTATACGGTTATATTTACAACAAATGAAGACTTGACTCCAAGTAGGGCTGTCACGATTATTAAATAATCGTCTCATCGCGATGGTTTGCATCGCAATTATTGCACATCTCTATAGAAGACACTAGGGGGAGCTGTAGCGCATCTGCATGTTTTATTGTATATATTGTAACTAAAGCATGGTAATACTTGTAAAATGTACCACCACAACACAATCAATTTAAAAAAAAACGAATGCATATACCATAAAAATAACCTGCAGTACAATTTAATATTATTTCAGTGTGAAAACCAGTCTACCAAAATCTCATTAACATAGAAGTAAACTTTTATTGTAGTCTTGCAAGTGAGAAAAAAACAGACTAGAAGCTTTTCTATGACTGATAGTATTTTAATGGTGGCTTCAATTCACACCTGATCAATTTACTTAATTTACAAGTATTTGGCTTGTATTATTGATGGGTAAAAGCCTAAACCTTAAATATATGATGACCCAATTTTTTCCTATGTATTTCCAATAAAAAAACATAGTCTTTATATTAAGAACAATATGGTCGTTTCAAAGCTGAATAAAACATTTATGAGAATTAAAAGTCAAAGCTCTAAAACAGACAATTAATCGTCATCATCGCAATGATTTATTAGACAAATTTCATAATCGTGACAGCCCTAACTCCAAGTCTGCTCAGATCACCAGCTATGTGAACAAATATTTCATTTGAGCGTTTATATTTTAGATGTATCTTGAGAAAAAGTATACTTAAATTAAACAACAATTTGCCAAAAAAATGTTCTTGTTGGATGGACAAACGGATAGACAAATGGATGGATGGATGAGCACAGAAAGATTAAGCTGAGGTTCAGACCACCCCACAGTAACCTTCATAGGCTTCCAAGAGCCTGTCAATCTCGATCATCTGTTGTGAGAATCAAACTGACATGACACATTCAGGTTTAGGGCTTCAGAGACGTTTCTCTGATAAACCTGTTTATGAAAGCCATCTGAACACAAGATTCCAATCATCACCTCTCCAATGGTGACAATTACATCAGTCTCTTGTGTTTAAACTGCTGAATCTCACAAATCAACCGTCTACAGCACATATAAAATAACACAATCACATGTCAACTCGTAACCATTTTACAAAGTGGCTAGTTTGTACGAATTTGCATGATCTTTTTCATAAGTTTTAGTTTTGGTGGTTAGGTTTGGTTTCATATCTTTTAAAAACAAGGCTGTGAAAGCACATATTCTAGGCAAAGTAGAGTCAAGCCACGGCTCCAGAAACTCTAAAATGCAATACGTAACTACTTTTAACCATAACTAAAATTGTAGGCCCTATTTGTTCGATTCTTTGAAACTGTACAACACCAGCAGAACTCAATCACCGGGATATTGACGGCAATCCTTTCTTTATTACACACAGGAAATAAATGTCACTGCTCACAAAAATGTGTTCAGTTTCATTCTAGCCGAGAGACGAAAGAGGACGTTGTGAATGCCACCGCTGAGGTTTTCTGGACTCATTTGAGCACCGTGGGTCTGACCTCAATGCATCCACAGCAGTCTGGATGCGCAGTTATTTGACCTCTTACACCTTTTGTCCATCTTTTGAACTCCGTCATCCTGCTGAGAAGATACTTGGTCATTCAATTCATACATTTACAATGAACATCATGCAGTATGTATGAACTCAGTCAAACTACGTAGACACACCCAAAGGAAAAAATGGATTGCTCAGAGTTTGCTCTTTTATTCCTCAGGAGTTTTGATTGAGTTCTCATCTTGAATAATATTGACTTTTGATTGCAGACTCGACTAATCTGAGCTCAGTTTGTGACATTCTTGAGATCTCTTCTGAAATGAGACATCTGTGAGATTTCTTGAGAAACATCTGAGATGAAGGGAGACGTAAGTAAGTTTCCTTTTGTTCAGCATATAATCTCAGTGACGTCTAGAAATAAATATTTAAAAGATCTCATCTGTAATTTTTCTTTCTCATGGCCAGAAATTTCAGCATCAGCCAGAGAGACTTTGACTCTCAGATTATTTTATTCTATTGTCATATATTGAATCGTCTTGTTAAAAAGATAACACGTGGTTTTATGTATTATTTTCCACATAATGAAGTGATAATGTTGTCTGTCACGGTGTAAGGAGCCAATCCTTTTATGACACACTAAATAAACTTTATGGATCTGGAATAATCTTTAATCCACACATCACAGCCACATTAGAGATGTCTTGGTCTTACTGTAAGCCTTGCCATTTAGATTAAACAAACACCATTTTCCCAGCAGTACTCAGATCACACTTGTCCGGAGGGCATACGCGGCCATAAAGGGCAAACTCTTTTTTAAGACATAATTTTTTGGAAAAAAGAACTATTATCCTCTAATACATTTGCAGCTCCTGCGGTGAAAAGAACTGAATTATGTAACTTTATAATACAAAAACTGTTACAGTCAACAGCGGTTTTTGATTTTCCTTGACAAAATAGAGGGGATTAAAAAGGGATCAACAAAGATGATAAGCATTATTCCTCAAAAGACTTGCTCTCTTATAATTGCCTGGTTACGCTCACTACAAAGTAAATGTTGTGGTTGCCAGGCAGTAGTTACTGATTCACAATATACCTGTGATTTTATTTATCATAACTCACTGTCTGGCTATCAAGTAGGGATGCACAAATATGTTTTTTTGCTCAAATAGCAAAAGAAAGACTCAACGAAAACGCTTTCACTACTTTTAACAAATTGAAAAAAGTGTGATAACGGCAGTCAAAAGAGAGAATGATGTCAAATTTACCATGACTTCCATAAGAAACACCCTTGCATTAGTGATAACATTTTTTTTTAATTGATGCAAAGGTAATATAATACAAAGTATGGTCATAAATGTACATACATATTTTTTTAAATTGAAAATATCAAACACTTTGGAGGATTTACAATGCTGATCACAGGCTTGTGAAAAAGGTCCGTTATCGACACAACTTGAAGAACAGTTCTATTCCAAAATGCTGTCTATGAAACATTATTTGAATGAGAACACACAAACTGGTTACATATGTGATTTATTCAGGCCATTTAGATTCAGAAAATGTGTATTTATGAATGTATATTATGAGGACAAAAGCTCATTGTCTATGGCAGATTACTGTGCGAAGGCTTTCCGTGTCGCCCATACAGCAGTCGTTTACACAAATGCTAAGCTACAGCTAAAGCTATTGGCAATAAAACGAGTGATTTCTTTGATCATTTATCAACGATTCTCAATAAGTTTGTATGGAAAACTACTTGTTAAATAGTTGTTTGTTTTTTCTTTAACGGTTTCATTAGACATTATTACTGTATGCTGTTTTATTGTGGTCAGTAAAACCCCCTTTACAAACTTCATGTAATTATGTAAAATTGAACAAAAGGTTTGCAGATATTTACATAAGGTAAAATAAAACAGAGACACGTAAATAAATTAACGATTGCTTTTTTTATTAACAATTTTGGGTAATATGTGGAACACCCTAGCGGCCACTTTAGGAAATTCCATTATAGAAAAAAGCGAAAGACCTTACAGTATATCGGTATTGGCTATCAGCTAGGGGTGTAACGATACTTCTTATTATGATATTTCGCGATGCAAAAATGTTACGATGCGAGTGTGAGCTCTGTCAGAGCGTTTCATTGGTTGAATGTACTGAATGAACACGCCCTTCACTGAACGAACGAGTCAATTGAGTCAAAATGAGACTGAATGAACTGCTACATGTCTTTCGTGGTCTAATATTCTCTGTGTTACAACAATGCATATCAAGAAGTTACTCAACTTTTCTGAAAAGTAAAGGTAATGACCTGGTTTTATTTAATTCCAAGGTAAAGTTAATTATGTCGAAACAGTTAAATATTTGTATGGAACATTTATGTACACCAATTAAATGAGTTAATCCAGATAGATTTTAGTAGACTAATATAATGTAGATTTCGTCGACTTAAAATAGACTAAAACTATGATAGATTGGGATGACTAAAACTAAATTGCATTTTAGTCAAAAGACTATGACTAAAACTAAATCAAAATTTGCTGTCAATATTGACACTGATCTTAATTCTAAGCCTTAAAATGTTAAAATTCTTTATTAAGTTGTATGTGCAACAAAATAAGTTACTGAAATTGTTAATATATTTTAAAAATAAATGTTATTTGAATTTCAGTTTCATTTTTGAATTTTGTTCAAAATATCGAGATGTGTATCGTATCGTGAACCCAGCATCAAGATATGTACCGAATCGTGAGCTGAGTGTATCGTTACACCCCTACTGCCAGCTAAAATTACTTTTGCGTATTAATATCGGCATATCGGATATCGGCAAAAATTCAATATCGTGCGTCGCTACTATCAAGTCTATGTCTAGCATTACAACACTGTAAAAATCAACTTAAAACGGTAAAAGTTCAAAAAGTTCAAAAGATGCCTAAACATTTACGTCATTTTAATTTAAATTAAATTAAACTGACTTTAAAAATCAAGTTATTTTGTATAACTTTATTTGATGAGTTATTCAAAATACAACTTGATGTTTAAAGGTCCAGTGTGTCATTTTTTGGAGGATCTATTGACAGAAATGCAATATAATATACATAACTATGTCTTCAGAGGTGTATAAAGAGCTTACACAATGAAGCGTTATGTTTTAATTACCTTAGAATGAGCTATTTCTATCTACATACACCGCGGGTCCCCTTGTATATAATTTTCCATGTTCTGTCAGCCGCCATAGTGTTTCTAACGGGAGGGGTGGAGTGAGAGGTTGGTTCCAATCCGCTAGATTTCACTGACTGGACCTTTAAATCAGTTTAATATCCTTTAAATTCAAATTCTTTGTAAAGCCAATTGGATTTAACTTATTTATTTCAACTTAAAAACTTTAGTTCAAAAGCTCCCTTAATTTATTTTCAAGTGTAAGGACATTTTTTTCCTGTCGTTTTGGATTAAAGCCAAATACATAAATATAAATGTAACTCAAACAAAATAAATGTTGCCATCCATTGCATTGAATAAGGCCAGGTGTGATTTATTTGTGTGCAAAGTTTAAACTGGTTCTAAATTTTATCCTAAAATTAAGAATAAACTACACTACAAAATTAAAGTCTTGAATCTTAATGGCTTTTACCACTAGCATACGTCATTCAGTGAAAACACAAAAGCATTATTCCCTGTGGGAAATAAAGAAAATAAAATGTGACAGCTATTGAAAATTAAGTGATAAACATAATGAAAACATTTTCTCTAGTTTCACATTTTCATCTGTCTCACTTAAGAACACACATCCTGGGTCACATTTAATCCCGGAGGAATATGTGCTATATTACAGCAGGCAGAGTGAATATGAGTTCTGCTTCTGGGACATTTTTGAAGCACAAAATAAATCACAATCGCCATGCATGGCACAATTAGAGATGCAGCTATATTAATTTAGAGACCAATTTAGGTGCTTCGAAAAAGACAAATAAACATCAACGTTACACGGGAAAACAGAAGAAACGCTTTTAAACCGTTAGAGAGAATGTCGTGAGGAATTCAGAGGCTCGTTTGTATGCGTGTCCTAATTCTAAAGCCCGTCTGGAGTGAATTTTTTTAACCAATTATAGTCAGAGGGTTGGTTTGCCTGTAGGTCCGTATGGAAATCAGGGTCACTCGAGGTGACATTAAAACTCAATCTGTAAAATGAGTTTGGATATTCCTCCTGAATGATGCGGCACATTTTCCTTATCTGGCTCCCGGAACTAACGTGACAATTAAGTCACCTAGTTTTCCTCCCTTTCAATTTCCTTGAAATAGCGTCAGTCGACATTTCTGTGTCTGACACAATCTTACTCCACTTTCACTAAAGCCCTCTGTTTTCTCTTATTTTGAGCTTTCAGACAGGCTGCAAGACTCTAAAAGTCCTTCGAAAACAGCAATTATTTAGGCTATAAGTGACCTTCGAACCTTCCGTCTTGTTTTGAACTCAAACTTCAAAGCATTTAGAAAAACAAGGTTGTGTCTATGTGTTGAGCAAAGTATCGAATCGAAAACAATCAGCATGTTCTTCATTAGACTTATTATAGAAGTAGCGTGGTGTGAAGCGTGAGGAGCTCCAGGACAACATTATTCCCGGGGATTGTGCAATCAGGATCCTGGGTAATCTGGGTAATCATCACTGATCTAAGAGTAGATCAACCCTGCAGACAAGAGTTTAGCTATTTCTATTGGTGGTGATGAAATGTGTAAAGCCAATAAAAATACAGCAACAAGTGGTTCTTAATAAGAGCTATTTGCTAAATCTAAAATGCAACAAAATAATTCACTGGAAAACATCATTTTGTTTTTAAAGGTGTGCCGATCATTTAAAGATAAGGCGTCTGAAGTCTTCGAGATAACTTGTAGCGTACGGATTAAGCTCAAGTTTCTGATATTAAATTGGTCACAGCTTTAAAGTTAAAGCAAAAAGCTCTATAAGCTTGGCCACGTAATACACGTCCTAATGTGCACTTTGGCTCTAAAGTGAAAAGCATAGTGAGAGCATCTTCAGTCTGTCTAGAAATGGTGTGCGAGTAACTTTTAGCTAAAGGGAAGAGCGGCTCTACTAACAGAAGCCACAAAACACTGTAAAACAAAACTGACTGTCCTGCAATGGAATAATTGTGTTATTTTGTCGGGATGGTCTGAGTGAGTGAGTGTGGGAGAGAGAGAGAGAGAGAGAGAGAGAGAGAGAGAGAGAGAGAGAGAGAGAGAAAATTAAAAAAAATTTAAATGGATGGCATTCGTAAAGCAGCAAGTAAAAGTGAAGTGTTTTCCTTGTTAACTTCTATCTTTTGCGATGTCCTACAGCTGTGAAAAACAAACAGCACGTCAATGTCCGCTAATATCCGATTCGCGACGTAATGACTCATTTGAACCGATTCATTTTGTTGAAACAACTCGTATATCAAACACTTCACTTACGAGACTCACTGACATAACCCATCAAATCAGTCACTCAAAACACAAGCGTGCTTAGACCATTTAACAAGAGTGGTTAGTAAGATTAAGTATTTAAAGTTTATTTATGACAATGTGTAGTAAATTACATATATAATAATTTAGTTCTGAGTTACTTTTGAGTTTTGAGCTGGCTAATTTGATTTAATTTTATGTGGGCAAAATAAAAAAGGCCAGTGGCAAAATTACAGCTTTTTGCAAAGAGGGCAATGCAGGAGGATTGCGAAGAGTGACAGGTTATATTTGTGCCAGATCATTTCATAGCCAATATATAACTTGAATATAAAACTAAATAATAACAACTGTATAAAATAACAAGTTTCTTTGCATTTATTTTGGATTTATTGGGCTCGCAAGTGTTAAAGCGCAAATATGAAGCGGTCTATAGCCGACTGTTTTAAAGACAGAGTGACAAATTAACAGAACGATTCATCAACTGAGGTCATTATGCAAGGTCTTTATGATTACTATAAAAAAGGGTGCGGCCAAATTGTAAGTTGGTGCGACCTACTGAGAAAGTGGGCGCAAAAAAATGTAGTAAAGTACATTTGAAAGATGAAAAAAGACATACAGTTTTGAATTGACAAGTGGGTGAGTAAATGATTTATGAACTATCGCTTTAATACTAAAATAGTACTCAAATTTAATACAAAAAGTATCTCAGAATGAGACCTCAAGAAGTTGCTTGATAAAATGACAAGAACATTTTTGCAAATTCTAGAAGGCGACTATACCTACGATGCTATGTAATTTGGATATTTTTGGTTACAACAAAATTCCCATTGTTATATTTGTGTTATTCCAAAGTTTTGATGAGTTTTTCTAAAATGTGTTAAAAAATAAGTAAATAAGCGACCCTAAACTTTTGAATGGTAAACATGTCAAATCACCAAAGCAATATGACGACGAAGATGTTCTTACATCTTTTGCTCAAACCATGCTGAAAAATCTGTGGTTCTCAATCTGGTCCTATTGGGAAAAGTATGCGATGTCTCTATCAAAGGCCATTGGCTCTTTTAAAAGAAAGCAAGGCTTTCATTTTCAAGTGTTTGAATATAGCGAGTCACAACAATGTGACCAGCTGTGCCAAGCATCTTCATCTCAACACGCATCCCTCCACAAACTGAATAAAACTCTTCATTTCTCTCTATTCAAACAAGAAGTCGACTCAAGGTTACAGTAACCAAAGCAGTCAATTATGTCCAGTAAATACTGCTATTCATTAAGAATCCTTTCTGAGTCGATATTAGCTTGGTAGGGAGCTATAGAGAGGGTCAAAGAGAGCAGCTCGGTTTATCAATTTCTTTCTAATTGGAAGCTGAAGCACTGGGAAGAATTGCTTATCTCCGGGGACGTTTGAAGCATCAAACCTACGTTCATAATGTAAAAGAAAGAGAAATTGCTTCTGAGAAATATAAGAACCAAGTACATGACAATTCCAAGTATATTGACTGAAAAGAGAAATTAACAAGCACTTAAAGAAATGCTTTTAAAGGAAGGTCTTATGAAGGAACGCTGCTTTATTCGGTGTTTCCAGGTCATCATAACATCTCCATCATGAGGGGATATCAACCGCAGACAGCAGATTTATTGCCCTTCTGCGAAGCCAATAAAAAAGATGCGAGTCAATCCCCCACAGGTTGAAGCTCAAACTCTTCTACGGTCACATTCATTATGCATACAGTGCATCATACGTTCCAGCTAAATTTCCCTTCCCTTGAGCACTCTACAACGCGGAATAACATTATCGCATCCAGAACGATCGGCCGCAATATCGTCCGGATCCCATCACAGTCCAAATGACAAAGATATCAGACATCTGGCCATCCCAGACAGACTGGCGTTTTAGCAGACGTTTGGATGAACGCCATTCGCGTGTAATTACTGTGACCTACAGGAGGAAAATATGTGGGTTAAGTTTGCCTGTCATTCTGCTTCTCCGCATGCATGTCCCCGGGATGTTTTCACAGTATAAATCCCGGCAGCTCCTTTAATCTACTTACACGCTTACATCCTCTTTAAAAACTCACTAACAGGGTGACAACGGCACATTGACTCGGGTCTCTGGCCAATGAGAATCCAATCGGTCTGCTTAGACTTCTATTGATCAGGTGCTTTGAGTTCAAGTTTCTCATGAATGTTTTTTTATAATAACGATGTCTCATGCAGGGTGATTTTAAGTACCGTATTGAAGTAAGGGTTTTATTACATTAGAGATTTGTTGCAGTACAGTAATGGGATTCTTTACTGTATAATAAAAAGTAATGAGCATTTTGGTGACTTTTATTATCAGTAAAACAATGCAATGTGAATGCAAATTAGTCCCTCACGAAATGAACCATGGTTTTACTACAGTAACTATAGTTTTACTATAATATTCAATGAACAAATGTGGTTATAAAATGGAAAAATGTAGTCAAATCATTTTACTATAATAAAACCATGGTTCAATTTCAAATGGGTTTTTTCTTTCTCTCATGAAATTCAACCTCTAAACTGAATCAGAATAACTGGTCAAGCATGAGCCGATTTTGAGACATGCAAAAAGTCAAAAAGCATCTTTTACTGTAGCTCCTTCCGTTACAGTATATGATCACATTTTATTACAATAATAATAATAATGGCAGGGACGCTATCTAGCACAACAAATCGAACGATCAACTCCGGGGAAATTAAGACAACCTGCTGTGCAGAAACGGGGACACGTTCAATGCTGTGCCGACTGTGAGATTCACAAATCAGGATGCTGAGAAATAATTCACAAACACTCTTTGCAAAGACCTCTGGTTGTCCTTATTTTTCAGCCCAGAATAAAACGAACAGCGACATAACTTCAGACATCATAGAGTTAACGTCCACAACCGTCACACTGATCTACATCAGGACACTTGACTGAAACGGCCGTACCTGTCTCCCAGAAGTACAGCGACTTCTCGTCCCCTGACGTTTGGGCTCGAGCGCTCCAGACGCCATAGAGCAGTAAAAATAACCTCCATAAACACAGGAACGATGTCCTTGCACCCCTAACCCCAAGTCCCATGGCTTCCCCGAATCCGATAAAATCCACTCGTTCAGGAGGACGAGACACCTGGCCGAGAGCAGAGAAAGAACTTCAGCACCACAGACGGAAAGAGTTTGGACGCCTGGAGTCGGTGTTCCCTTTAGGAACGGTGCATGTGGGAGATCTCCTGCTCTTCTGCTCCTCTGCTTGACTACAAACGGGAGAATGTTGTGGCTGAACAATAGAGAACGTCAGCCACCGTTTGGACTGCTACCGCTGTCCTCTGCTTACTGCAGTTGACTGACGCGCTAGCTCTCCTCCCTCTCTCTCTCCCTCTCTCTTACCCTCTCTCGTGCTCACTCGCTCTCCCGTGCTTAGGGCACAAGGACGCCCCTTCTCTACGCTCCTGTGATGCTAAAGAAGACGAGATCGGAGCGAAGAGCTGTCGCTGAGGGAGGGAGGGAGGGAGAAGACAGAGAGATTTATGAACTGCATTTCGTACACTCTCCGTGTCTGTGCATCAGGGAGTTAAAGGCTTCTGTTATCGAGGCTTAAATATGTTATTAATGAAAGCTTTTTAGATGTTTCAAGACACTCTGAAAACTAAAAGGATGAATAAAAGCAAATATGAAGTGTTGTTAAAGGTGCGAATATGTGTTTTTCTGTGTCTTTGGTGTGTTATAAGTCGCCCATGCATGTATTAGACACACGTAAAATTGCAAAAATTAAAGTATCGGAACAACAGATGCATTCTATCTAAAAGCGAACGCTCACCCAGACCTGCCTGAAAACGCCTCGTGTAACCACACCCCCACAAATCTACGTCAGTTCGTGGTATGATTTGACTAAGACCACCCAAATGTATACGCAAGTAAGGTGGGTGACCTGTCAGTACAATTGAAGAGGAACCTCCAAATATGGTAAGAGGCGTTACATTTCCGTCACGCGCTTGCAGTATTCGACCAATCACAACGCACTGGTTAACTGGCCAATCATAGCACACCTCGCTTTTCAGAGTGATGAGCTTTGTAAAAAATCCACGCGTTTCAGAGAGGCGGAGCAAAGAGGAGATACAAACATGCACGGTATGTGGAAAGTACAGCATTTTTGAACCTCAAACTATAAAATTTGTTTTAGTCGCATCATATGACCCCTTTAAATGCTCAGAGAACTTAAAGTCAACGTAAAATTGCATTGAACTCCAATTATTTTCCTAAAAAAATTCTCCTGGGCTTATTTCGCATAATTTAACAGCACATTATTCCAAAAGGGAAATGAACCGTACATTTTTTAAATCTTTAATCACATTTTTTGACCGATGTTAATCAATTCCTGATGGTAAACAAGCAGGTCCTGCTCTACATTTTTCCTCATTGAATTGGGTTTCTTTCTGAAATATGTTAAAAATTTTAAATGGGTTGCAAACACCATTTCATGTTGACTTGAAAGCACATTTTTTATATGCATCTAAAACGTCAACAATACACCATAAGGGATAGGGAGCTAGGATCTTAATGCACAACGCGGAGGCCAAGAACCTCCGCGAAGTGCATTAAAATCCTTTAACGCACGGCTAGCTGTGGATTATCTCGCTTATACCATGGTCATTTGCCAAGTTAAAGCTTTTATTGATGTTTACAGTGTCATTTTAGATCAAACTAAATGACAGTTTATTTCAAATGTAATCAAACTGACTGGAGCTACCCGTGCGTTAAAGGGTTTTACTGCACATCTTCCAGCCAATCAGAATTGAGTATTCAAATAGACAATGGTATAAAGAATAAGAATCCATTTCTTACTGTACTTAACACCATATACGAACTAGAGACGCACCGATATATCGGCCAATAATCTGTATGGGCTGATAAAAGCAATTTTTCACACTATCAGTTGATAGTTCAAAAACAACCGATGTTCAGGGTCGATATATCCTATCAATCAAAAGAGGACAGGAAAATGCAATGAATTTGTGCTCTGTTTATAGAAAATGTTACGAAAAACCACCAGTTTGATGTTCAACATTAATAGTCATTACATGAATTAATACCATTCAGAAAGTTAAGGAATATTAATTTAATCTGCAGAATCGGTATCGGCAGATATCACTCTGAATAACCGGCTATCGGTGAAGAAATTCTCTAATACGAACCTATGACGTCCATTCTCAGTATATCAACACAAGACGTAGTGATATCATTCTGCCGGGAGGGATCAGTAAATCCAACTGTTTTCTTAATCCACTTCTCTAATCTCAATAGTTAAGGTCGTGATTTTGAGTGCTAGATGCTTGCATGAGACAGCAAACCACCAACCAAACAACATTGGCCCCCATTGACTTGAATACATCATGACAACATTTTGAGTTTTTTGTGTTTTTTGTGTAAACCATCCCTGTAAAATGTAAAAAAAAAAAGTGTGATGCAATAAGCATCGATTTGATAAGAAACACGTTTGTGGCCAATTTCTTTCTTTTAGTGGCTTGAGGAAAACATCTATTTGTCCAAGTGGCACAAACATACCAGGCCAACACCTTACATACAGTTTAAAGAAATAAAGCTGATTCATTGAAAGATTGTTGGTAGGCTGTGGTCATGCGTGTTTATGAATGACAGTTCAGATGGGAATGGTGGACCCTGCAGGAAATCGTCTCTTCCACTCCAGTGAGCCGACAGACCCTGAGCTCAGGGTTGATAGTCAGTCAAGCAGAAGGTGCCCCGGTCAATGCTAATGTTCACTCGGCACCGCCGTGTGCCTCCCTAAGCGGAGGCAGAACCCGCACAGGTAACACAGTGACAGACTTCTGAAATTATTGTTTTTAATGGGTAAAATGGTATGGTGCAAAAATGGTCAGCAACAGAAGACGTTGTCTGTTTGAAACATAAAACTGCAGGTCACTTTACTTACAAATATTTGCACGAGTGAAATGACGTTAAACTGACATTTTTTACAAAGCTGTACTCAACATCTCAACTTATAATTATCTTATTAATTAGTGATCTTATTAATCATATATTAAGATTACTGCTGCAAATTGGTGAGTCGTTTTAACTTTGAGAGAGACAGTGGATTCAAAACAACACTGATTTATGTATTTGTTCAATCAATTATTTTGGTTCATTTTTAACCAAAAAAGTTACAGATTAACATGTTTAAAGGTGCTTCCCAAATCGTACACTTTTGCACTATTCTACGCCATTTTGTAGTGTGAGTAGTGCGTTCACATTGAAAATTCTAAAAAAAATAGGTGCACTTGAATTACCCGGATAATGCACTCATTCAACCGAAAATATGAAGTGTGCAATTCTGGTAACTTCACACACTTAACGGTCGCAGTTTCGCTTACGTAGCGGAAGGGAGGCGTGGCTATCAGATGCTGCTCGAGCAAAGTTCTTCTGCGGAGTGATGATGCTTAAATCTGATGTTGACTGAAGTCGTGCTGGACAAAACAGATGGAAATTACATTAAATGTACAAATTGATTTTACTGCCACACATTGTGTTGTGCGATTGACATCATTTGCTCTCGTCTGGGATACCACACATACTTCCAGTTAGTATTGAACCGTTAAGTATTCCATTTGGGACGATACTACCCTTCTTAAATTCATACACTAGATGGTTGAGTGCATAGTGTATAGTATGTCATTTGGGACACAACTTAAGACTCAACGGCATTAAAACTGAGAAAAGCTACTGTCAAACACACTCAAAACGACCCATCAAAATAAAAGTCTGGTAACTTGAAAAAATTATGACGCACTCACCTGAAAAAAAATTCATTTAGTAAATATATTAAATGTGCTAGTAAAATTATTTTAAAAAATAATAATGATATTTTATTAAAATAAATGTTATTGCTTTTTTCCATAAATTTGAAAAACAGTTATTTATGGCAAAAAATGTATTAAAGACATGCATTAAGCTATAAGCCCTGCTTTTATGTGCGATAAAAAACACCACACCTATAGTACGACTTGCACTATGACTATTTTTACACACTTTTCCAATGCAGTGTGAGACTACTTGGCAAATGTGCAAATCTATATTTGCTTTCCATTTAATCTCACTCTTGTCTACCTGAAACAATTTTCAGTATTAATGAGATCTCCTCTGGGATTTTTCTCTTCTATGGCTTGCCACAATTTGTGACTTCAGGCTAAAATTACAGCGTAAGCAGCTAAATCAGTTAATGGCAGTTGCCTGAATTTTTAGCCAAGCCTGAAAGAGCAGAACGCTGCCAGAAGAGGATGACAGTTTGTCGGGCCGCAGTGACAGGCCTCGCTGCCGTAGATTAGACCGCAGTCCATGACTCACACCGGCAAAGCGATGACAGCGCTGCCAAAGTCACGCAGGACTGACAGTATATAAGAGAGTCCACTGACCCATGCTCACAGATAACAAAGATGAAGAAAGAGTCTAACGGAGACAGACACTCAAATGACCGAGCGTGATGAACACAGCAGACATTAAACAGTGAACAAATCAGAAGCACTGATGTGTACAAATGTTCTGTTTATTTCTAAAAGAAAATGCTGGATTATGATCTTAAATCATCCAGCTACCTCTCACTGTTAATGTACTCTGAGCCCACAGTGGCGGAAAACCAATTAGTCTGATGAGATTCTTTAAACCGTCGTCATGCGTGTCATGAGCGAGTCGATGTGACGTTGCTACACGCATCATTACCATTATTTACTTCTCTGATGAACAGAGCGCCTACAAAATGGAGACCTTCGCCATAAACACACTGTCGGGTCTACAGATATACAATTTAAAACATCTTAAAACATGTTTGAACTTGATCCACAAATGCTATCAATGCAGGCATTCATGTTAAGTCTCAAACGTACATAAAAAATGCATCCTCCTTGTAATGCGTCCTAGCTGTTTACTGCAAATAAAGAAAAAATCAGGCAATTTAAATATATATATATATAAATATATATATATATATTGTAGAGAAAAAAATATATAGTACACATATTACATATTTATAAATATATGTAAAATAATGCAAAAATAATTATGTTATGGAAACTTCTAGAATACATCTAGAGCAACTACTCATCTTTTTGGCAATACTAATGAACAGATGAAACTCCAAAATAGTTCCTATGGGTGGAACATTATCTATAAAGTTATTGTTCGCTGCTCCTGTATGCCTGAAAGGCTGCAACAAACATAAATTGTAAAATAATTTAATCCTTGTTAGCCTAAATATAATGATTAAAATGAGTTGTGATAAGAATGCGCTTCATAATTTCAGGTATTAAAAAGAACGTTCGATAAGTCGTAAAGCAGCACTGTTGTAAATATGTAAATTCAAAGAAAAGCATCTTAAGGGTGGAGGCAGGTCGTGTTCAAAATCGGTATCAAAGTAAATGTGGGTCAGAAGTATTAAAGCATTCCGAAATCAAAGCCAAGAGAGAAACGGGTCAAATTAAACTCTGCGTTCCTTAGGATTAATCTGTCAAATTAATAGCGCAAAACCCAGCTGCCAAGCCTTGTTTTAAGCACATTTAACAACATATCAAAGACAATAACAAAAGTGACTTTCAAGGTGCATGTTCTGTGATCACTGGAGCCTGTGTTTCTCTTTGATTCATGTCCGTTTTCATAACTATGAAAGAAAATAATGCATTGCATTCTTAAATCTGTGTTGAGGTCTGTATTGTTCTTTTTACCCTCGAATTATTTCAGCAGCAATGTTCACTTGTTCTCGAAAAGACGTGTTTTTTCTGTCTGGGGAAATGATGAAATTATAGAGGACATTCAATTTCTCTGACCTCTACTGTAACTCGCTCATTAGGGGATCTCACCAGCAGCGGACCCGTCATTCTTTATCATCACCATGGAAACAAACTCATGACAGACAGTCAAGAGCTCTCTCACGTATATCAAATAATATACGTGCTTTTTTCTTAAAGGGACATTTATTATTTGGAAGAATGACAGTAACCAAACAAATCTCATCCCCCATTGACTCCCATAGTGTTTAAATGGGGGATGAGATCTATTTGTTTGGTTACTGACATTCTTCGAAATATCTTCCTTTCTGTTAATCAGAACTAAGACATTTAAACAGATTTGGAACAACCCGAGGGTGAGTAAATGATGAGAGAATTTTCTTTTTTGGGTTAACTATCCCCTTAAAGGTCTAAAATCCACAACTTTGCCTCTATATCGCCATCTCTGTTTGAAACACATACTGCATAAAAAGTCATTTATGAAAATTGCTCAATAACTGAGCTGCAGCTTTAAATGAATGTTAATTGAGTCAGAAGGTCGGTTTAACATCCCTTTGGATACAGAGCGCATACCGGGCAAATATAAATAAATTGGGCAGACAGTCTGGACTGGGATGCTGGGAGTTCATGGGTTGTCTTATTCCAACAATCTGATCTACAAGTGCCGCATTTTATACAAACGTGCCAGTCGAATATCCCTTGCCACGGTCAAACCACACAGCAATCTAATAAATGAAAGGGTTATTTAAGAGATCTGAGTCAGTTCATAATCCAATCCCATTTTTTTCATGCGTTGGTCACTGCCATGGGACAACAAAACAAAATTAGAATGAATAAATTACTGAATTACTAAATAGAACAGTTAGTGATACAAAAAGTTTTGACAAACTTTAACAGTCTCATTCTGACTATATATATTTTATATAAAGTGGAAAGACAACTGTAACCAGACACATTTAATTATTAAGTTTTATTGTAATTAAAAGTATTTGCACTGCAACATTTTTCATAATTTACATGTTTTAACATGTTTCATATTTTACGTAATCACAACCCAACCCAGTTTATTCGTCAGGGAAACAAACAAGACGTACAACAAGAAAAACGCAGGACCCGAATGTAGCCACTTTTTTTCTTGGGAATTAATAGACAACGCACAATAACACTATGGATGTGTATTAGGTAGGTTAAACAGGGTCAATTAAGACTTCCTGCTGGCTTTAAGGTTTATCTGTATAAACTGCCAGACGCTGACATTTACATCCCGACATAATTTCTTTCATCCTGGGAGGAATATTTATAGCTGACATTTTCAAACAAAGCTTATTATTACAAACTAGGCGAGTCATTCTAAGCAGCTTGCTTACTAAAAAAGCCCTTTAAAAAGTAACTTGGTATACGTACTTTTTAATAAAAAGTAAAAGCAAGTTGGTATAAAGCACTTACTGTATTATTGCCATAGAACAAATCACTTTATTGTTTCCAATAAGTCACATTTCTAAATGTAAATGTAAAAATAATATATCTCATGGCCAGCACTCATCTCATCTAAAAACACAGAACACAGCCTGACATGTTACAGGTACAGGTGAACTAGGATAATGTCTGAGATATGGGATGGGATGTGGTGATCAGTTAAGATTCAGTGCTCATAGTACGAAATGAATCACCACTGTGCCCGTAAGCAATGCACTTGACCTCGGTTAACCCCAGCAGGATCGTCTCTGTAATAAATTCACGGCCAGTGTTGGGTGTAACAGTTACTAAGTAATTAGTTACTGTAATTTAATTACTTTTCCCTTGAAAAAGTAAAGTAAGGGATTACTCTTATTTTTCTGTAATTTAATTACAGTTACTTTTAATGTAATTAAACTAAATACTTTGTGTAATATATGTGTGTGCAACAGTGGAATTGACATCAAAATTCAAAGTCTAACTTTAAAATCTGTGCTTTAATGTATAATTCTCACATTTGTAATACTTTGGTCAGTTAATAAGAGTACTTTATGTAGTTTAATATTATTTATTTGAATTAATTATAAGAGCCCTTTCATGCCTATCCTTGAATCACTTAACTCATCAAGGTTGATATAGGATATAGAAAGTAATTAATAATCAGTAACTAAATACTTTTTGGAGAGAGTAATTTGTACAGTAATCTAATTACACTATTGAATATGTAATTAGTAACTAGTAATTAATTACTTTTTCAGAGTAACTTACCCAACACTGTTCACGGCGTCTTTTTCCAAATGACATCACATTCGAGTTAAAGTACGCTCATGCTACAGTACGAGTCTGCTTGTGTGGCGATAAATAACAATTATATTAACAAACGAAGCTTTCTTTCAGTTACCAATACAAACACATACAATCATCCACACAAAGAAAACCATCAAACAAACCCATATACGAAACAAACTTTAACACAACGCAAACAAACAAACGCATAGAATCCTGTATATGTAAAATCGGCTGACTACACATCTCTCTTGTGGACACTCATTACTTTAAGGACATAAAATAGACACAGATGACCAAAGAATCATACATCCAGCTACTACTGTATCGACAAGGCACGAGCTCATTTTGTGTCAAATCTGTAATAATTCTGTTTGGTTATCCTATGAGGGAACATGATTGCGCATGCGTCACATCTTTCCATGGGCAGATATTACATTCATTTTTGTCGTCATTTACTTACCCTCATGCCGTTTCAACATGACATTCAAAGATGGAAATTCTTGAACTCATAATCTGTCATTTAAATCTGGCGCTTTCATAACGAACGCCAGCACGTGTATGTTTACAGCGCAGTGAACGCGCACTGTAGTGTGCACGTAGGGTTGCCATGTAGGTCTTAACATGTACACATATATATATACAGTATATATATATATATATATATATATATTAATAGACATGCAGCATCTTTTAGATATAAAGCATGCATCATAAGAGTTTAACAGTTGAAGCCTAAACCTGAAAGCAACGTGTTCCACTATACAATAAAGATCCACACTGTATAGGCTACTATTAAAATGCATTGTAAAAAATGTACATGATTTTTCAAAAGCGAAAATTACATTTTTATCAATGTTTCTCCACACTCACGCATTACTTTATGCGCGTTTATTAAAAAATGATTTATGCGCGTATAAAAATATACCGTTTAGTACAACAGTGCCATCTGTTGGTTGTTCTATATTGTGCAACGTAAACGCACAAAGATAACATGAGTTTGTGTGGTCAAATTTGATTACGTTTTGTGTATCCTACCTTAGAACTGAATTGTAACCCGGGTATATTATAATATAATACACAGTGAAATAATATAGCTTAACATAATATATAATAGTCTCGTGTTTTTACTATTTCCTTTCTTCTCTTGGCTGAACAATCTTTGTCAACTGTGTATTATAGCAGTGTTTATGTTATTCTGGAAGCATAATTGTAGATGAAAGCATCAGTTAAATTATTCGATGGAAATGGAAATTAAACATAGCATAATGTACTGTAAAATCCTCATGCGGTGATTAATCCAAAGGATTCGGTTCATTAATGGTGTATTCTTGACACCTATACAACAATAACATCTGTCTTGTTCTGACTTGAAAGGGGGTGTGGAGTTTTCTTCAGACCTCTAATATGTGATCTAATAAAGTAGTCTGAACACGGTCCGTGTAAATATAATTTCATACCAAAGAGTGTGTTCGTTATCATTTACTGAGTTACCGATTTGAATAAATCAGGACTTTCCAGCAAACATTCATTAAGCGTCTCGAGCAATGTAGTAGTTTAGTCACTTTATTTAAGTGCAACATTTAAGTGGACATTAACAACTTTTCTCAAATCTTATAGGTCTCAGAGATTTCCTCTTTCTGTCAAGCAGCAACACTTTTGTTTATTTCTGCTTATGTCACTGACAGATGTGCTCTATTGAAATACAGAGGTGTGGTCATACATGAAGTCATTAAGCAGGAAATAAAGTTTCTGATTTCTCTAAGCACATTCAGCGTCATCATTCAAGTAACCTACTTATACAGGTAAGCGCATTTAAGTTCTTGTCAGACTGTGTTGTGTAGATTTGTGTTGTTTTATGTTGTTATAAAGGTCCATGTTTGATGGCAGTAATCATGACATAGATGACAATAGCTACAATTTATTGAAGAACCACATCTTTCGTCAATCAGACATTTGTTATGAATGCTTGTCATGCTTTACAGAGGATATGGGCGGAAACATAATAAAACTTGTCTGGGTTTTTTTTAGTGGGGAGGTGGGTAGGATTTATATAGGCTATAATGAACATGTCTTGAACAATATGTTTACGGACAACTTGATTTTATTGAGTGTGAGAAAGAATTGTGGTTTCTTTGGCAATCCAGATCCAGTTTGACAACATTTTTTCCAACAGCATGTAGAGACTTAACCAAAGGTTTTGCCAAAGGTGTTACTGCTGCTTTCATATCATAACAGAACATCTGTTTGACTTCAACAAAACTCACAAACTTTGTCATTTTGAAAAAGTTAAAAGATCATAATAACACATTTTGTCATCCACATGGCTGTATGTTATGTTCTGGGTTGGGATTTTCTTTCAACATAGATGGCGTACTGTACACAAACACTGGCTAAGGGCTGCTTTGGGAAAATATATAAGGAGAAGTTTGGAGACTCGTGGGCTGCTTTGAAGAGAGTTCATGTAGGTCTCATCAACAGACAAGAGCTGGAAAGAGAATGCAGAGTATATCAGTATGTACAGATTTATAAAACATATTTATTCTTATGACTTTTATCTTACTGAACTCACTATAACGCTGGATGTTTAACCCCAGTAATGCTCGGCATCCTAATGTGGTGAAGCTTCTTGGTGACCCTTGGATCAAAGACTCGAAGTGGAACATTCCTTTAGAATTTATCTTCGGGGAAGATCTTGAAACAACCATCTTTAAAACACAAATTTCCAAAATACAGGTAATTGTGTGTCCGACACAGCCCCAAGGAACGTCTCAACAACAACAACAAAAAAACATTTTGTAATTAATCTCCTGTTTTATTATTAGTGTGCACTACACCCTTACAAAAAAGAAGTTTGTTCCAGTGTGCTATTAGTATTCCTTTTTTAACAAAAAAATTGAAAGTATACTTTCAGTCTATTTTTATGTACCTCCCAGAAAAACACTTCAAATGTAAGTGTTCTTGACTTATTGAAAGTATACTAAATATTAGTATTTTTACTACATAAAGTACACTTTATGTAAAAATATACTTGAACTTGAAATATACTTATTTTTCTGAAGCCATACTATAGTTCTTGTCTAAGAAACTTTGAGTTGCTCTATCGGTTGCCATGTTTGCAATCCCATTCCAGCCATTTTAAGTGTTATTTACTGTACATTTGGCTCTTGTGACGCAGACCATTAAGAACTATGTAGCAAAATCAAATAAGCATTCTTAAATTAATAAGAATTCTTTCTGTCTATTTTTTGCATTTGTGGATGTTCAACAAAACCATATTGTTCGTGTATTTTTAGCTGACTAACGCAGTGAGAGCCACAATCATCACTGGGATGTGTGAAGGTTTGCTTTATCTACACAGTAAAGACATCGTCCACCAAGACCTCAAACCAGACAACATCATGGTGAGCCAGACTTTGTATTAGATGTTTTCCCTGGATTTCCTGAGAAGAAAGAAATTAGAAAATGTTGGCACACAACAACAGTATAAAATTGAAATTGAAATCAGTAAAATGATTGGTAGTGTAGATCATTTTATCTTGGGAATTTTGTGATGAGAAATGCTTTAGTTCATGTTGCAATGACATACTGTATGAAAATGAGACGTCAGAAACATCTTAATATACACAATTTGAGATTTTTTGGGGGGTCACCATGACAACTTGCTGCTTCCCTCTATTTTAGGTTGAGCATCAAACCCATCGTGCTGTGATCATTGATTTGGGTCTGGCAAAGTTCACAAAAAATGGACTGAGCTCCGCGGCAAATATGGGCAATGAAGCGTACTCTGCTCCAGAGATCCTGCAGATGAATGGAGTTCGTGACAAGCGTTCAGATGTTTGGGCTATGGGTAAAGTCATTGCTGAACTCTGTGCCCGAATCAGGTTACCCACCCAATACGTGTGTGCCGGCAAAATTCAAGAAACTTTAAAAGATCATCCATACTGTATTCCAGTGTCCCGGATGGTGGGGAACAATCCATTTTACAGAGCTTCTATGGCTGAAGTCATTTTAGACATCAGGAGAGCTGCTTCAGCTTCACAAACGGACATCAAACCGAGAGACGTCACCGTAACGCAGGGAAATGAAATAAGAGGAAATCAAAGGTGGGGTTTGCAAGCACCCGCGCCACCAAGGATGGAGGTCAGGAAACCTCCTGTGGTAAATTATCGAATGGATCCACCACAACAGAGGGAAATGGGAAAGGCAGTAGTCCCGTTAAAAGGAGCGGGTTTGAACAATCAGATGTCTCTGATGTCATTTCCTTGCCCCCTTCCAGAGACTGGCAAAGTGACGCAGGAACGTTACAATGAGGAGAAAGGAGCTATGGAATATAAAGAGATCATCACAAAGGGAGGAAGAATCATTAAGTATGAGAAAGTGCAAATATCCAAAAATTCTTAATTGTCAAGGAAACTGGATGTCATATGTTGGCTTGTATAAATAAATAAAAATTGGGGATCATGTTGTTTCCTTCCTACATTTTTTAGATGTGCACTATTTTTGTGTGTATTTATTAAAGATAGTTTGTATTGCCCCCCCCAAATAAAATGACAATGATGATGTGGACAATGATACAGTAAAATGCTTCTTCATGTCTCCGTATAGTCGACATCCCTTCAAGAACAAAAATCTCCTTAACATGCCCACCTCCTATTCATTCATTCCTATCATTCAGTATGGATCCATGAGTTAAGCTGTGAAAAGTGGATGCGGGGGTGTTTGAGTCCCCCAAAAAACTACCATAAACACATCCTTAGCTCCAACTCTTTTAACAGAAGCTACATTTAAAACCCCACCGTTGTGATGCGAAGAAGTTATTTGACTGTTCTACGTTTTTTAAAGAATATGGTAGTCAATCTTTTGAAATGAGTGCTAAACAATTGTATTTTAACCTAGGGTTAGAAATAAACTAGGGGATAGTACTTTCCTTCTTGTAGATCTTGAGATATCATCTGAAACGAAACATTCATGAAATAAAACAGTGTAGAACTAAACAAAGTGAAGATGAAGATATTTACTAGTTTTTTTCTTATTCCTGGTTTTAAAAAGTTTAACCCTAAACCAGATGTTTGATTTTTAATGCCAAAAAGATCAAAAAGAGTCACTAACACGAACATTAAAGATTTTCCTTCACACCAGATCGTAGACACCCATCCATGCAGAAGGAAATCAAGAGTATGGTAAAAACCATAAATGAAATCTTTGATGACTCTTATTGACTAAAACTTTGTCAGAGCATTTTGCAAAATGTTTAACAACATGTTACATGAATCAAATGTAGTTTATGCCACAATTATATAAATGCTGACCCAAACACAATAATCATTTGTCAGATAAAAGGCTGAACACGACAACTCTCTCTTAGAAGAAAACCTCACATACATAAACATTAACTTTAAATCTCTCATTCAAAAACACACCCGTCAGGTTTCACACCGTAATGTGAGAACAGTTGTCAGGCCAGGGGATAGACAGAGAACTACAGGGGGTACAACAACACGGTCATAAAATATAATCTGTCAAACAAGACTGACAGATCATAAAGAATCCAGCCTAATTTGATTGACAGGTCAAAATGACTTGCCTGGGATAGTAGGGGGGCAGTCACACTTTGATAAGATTGCAAACCTCAAGTCTCAATTCACTCATTTGCACGATAAAAGCCATACAACAAGGAAACAACTCACTCTTAGAAGAAAAACCCACATACATATTTATTTGATCTCTCTCTAATTTACAAACACCACCGTCTTTCACAAATAGACTATAGTAAAATCAAACAGGCTGAAAAACACACTTTTTTGATGAGGGGGGTGTGTAGTAAGCCCCACTGAAGGAAGGGTGGGGGACAGAGGAGCCCCCAACAACAGCCATAAAACATAAATGTCAACAAGATTGACAGGTCATAAAAGTCACCATTTGAGTGACTGGTTGACAGACGGGGTCATAAATCAATCAAACTTTTGACACAAGGTATATGATTATACTACTTATTTGTATAACAAAGATACAAAAAGAGTTTTATGAGTACAAAAATGTTATATGAATGACATTCCATTTGCAATTCTGTGGAAGTTCATTATAACTTCTATAGGATGAGATTCCATGTAAGTGTGACGACGAGAAACCAGGCAGAGAAGCGGATCCAAGTGCAGTGCAGATTTATTGAAAATAATATAAGATAAGATAAAACAAACCAAGGTAAACCACGGAACATAGGCGGCACAAAAACAAAGCATGAAACAAAGACCGACACCAAACAAAGGAAACACTAGGGCTTAAATACATAGAAACTAACAAGACACACCTGGAGGAACTAATTAACACTAAAAACTACAAAGGACTACAAAACATGGCACAGAACAGGAAGTGACAGAAAAGTTCACCAACACAGGGGAAACACGGACTGGGATCGTGACAGTAAGTCTGCCGATGTCCCTTTTTTCAGGTTTCAAACTTTCCATATCTGTCAACCAGCAACATATTTGTTTCTTGCTTAAGGCATGTGCAGATGTTCCTACTGTTAAAATAGGCCTGCTGTTGAAACGGTGCGTTTTTAGTTCATTAGCAGAAAAAATCCCAGTTCCTGGTTGATTTCAGCACACTGTGTGTCATCAACCCGTTTATAAAGGTAAACTCTTTTACGTGAAAAGTCAGCCAAGATTAATCAATACATGAAAGTATTAGTGCACATACAAGTACATTACATAGGCCAGTGAATATGACCTTCAATGTATTTTCCAGGACAAGAACTTTAAATAATTCACTTTTAAGTTAAATATATTTCTAGCTGAAGCTCACGTTAAATTAAAGACAATGTATTCCTACATAAATTATTTTCCATTTTTACATTTGCATAAATAATTCGAATTTACGCATTATCCTAGTAACAGCCAAAATAAACATTTTGTGATAATAATAATAAATAAATAATAACAATAATAAAAAGTGTTAGGGGTTAATTTAAATTAGTGGTATCGATGGTGGCTATCACCCAAATAAATATGATCACCCATCTCACCAAAAAATCGGAAATGTGAAAAAGGCTAATGACGTCACGTGCAGTGTCCTATGAGTAATGGTTTCACACACAAAAAAAGTAAATGTTTTCACACTTTTTTTTCACACTCGGTAGTCTAGCAAATAAATCCATAAAAATAGTAGTGAAAAAAAAAGAATAATTGTGGAAAACCAGCAGTTTCTAAAGTTAACTATTTGCTTCAAATTAAAAAGAGGAGCAGTCTATTTTAAAATTGATTTAGGCTACTTATATTTACTCATATTTTCTTTATTTACTTTATATATTATTTAATATGATCGTGTTTTTGTGTGCGTTTACGTCTCATGTGTTGGAATGCATCTCAGATCATTTGTCACAGTTTTAGTTTTCATTGCTCACAGTGGGTGGATCTTACCTGCCTACCTCAATAGATCCTCGTAACTCTGGGTTTACTTTCACAAGTTTCAGGTGCTCGACGATCAAAAACAGCGGTAAGTAAATATAAAATAACTTAACTAAAACCTTTGTTTCATGACATATTTTATAACAACACAATATTAATTGTAATGAAAAACCATCTTATATTTTTTATCAATCTTTCGATTTTTTTACATGTGGAAAAATATTTAATAAATGGAAAATATATACGGTTTTGAAACCGCATTTTTTTTATGGGAACTAACAAACAAACGATTTCCAAAATATTTTACTGACAAATTTACTTCATTGTCTGTCGACAGCGAGAAAGCTATCTGTCACATCACCACTAGATGGCGTACTCCACACAAACACTGGCTCAAGGCTGCTTTGGGAAAGTATATAAAGAGAAGTTTGGAGACTCATGGGCTGCTCTGAAGAGAGTCCCTGTAGGTCTCATCAACAAATATGAGCTGGAAAGAGAATGCAAAGTATATAAGTATGTATGGATTAATAGCATTTGCTTTATTGTTATGACTTTTATTTTACTGAAGTCAATTCATAACCACATCACCGGATGTTTTAACCCCAGAAATGCTCGGCACCCTAACGTGGTGAACCTTCTTGGTGACCCTTGGATCAAAGACGCAAAGTGGAACATTCCTTTGGAATTCATCTTTGGGGAAGATCTTGAGACGACCATCTTTAAAACACAAAGCTCCAAAATACTGGTAATAAGACCAACTCACCCAAAATATGGGCTATATTTCTAGTCTGTGTAATGCTCTACTATGTAATGGCTTGTATGAGACAAAATTGCGATTTGAAGTTGCAATTTACTCCAGTTTCACTATATGTTTTGCAAAAGTTTAAAGATCGGGTAACACACTCAATTTCTGCCAATCTCATATTAATCTTGAGTACATATTCAGTATTGCATACGTCGTATCTTCGAAGAGTATTTAGTTTGATCAAATTTATAAAAGCAAGAGCACACAACAGCACGAGCACACAATTATGCACGTAACGCGCCGATTGTCAACAAAACACAGACATATGACTTACTTTGACTTACCGCGTGCAGTTCATGTCCGGCATCTTTTATGACTGGGACCACGCCATCTGTCAGTTTCAAACGATCTCCAAATCCAGCTTTACGTCCACCGTTTATATAACATCCATCACTGAAATGCTGTGAACAAACAAACACACCTAAACTTCACTCTCGCAAGAGTAACGATCTGCAGCGCAGCGCAGACAATCTTAACGCAGCGCAGACAATCTTGATGGCAATCGGGTCTCGTTCGTCGGTTGGCGCGTGGGCGGGCTCTTTCTTTCGCCTTGCTGTGCTTTTCTGGGAGAATTGCCCTATAAAAGGAATAGGATCCCTGTTACAATACAAAACAAAAAACTTTCCTAAACAAGTTGGTGTGCTGGGGGAGTGTATCAAGCACAGAAATACTACGTCACACGTCCAACTTGTTTTTGAACAAGTTGACCGTGTTAAGCATGAGAAGCCAGCACTTTCAACAGACGTCAGAATGCATGACATAGCATGTTACATCCACTTTAAATATGCGGAACTGCATATTATTAGACTTGTGTCTTAAGACATTCTTTGCAATTGAGACAATTGAGACAATGAACCTTTCCTTTAAAAAGCAAATCCAAAAGAAAAATAACATTCTTGATATCTGTCTGTTTTAGGCGATAGCACATGCAGAAATTTAGCAGACATAAAATCTTGTCTTGACTTGTATTTTATGGTGGAGATGCAATGCAAAAAAATTCTTGTATTTTTGTATCTTCAGTTGACTCCAGCAGTGAGAGCCACGATCATCACTGGGATGTGTGAAGGTTTGCTTCATCTGCACAGTAAAGACATCGTCCACCAAGACCTCAAACCAGACAACATCATGGTGAGCCAGACTGAATATGAATAAAACAAAACGGAATATGTCCATATTTATTGCTATACTGTTCTATGTTGTATTTATGGATCAGCTTCGTCTCCCCGATTTATGAGGAGAAACCAAATTAGAACCAAAAATAAAATCTTTGTTTCTCTCACCCCGATTTAGGTTGAGCATCAAACCCATCGTGCTGTGATCATTGATTTGGGTCTGGCGAAGTTCTTTAAAAATGGACTGAGCTCCGCAGCAAACTCGGGCAATGAAGCGTACTCTGCTCCAGAGATCCTGCAGACGAGGGGAGTTCGTGACAAGCGTTCAGATGTTTGGGCTATGGGTAAAGTCATTGCTGAACTCTGTGCCCGAATCAGGTTACCCACCCAATACGTGTGTGCCGGCAAAATTCAAGAATATCTTAAAGATCAACCGTACTGTAATCCAGTGTCCAGGATGGTGGAGACCAATCCATCTTACAGAGCTTCTATGGCTGGAGTCATTTTAGACATCAGGAGAGCTGCTTCAGCTTCAAAAATGGACATCAAACCGAGAGACCTCGCTGTAACACAGGGAAATGAAATAAGAGAAAGTCAGAGATGGAGTCCACAACCACCTACAGCTTTTAAGACGGTGGTCAGCAAACCTCCTGTGCTAAATTATCGGCAGAATCCACCACAACAGAGGGAAATGGGAAAGGCAGTAGTCCCGTTAAAAGGAGCGGGTTTGAACAATCACATGTCGTTGATGTCATTTCCTTGCCCCCTTCCAAAGACTGGCACAGTGATTCAGCAAAGCTACAATGATAGAGGAGTTATGGAATATAAAGAGATCATCACAAAGGAAGGGAAAATCACTAAATATGAGAAAGTGCAAATAAGCAAAACATTTAAAAAATAAACTTTTTTCCTGGAAACTGCCCAGAAGAAAATGTTATTGCTCAGAGGTTGCTCTTTCATAGCTCAGGAGATTTGAAGAAGTTCTCACTTGTGTTTCATTATAAAAGGGCATAAGAGCAATACAAATTGAAAGAAATGAAATGCATTATGTATGGAGGTGTATAATGAATTGGTAAAATAATCTGGATTTGGTTCAATTTGATGAGAAATGTTCGAGTTATATTGACTTTTTATTGCAGACTTGACAAATCCGAGCTCAACTGGAATCAACTCGAATCGAGACAGAAATCATGAGATTTCTGGCTCTTTTTCTCATGAGAAATATCTGAGACACTGGACACTTGAGCACATCTCATTTGCTTTTCTCATCATTGTCTTATTATGAGAAAAATATTTGTGAGTTTCCTTGTTGATGTAATTTCTATATCAATATAATGCGTTTTTCTTTTTTTTTTGTCATGAAAAAAGCTTTTTAGAAATGTTTAGTGCATCCACACTAATTATAAACTAAATAACCAGTTGTGCTTTTAAATAAGATTATTTGCATTTTCTTTTTTTGTCCCTAGGAAACAGTAAATACATATATCTTTGGATTCAAAGCAATATACGGATAACTCTGTTGGCCACAGTTTGCCCTCAAAAAGCTTTCTCATAACATACACTTCTCGTCCATCTGGTTTTGTGATGTATACAGTACAGTATCTGTTATTTATTTTCATTTACATCTCTGTTATCATGCTACCCACAGCTGCATGTTTTTATGCATGTGTTATGGTTTCAGTTTTGGTTGGACAGAAATGACAATGACAATCTGACAGTGAACCTGCTAGTTTGCCAACATTTTTTAACAGCTTAATTCAGCGTTATGCAAGCTTTCTTTTTTTAACTCACTGCTGAACAATGTTGGGTGTAACTAGTTACTAAGTAATTAGTTACTGTAATTTAATTACTTTTCACGTGGAAAAGTAAAGTAAGGGATTACTCTTATTTTTCTGTAATTTAATTACAGTTACTTCTGATGTAATTAAACTAAATACTTTGTGTAATATATGTGTGTGTGCAGAAGAGGAATTTACATCAAAATTCAAAGTCTAACTTTAAAATGAATGCTTTAATGTATAATTCTCACATTTGTAATACTTTGGTCAGTTAATAAGAGTACTTTATGTAGTTTATATTATTTATTTGAATGAATTAAAAGAGCCGTTTCATGTTGAATCACTTAACTAATCAAGGTTGATGTAGGATATAGAAAGTAATAAGTAACTAAATACTTTTTGGAGAGAGTAATTTGTACAGTAATCTAATTACACTATTGAATATGTAATTAGTAACTAGTAATTAATTACTTTTTCAGAGTAACTTACCCAAAACCACAGTTTTGCCTGATTTTTCATTTGCAATGTATTTATTCATAGCAGACACTTTTGTCCAAAGTGACTTACAAATAAGAGAGTATTAAACATTTTGTCCTGGAGAAATGGGAATGGGATGTGAAGTGAGATCAGGTGTGAGATCAGATGTGCTGCTGCATTCTGAATCATTTGCAGGAGCTAGATTGCATCGGCTGGAAGGTCAGCAGAGCATTGCAGTAAACCAGCCTTGGACAATTTTTTATTTTAGTAATCATATGATTTTACAAAGTTAAAATAATGTACAGTATGAACAACGTGTGTATGAACAAAACAATTCTGAGTACTTTAGAGAGAGGATCGATCTTCAGCTAACCATGAGTGATGATACAGTATATGAATATCATCTAGACTTCTTTCACTAAATAACGACACACCAATAATTCATTCCGATTTAGGGGCCAAGCACCACTAAGCTCAAAATGGGTTTTGGATTCAGATTGTAATGTATTGTTTTAATTTTTGTAACCTGCTAAGATATGAAACTAACAATAAATGAGCAATAAAAAACAGTAAAACAATTATTTTGTATTTAAATCTGTCTACAGTATATTCTTTAAAATGCCCAAATAATTAGGGCTGTCAAATGATTAATCCCAATTAATCGCATCCAGAATAAAAGTTTGTTTTAACAAAGTATATGTCTATGCATATTATTTTTGTATTTTGTTACGTCCCAGGACGTATTTGTTTGTGGTGTGTTGTTTTTCTCTCTCTCTCTCTCTCTCTCTCTCTCTCTCTCTCTCTGCTTGCGAGTAGGAGGTAATGGCCACCACCTGATGATTGGCTGGTGATACCGATTGGAGGATGAGAGGGAGCAGCGGAGTTTTAAGCAGCACTTCCACTAAAGAAAAGGGGGTTGTGTGTGTGTGGAGGCTCTGTTGTGAGGCTTTGTTCCCCATGTTGTTCAGGGGAGATTCTTCGTCAATATTGGTTTCCTCTTCAGTTTATTTTATGACCTTGAGGTATACTGTTGTTGTAATTGTCATTCTTCTCAGCCAGAAAGCCTTATATATATATATATATATATATATATATATATCGTAAGGTTATTTTTGTTTGTATTCTAATTTTGTTATGGGATTTGTAAGTAAGTTTGAACTGTTAATTTGGGGACGGGGTTTACATAGAGAGGGGGTGCCGTTTTCTTTTTGGACTTGTTTTCTCCTGTTTATGTTAGTAATGGAGTTAGGGTATTTTGATGTACTTTTGTTTTCTATTCTTTTGGAAGGTTAGCTAGATTCTGGGTTTAGTTAGAAGTATTACGTTTGTTGTTTTGGCCTTAGCCCCCTCTCGAAGTCATTAACAACCCTCCTGCATCTACGACAATAAATGAATACCTTTCTTGCATTTTAGTTTTGAAGTGTGATGTTTCTCTTGTAATTTCCTCTTATGAGGTTTATTACAGTACATTGTCTTATTGCTGACACACACACACACACAACACCATTTTTATTCTGTTATGTGACCCAACGATCCCTAGACTTGATACGGGAACGTAACGAGAATTTGGGGGCTCGTCTATAACTTTTCGTTGGCTTTTTCTGATGGGTGGTGAACGGTGTAGTTGATGGACGTTTGGAATTGGAAAGGGGTAAGTGGCTGGTTTTGCTTTTTTTTTGATGTGGGAGGAGAAGTGGATATTGTAAAATGGAATTTGATTTAATCTCGTTTACATTACTTCCTACTTTGGAAGCGTTTAACCGTTGTCGAAAAAGAGATTTAGTTTCCATAGCAGACTTCTTTAATATTAACATTTCTAAAGAGTCGGGTGAAGCAGGTTGTCAAAGAGGAATTATTTGGGGAGCTGGTAAAAGCTGGCATCTTAGTCGCACCAGATGAGGAGGGTGTTGTTGGGGAAGAAGCGAAATCAGTGGGTAAGACCGCTGATCTGGTTTCTGTTCCCTACATGGATCCCAGAGATTCTGGTGCTGACCCTTTTCTGGTAATTAAATTGAGAGAGTTAGATCTTCTGGTGAAACACGAAGAATGTGAGGCTCAGCGTATTAAGCTTCGGATCATAGAAGCTGAACGGGAGCGGTATAGTGAGCGGTATAGACATGAGTTGGAGACTCTGAGGCTGCGTGACAGGCCCGCTCCAGTACCGAGAGCTAGACTCTCTACTTCATCAGTGCTAATGGTGGATACTGTTCAGTCCCTGAATAATAGTTCCTCTGATTTACCTGTTGAATCTGTTTTTGATGTTAGTAAATATGTTCGACTCGTACCTCCATTTAGAGAAGCAAGAAGTAGACTCCTACTTTACAGCATTTGAACACGTGGCCGCTAAGTTGCGGTGGCCTAAGGACATGTGGGCTCTACTTCTGCAATGCAATTTGTCTGGTAAAGCCCAAGAAGTTTCCGCTGCATTACCGATTGAACAATCTCTTGACTATGATATAGTGAAGTCTGTTGTGTTGAGAGCATATGAATTGGTTCCGGAATCTTATCGCCAAAAGTTCAGATCCCACGCAAAAACAGTTAGACAAACTTATGTTGAATTTGCACGAGAGAAAAAGACACTTTTTGAAAAGTGTTGTGTCTCTAGTAAGGTTGGTACTTTTGACCAGCTCCAAGAGCTAATCTTGTTAGAGGATTTTAAAGCTTGCGTTCCTGAGAGTGTTGTTGTTCATTTAAATGAACAGAAAGGGCTAGCTCTAACCGATGCTGCTATTGTAGCGGATGAGTTTGTGTTGACGCATTGTAATGTGTTTTCTTCAACCCATCAGACAAAAAAACTGTCTCCAATTGTGGAGCCCTCTGAACTATTTCAGTCTACTAGCCGTTCTGCGAAAATGGGGATGTTTGGTGAAGCCAGGCGTAAAACTAGCCCTAAACATGTTGGGGACAAGCGGGTTTGTTTTTATTGTCTTGACCCAGGTCACTTCATCTCCAAGTGTAAAGTGTGGAACCAGAAAAATTCTAGTTCCAAGCCTAAAAATGTAGCATTAGTACAGTCTGTACCGGAGCTAAATGTTTTGGATGCTGCTGCCTATGAACCCTTTCTTTCTTCCGGTTCAGTTTCTCTTTCTCCTGACTCTGAGACACAGCCAGTTAGGATTTTGAGGGATACGGGAGCCATGCAGACCTTGATTTTGGAGGAGATGCTACCTTTTTCACTTGAATCATATACAGGTAGTGATGTGTTAATTTGTGGATGTGAGATGGGGTGCGTTAATGTTCCTCTTCATAGGGTGTACTTGGAATCTGATCTCGTCACCGGACCAGTTACAGTGGGTGTGTGCTCCCAGTTGCCGGTAGAAGGCGTTAGTCTTATTCTGGGGAATGAGCTGGCTGGTGGTAAGGTTTTTCCTAGGCCTATTGTAACACATCAACCTAGTAGTAATGAGTTACTTGATCTCTCTACCGTATTTCCTGCCTGTGTTGTAACCCGTGCTCAGGCAAGGAAATCTGAAAATGTTGTTGATCTTTCAGACACTGTCCTTTTCTCTCAGCCTGATTGTGACACGTGTGAGTTGAGTGTAGTACCTGAATTTTTGTCTCAACCGATTGTACAGAGTGTAATTCCAGATCTTTCTTTAAAGGTTGGTAAGAAAGATTTAGTTGCTGCTCAGACCGCCGATCCTTCCCTGGCTCCTTGCATTGATGCTGTGGTGGACATTATGCAAGTGCCAGAGTCTAGGATAGCCTATTACTGGGAGGATGGTGTTCTGATGTGTAAATGGAAGCCGAAACAGTCGGAGTTGAATTGTCAAGAGGTTCACCAAATTGTGTTACCATTAGTGCTGTAGTACTCGAGTCCGGACTCGAGACGTTTTTTAATGGTCTCGGACTCGTTGGTATTTGAACTCGGACTTGTCTCGGACTTGGCCATTGGTCTCGAAAATGTTCTAGTCGGTCTCGTCCGAGTCCAGCGATATATGTTTTATTTTCTCCTTCAAAACAAAACATTGATAGAGCAATATTCTTGTGATCCGAAAACTAATGATCCGAAAACTGTTGCCGACTCTCGACTCTAGAACGAGAGCTGCGCGTGCTCATAAGTTCTCTTTTCACACAGCAGTTCAGTTCAGTGTGTGCTGTTGTTGTAACTAAACAACTCTGGTATATTGGTTCAAGTCCGTGGGACTGTCATGCACGCCAGAAAGTGAATAACTGAATTAATTTGTGGATAATATTAAGTGTTTACGGGAGACGCTAAACGGGAACGATTCAGCTGAACTGGTTCCACCAGTTCACTAAAAAGAAAGAACCGGTTCAAATGAACGATTCGTCCGCGGCACGAACCAGCGTCAATCATTCATCAGGCACGATGTCAGCGAGCAGCAGCATAATACAGATTGGTTTTACAAACCATAATAAATGTATCGACAGTGCGCTTAAAAGGAAACTTTTTGCAACAAAACTTTCCCCGAAACATGTGGGACAACATCCAATTTCGTAAGACACCTGCAAAGGCATCACAAAGAGAGGTAAGTTAATGCCATGTTTCAGAGTTAGCATTGCATTTGAGTATTTTAGAAAGTTTGGAAAGTAGGGCTTAAAGATAAGATTGATCGTATTTTTATTGTCATTGTGATGAACATGTTATTTAAGGATGGGCACCGACGTGCTTATCAACGTGCTTATAAACGAGCCTTTGAGCCTCTGCTCTTTCAAGCGGCTCCTCTATCGAACACGCACGTGCACGGGCAGGCGCGCGCACGCACGCACGCACACACACACGCAAAAAGTGTTCATTGCTGCACAACCTTGCTGTTAGGAGGGCTGATAAAAAAGTTCCTTAAAAAAGTAATAAACAGTTACACTTCGGCTTTGTGACTTTAGTGCTATACCTATATAGTAAAAATAAAATGACCTTATTTTATCTGCTTTTTGATCATTACAAACAATAATGAAAATGATTATCTTAGAATAGAAGATATGCTGTCTCTTGCATCACATAAATTATCAATAGTTAAGTATGTGGTCTTGTAGTCATGATTTTTTTCTGTCTCTGTCTTGACTGTCTCAATTGGACTCTGTCTTGACTTGGACTCGAACCTCTTTGGACTCGGACTTGACTTGGACTCGAACCTCTTTGTACTCGGACTTGACTCGGTCTCGACTAGTCCTGGTCTTGGACTTGTCTTGGACTCGACAATGGTTGACTTGACTACAGCCCTAGTTACCATCTGATTATCGTTCACAAGTTCTCCAGTTAGCTCATGAAGGTGCTTTGTCAGGACACTTGGGTGTCACAAAAATCTTTCATCGGGTTTCCAAATATTTTTTTTGGCCTGGTTTAAAGTCATCGGTGTCCAAATTTGTCCGTTCTTGTCATACTTGTCAATTGGCAGGTAATCCAAATCAAATTGTTCCTCCAGCCCCACTTGTTCCGATTCCAGTTATTGGTGAACCATTTGAGAGGTTAATCATTGACTGTGTAGGGCCCTTGCCTAAGTCAAAATCAGGGTACCAGTACATCCTGACTATCATGTGTGCTGCGACTCGTTACCCTGAGGCAATTCCTTTACGTACTATTAAAGCTAGGACAGTTGTGCAAGAACTTATTAGGTTCTGCTCCACCTTTGGCTTGCCGAAGGTGATTCAATCGGATCAAGGTACTAATTTTACATCTAAAGTGTTTTCACAGATGTTAAGCGAGTTGGGGGTAAAACATCAATTGGCCAGTGCTTACCACCCACAGTCCCAATGTGCTTTGGAGCGATTCCATCAGACTCTTAAGTCAATGCTCCGAAAATTTTGCATTGAGACAGGTAAGGATTGTGTAGAAGGTTTACCTCTGATTATGCTTGCTGTGAGGGAAAGTGTTCAGGAATCGCTGGGTTTTAGTCCGGCAGAACTGGAATTCGGACATACTGTGAGAGGTCCTTTGAAGTTACTCAGTGAGCAGTTGTTGTCTCAGAGTTCCTCATTAATGTCTATCCTTGACTATGTTAGTTCTTTCCGTGAGTGTCTTCACAAAGCCTGTGAGATGGCTAGCGCTCATTTAGTAGCTTGCCAGACTAAAATGAAAGCTCAGTATCCGACCGTAAGTTTCCGACCGTAAGAGTGTGGTGCGTACATTCCAGGCTGGTGATGCTGTCCTCGTCCTACTTCCTGTACCTGGCTCCGCTTTGCAGGCTAGGTTCACTGGTCCTTATCCAATTGAGAGGAAGCTCAGTGATACCAACTACGTTGTTTGTACTCCTGATCGCAAACGAAAGAGTAGGGTATGCCATGTGAATATGTTAAAAACGTATGTTGCCCGTAACCTGTCTCCTGACCGTTCTGTTAGTAAATCTGTTTTTGTGTCTACGGTAGTTGTGCCATCATATTGCCCTGAGGAGGATGGGTTAGTGGCAAAAGATGCTCAGACCTTGTGTGCCCGTTTGCAGAACTCTGCGGTTCTGGATAATCTGAAGTTTCATCTTTCTCATTTGCCTGTTAGTCAGTCGGAGGCTGTGAGTAATTTGATTAGTAAATATCACAAACTGTTTACTGATGTACCATCACAAACTACAGTAATATGTCATGATATTGATGTAGGTGACAGTCAGCCGATAAAGCATCATCCTTACCGTGTAAATCCACAAAAAACGTGAGGTCATGAGAAATGAGGTGCAGTATCTACTTGAACATGGTCTTGCCGTGCCTAGCCAAAGTTCGTGGAGTTCCCCATGTACAGTATATTGGTACCTAAATCTGATTCTACCTATAGATTTTGTACTGATTATCGTAAAGTCAATGCCGTGACTAAGCCAGATTCCTTTCCACTCCCAAGAATGGAGGACTGTGTAGACCGTGTTGGTTGTGCTCATTATGTCACAAAATTAGATTTGCTTAAAGGGTACTGGCAGGTCCCTTTAACATCTCGTGCTTCCGAAATTTCAGCATTTGTGACACCTACAATATCATATTTTAAACTGAGAACCTTCTGTTTATATTATTTAATAAAATCTTGATTTACATTGTTTTATGTTCTCATATGTTGATATAAATTATCCGTATTTTTACATCTTGTGTGCTTGAATGCATCTCTGACCATGTTGATTCTTTAAGTTTCTGTTTTCCGTTCCTGTCAATGCACACTGACTGGGTGGATCTTAATGTACCTCAGACTAGATGGAAATCGCTGAACTCTTGTTTAATTTCACAACTTTGAAGCAGTGCTGAAAGATCAGTCTGAGACAGAGGTAAGGAACACTTTTTACTACTTTTTTTAAACTTCCAGTTTCTTTCTAAAATCAAATAGGAAAGATTGTTCCTCACATTTCCACACATTTAAAGTAAAAATGTATACATATCTGAAAAAGTTTCATATTTGATTTATGAAACTTCAGAATATTAAAAACGTTATTTATGTTTTATGTATTTATGTAAGCTCACTATTTACAGTATTGTACATACTTGTATTTCACGGTATTTTTACTTATTATTTTTATTATTTTACTCTTTAGATGAATGCAGAAGGTAATGCTGTCCAGAGGACCCTGGTCCTTCATGAGAATTGTGTAATGACTCACTATAGCAACAACATAGGACAACATTCAAACATCTAAAATCACTGTCAGACAGAACGGCCAAATTGTTTCTGAAGAAGAAATCAGCAAGCCAGCAATTAACCCTATACAGAGCTCCATGAATGCTCAAGAAAGTTCCTCACAGAGTGGTGTTATGTGTCGCCATTCCAATAATCAAGAGGAAGGTGTTCAAAAAAGTTCAAAAGAATGGAAATATTATTCGTGAAGAAGACATCAACATTTACAAAACAAATTAAATTTGAAATTGTCTGTCATAATGAAGATTGACAAACCTTTTAACAGTGAAGAAATCCACTTTTACTTAAATGATTAAAACTCAGAGGAAACAAAACTCAAAAAATGTTTTTGTGTCTAAATGACACGATGGTACTTTCACACATTATTTATTTTCAATTCTTAAGTTTTAGTTTCTATTTTTCAACCTTTCATTGTTCATTTTTAACCTTTAAAAAAAACTTTTAGATTTTTAATGAATTTTGTGGGGAACTATTCATCTGTGAGATTAACCACACCAACAATATTCAAGATATATTTTTTGACATTTATACCTATCGTGTTTAGCCAATGCTGATAATATTTAAAAAACATACACCAATACCTTGAAATAATAACAAAAAAAGAAAAATGGACAAACAGCAGTAATAAGTAGTGCTATTTAAAAAACTAATGACGACTCACACTATACTGATATTTGTAATAAAGTAAGATGCATTGTTTTCACAGCTTGTTTTTTGGTGTCATCAACATTGAAGTCTGACGAGCCTAAAAATACAGAGGAGATGATAGTTCCTTGTTTGTGAAATATTGCTGTTCTTCAGGTTAGGCAGAGATCAAATAATGGAAAAGTTATTTCTATGGGTCAAATGAACTGTTTAGTTTCGCTCTTAGACTAAGGAGGAAGTCCTAACCTTTATGTGAAAAATTATATTGTTATTGATGTTATATGCTTAGATTAGATTAAACTCCGTAATCTCTTAGATTTAATTTTCAAATTACAAAACATTTCAAATAATCTCTCACATCCACAATCTATTCTTATATTAAGTGTGTTTCTATTTTATATATTATTGTCGTGATTCTGCCTCATCTTGTCATGTCTTTCTTGATCTTGTGGCGGAATCACGGCAGGATCCCTTGTTATGTGTGGAGAGAGTCATTTTGACCCTGTCGGCCTTCGATACTCTCTCTGGTCCTTGTCTGTGTTCCTGCCCTTTTGTATCTGTTCCCCTTTGATTTGATCCCTTATTTAATGCCCCTTTGTCCTCTGTCTTGTGCTGGATCATTGTTGTGTCGTGTTTGTGTAATGTGGGTGAGTTCCTGTCTTTTAGTTAGTCTAGTCTAGTCTAGTCTAGTCTAGTCTAGTAGTGATGTGTTTTAGTCTAGTCCTGTTAGTTTAGTTAGTCCTTGTTCCTGTTTCCATGTTTTGTTATGTTACCCCCACGTTGGTCTTTGTTTTGTATTTATATTTGATTAAATGTCTTGTTAACCCCTTACCCGCTGTCTGCGATTGGGTCCTCTGTTCTTTGTCCGTGTCTCACCCCGAGATTCATGACATATTATAATATTTTTAAGAACATTTACAGTATTTATACATTAAGTGTCTATAGGTGCTTGAGATATAAACTTAAAATGGCCAACTTTCAAGCTTTTTCTAATTGTCAGCTTTTTAATGTTTTATCATTTTGAGGTGCGTAAAATATGCTATAATAGCAAGAAAAGTACCCTTTGTTTTGTTCTCAAGCTGAGGCTTTCAGAATGTAATGCCCTTTTTGTAAAGGTTTCGTTAATATTTACAGTAGACATGCTGTCCTTTGTGTTTAGAGGACCTTGACGGAATAAAAAAGGTATTAAAGGACCAGTATAATGTACATTTCAACCGCTAGCTAGCACATGGAAAAATCTTTCCTTTACTGACATATCTACATAAAGTGATAACACAAATCATTTTTATTTTTTTTACTTTGAGTTTGTCGGGTTTTTTTGTTCGTTTTTATGGTTCTTCAATTTACAAAGCCAGCCTGGTTTCAACTATTTTACAAGGTGGCCTATTCATATGAATTGGTATGATGTCGATCGAACAAAAATGTATGATTACATTGATTACTGCAATAATAAAGTACCACCTCTAACTCCGCTCAAACCTACCATCACTGGGGTGAACGCACATTGTACTCAAACATAAAAAAAGAAATTCATATGAATTCCATGTGGGATTGTGTTGTTTATTGCATAGTTCAGGGCTCTCTCCTTGTAGCTGCTTGTATCTCATTCGCTGTTATAATGTGCATGTTAAGGCAAACGTCTGCCTAGACCAAGTCTACACTTGTAAATGGTGACATGTGCAGTTTCACTTTTTCAAGTTGATTTAAACTATAAATTTTAAGTTGCTATTGTAATATATGGCATTTAGGCTTGAGTAACTTAGATCAAAAGAAGGCTGTTTTAACTTATTTGAGTTACATTGAACCACTGTCACCATAAGCTAGAAAATACACAAAAAAACATGTTAGATTTTTATACAAAACCAAAATGAGCAAACACAAAGAGATTGATCTCAGTACCAGTTTTAACAATCATCACTCATTAAGTGACATTTTAGTTGCCTCCCACAACCAATGCACCAATGCAAGTGCACCCTGCTTCTGGTGAACACATACCACAACTATTTCTTCTGAACCACCGACATAAACATTAAACACTAAAAGTGTCCTTATTTTTACTGAAAAGAACACAAATAAAACACTCAACTTATTTATTTTGTTTACTTGATAAATATTTGATACATGATCAAAAAGAAGCAACATTCTATGGATCACAAAACAGTCATAAGGGTCAATTTTTTTAAATATATGGTTTGTTAGGATATGACAATATTTGGCTGAGATACAACTATTTGATCATCTGGATTCTGAGGGTGCCAAAAAATCTAAATATAGAGAAAATCATCTTTAAAGTTGTCCATCATCAGAGGTACCGGGGCAGGCCGTTGCAAAAGAGAAACAGGTTTGTTTTAACGCTCTCTATTGACGTTGTGGAGAGTAAATGAACCCGAAAGCTGAAATTCTAAGCTTTACATAGATACCAAACTTGACTGGGAAATTTCCAAAGAGCAGGCAGCGACTCAGCAAGTGAAGTTTGTAGGCGTGTTTCCAGCAATCTTTGTTAGCTTTTGCTGCATCCACTCACAAAAATAAAATTGTAATATATGTACGGTAGTTCATTTACGAAATATCTTCATGAAACATTATCTTTACTTAAAATCCTAATGATTTTTGGCATAGTAGAAAAATCGATCATTTTTACCCAAACGATATATTGTTGGCTATTGCTTTAAATATACATACTGTGACTGGTTTAGTGGTACATGGTCACATATAACTAATATAATCGGCTGTAATACTAATACGGTAACCCTGCTGGCCATGGTGTGCCTTCTAAAAGCTTTATGGTAACAGACACATCTTCGGTCTATGTCTTTTTCCATGTGAATAATTTTTGTTACATGACAAATAATAACATTTCTTTAGAAGTTTATAGGTAATTCTCTGGGCAGAGATTCAATGTTAGTCTGCCAATAGCATGAGTCAAGTCTACATGCATAGCTGAATAATTGGCCTAACCCAAGAAAGTTATTTATCTAAACAATGTAGTTGTTCAGTTGCTTTGTGTGATAGCTTAAATCAAGTGTCAAATTTAAAGTCTCAAACTTTCCCTGTAACACACTTTCAATCATTTTGAAAAGGTGTGGTTTTCTCAAAGGACTTATAATAAGCCGCTTTCAAGTTGAACATATTTCTATTCGAAGCATTAAAGTTCAGACAATTTTCAGTACTCTAAATCAGTAGTTCTCAAACTGGGGGCCCCCGAGGTGGAGCCAGGGGGGCCACAGATTTTGTGGCATTTTATGAAATATAGAAATTGATCATAGATTTTATGCAATCAAACATCAGAAAAATAAGACCACCAGACAAAAGAATTGATGTTTCAGCATTGTATAACCAAATATGTTTTTGTTTAAATAAAAATGTTAAATTTAAGATTATACGTCTTTATTTGTGGGGCTGCAAAGCGATGCACTCTACACAAAGGGGGCCTTACAACGAAAAGGTTTGAGAACCACTGCTCTAAATAATATATTTTTCTACAGAACATTGTATAAATAAATAATAAGAATTTACTCACGACATCTATAAAAAAAGCATGCTTACTTAAACTTAGATAAACTAAACTTTACACTGTAGTAGGCTTTGTGAGACATGTTTGTATTGCACTAAATGACTAAATGTAAATGTAAATGCATTGCAGCATAATGTGGTCTAGGTTTGTGGTTCAATGTTGGGGTTTATGTGTATAAGTGCATATTTAGTGAAAGTGCATGCAAAAAAAGATTGTCTGTACAGTTAGACTAATATTTTGCTCTTAAAGCAGAATATGACAAGGTCAAATTAAAACCTTTTAAAGACCAATTTGGAAAAGTTTATTATTATTGAGAAGTTGCATTATCTGCAGTTCAATAAAAACGTTTTGTATTTTATTTACGGTCCAGTTCTGACTTCCAAGGAATATCTGTGTCAGCACGCAGTGGGAGGATCTTACTGCTCTTCAGACTTAAATAGATGTCTGAACTCCAGTTTACTTTTACAGCTTCTGAAGAGGTGCTCGAAGATTAGACAAAGACAGCGGTAAGGAAATATAAAACATTTCAATTTTTGGCTTACCTAAAATAGAAGTTTCATAACATCTGTTATAAAACACAGCGTCAATTATGATTAAAAACATTTTCTTTGATGTTTTTATTTGATTTATCCTTAAAATAACATCAGTCTTGCTTAAAATATGTTCTCTGTGTACGTATTATTCCAAATTTTTCATCTGACAATTGTACCTAATTTTATGTCGACAGCTGAAAGCTATCTGTCACAACACCACTAGATGGCGTACTCCACACAAACACTGGCTCAAGGCTGCTTTGGGAAAGTATATAAGGAGAAGTTTGGAGACTCATGGGCTGCTCTGAAGAGAGTCCCTGTAGGTCTCATCAACAAATATGAGCTGGAAAGAGAATGCAAAGTATATAAGTATGTATGAATTTTAGCATTTCTTTATTGTTATGACTTTCATCTTACTGAACTCACTATAACGCCGGATGTTTTAACCCCAGAAATGCTCGGCACCCTAACGTGGTGAATCTTCTTGGTGACCCTTGGATCAAAGACGCAAAGTGGAACATTCCTTTGGAATTCATCTTTGGAGAAGATCTTGAGACGACCATCTTTAAAACACAAAGCTCCAAAATACAGGTACTTGTATATGACAATAACTATGGCACATTCCGAAATTATGAGTTGTTTAAGCCTTTCAGAACCATGTGGTTTGTGTGAGACACGGATACCGTTTGAAGATTGTGATGATCATAAAAGTTTAAATTGACTTCGACTTGAAACTTACTGTATTTGACACATGACCCCGTTTCCGTCAAATAATGTTTGTAACCACCTATGCTAACACAAATGAGACAGTTCAGCAATAATAAAATAGACAGTCTTGTCAGTTTTATATTTGTGGTGATGAAATGCAAGAAAATGATAATCATTGTTGTTGTATCTTCAGTTGACTCCAGCAGTGAGAGCCACGATCATCACTGGGATGTGTGAAGGTTTGCTTCATCTGCACAGTAAAGACATCGTCCACCAAGACCTCAAACCAGACAACATCATGGTGAGCCAGACTGAATATGAATAAAACAAAACTGAATATGTCCATATTTATTGCTATACTGTTCTATGTTGTATTTATGGATCAGCTTCGTCTCCCCGATTTATGAGGAGAAACCAAATTAGAACCAAAAATAAAATCTTTGTTTCTCTCACCCCGATTTAGGTTGAGCATCAAACCCATCGTGCTGTGATCATTGATTTGGGTCTGGCGAAGTTCTTTAAAAATGGACTGAGCTCCGCAGCAAACTCGGGCAATGAAGCGTACTCTGCTCCAGAGATCCTGCAGACGAGGGGAGTTCGTGACAAGCGTTCAGATGTTTGGGCTATGGGTAAAGTCATTGCTGAACTCTGTGCCCGAATCAGGTTACCCACCCAATACGTGTGTGCCGGCAAAATTCAAGAATATCTTAAAGATCAACCGTACTGTAATCCAGTGTCCCGGATGGTGGAGACCAATCCATCTTACAGAGCTTCTATGGCTGGAGTCATTTTAGACATCAGGAGAGCTGCTTCAGCTTCAAAAATGGACATCAAACCAAGAGACGTCACCGTAACACAGGGAAATGAAATAAGTCAGAGACGGAGTCCACAACCGCCAACACTTCTTCAGACGGTGGTCAAAAAACCTCCTGTGGTAAATTATCGGCAGGATCCGCCACAACAGAGGGAAATGGGAAAGGCAGTAGTCTCATTTAAAGGAGCGGCTTTGAGCAGTCAGATGTCTGTAATGTCCCTTTCCCCGTTCCCTTTTCCCATTCCAGACGATGGAAAAGTGATTCACCAACGCTACACTGAGGAGGAAGGATGTGTGGAACATAAAGAGATCATCACAAGTGGAGGGAAAATCACTAAATATGAGAGAGTGGAATACTCTTTCAAACGTTCTTAAAAAGATCATTTTTGTCCTGGAAACAAAAGTGTAAAGGTTTAAAAATGATTAGAATTGGTGATTTTTTTTGTATTATTATTTTAATATCTTATGGTAGATTAAATGGTAATCCTGTTGTCGTCTGAAAGCTTTACGGTAATACACACAGCTTCTGTCCTTGTCATTAATAGATTTTAATATAAATGCTGACTCATTAATAATATAACTGCACAAAAACATAAAATAGGAAGAATTTTTTTCAATCAAATCTGAAGAATAAGAGTATTTCCAGGAATGCATATTAATTTGTTAGTTAATAATTTAATAAGTTTACTATTGCGTAGTGTCAAAATTTCATTACAATCATGTTGGGTTACTGTACTATTTATGTTCAGTGAATCTTCCTTTTATTGAAACATGCAGTTTTATTTTTGATGTGCATTTTAATTATTGTGTAGGAAAATGCAATGAACAGACTTAAATGCAAACACAAAACACATGGACAGTAATGACACAGAAAACGGTTAACCTATTGCAAGACTTTAATAATACAAAAACCATTTAGCTCTATGACCTTTTCATATTTAAGTCCTATCAGTTCTCTTTTTTTTGACCCAAAACATTTAGGTCGAAGGGCGGGTGCCCCTCACAGTAGGGATGTAACGATTCACTCAGCTCACGATGCGATGCGATTCACGATTCTGATCTCACGATGCGATTTATTCACGATTTACTCACGATTTATTTTAAAAAAAATGAGTTGAAACAAATTAGAAATGAACAACTTCCCTTGCATTATTTCTTAAATGCTTCACGTTTCTTTGCATAATAAAATAATGTTTTATTTCAAATAACAAAACTAAACTGCGATTTTATAACAAATTAATAATAGAAAAAGTCTCTTTAATATAAACAAACTAATACTGTCTGAGCTTTTCTTGGATTTTTTTGCATTTAAGAAATATCAGCATCCACGTTTAGGTTTGCAGTGAAAATAGCGGCCCCTGCTGTTCAATAAATGTATTGCGATTCAGTTCACACCTCAACCGAATTGAATCGTCACTCATTATAACCGATTTTCAACCGGCTCACGGTGAATCGTTACATCCCTACCTCACAGCATTTAATCATTTTAAGTTTTGAACTTGGATATTTATGGATGTGCATTTTGTAGGTCAACAAGTTAAATCAACTAAGATTTTGTACCCAGCATGCATTGCAGTATAAAAAAAGGTTTATGCTGCAATGCATTCTGGGTACTGCATAAAAATCTCATCCCCGCCTGCATTGCAGCATAAATTGTTTTTGTTAATTGTCACCACTGTTGAGTTTCATCAGAATAAATATAAAAGGATATTATTTCTATATAATTGTAACTCCATCATTAAGTATAAGAACATGGAAATAACTTACCCTTCCTAAGGTATAACACGGAAAGTGTTGTTGAAAGGAATAGTGCGCCCAAAAATGAAAATTCTGTCATCATTTACTCGCCCTCGTCATTTCAAACCTGCATGACTTTCTTCTGCAGAAGACAAAAGAAGAGATTTTTCAAAATGTTGGTAACCAAACAACAGCATCCATTCTCATTAGTTTAGTGTTAGTCAATAGGTACCGCCGTTGTTTGGCTACCAACAATCTTCATAATTTCTTCTTTTATAAGTAAGCCATACAGGTTTGATATGACAAGAGGGTGTATAAATGACATTTTTGGGTGAACTATCATCACATATTCCCAGCCAACATTTTTTTGTGGGGCCAATGTAGGCCCCATATGGGCTTGAGGCATGGGCCCCAAGTGGGTTTGTCCACGGGTTCCATGTCGGCCCTACGTGAATTAGCCCATATGAATCCTACGTAGAATCTGAGTGGGGCCCACGTGGGACCCAAACCGGCAACATGCATAAGCCCCATATTGGTCCCACTTTATAAAGCCCATGTGGATTCAACCAAGGCCCTGTATGTTTAATGGAGGAGCCCTGCATAGTGCATACTTGAGTGGTTCTAGATTATGTTTTTTGAGGTCTCCTACCTGGACAGTACAACTTTTGTTATTGCTAAATTGTAATTGACCTTTACATTCTTATGCTCTACCAAATACAATGCAATTTTTACAGATTAAATGATAACTGCAGCATTTGGATGTTGCTTTCTTAGATGTTAGTCTTCAAAATGAATAACCTACTACTTTATATTTGCCTGTACATCATAAACATAATAGGTGCATTCTGAAAATGAAAAACACATGGATGTTCAATATCAAATTTATTATCATTTTCTGATCCTTAACACAGAATATTTAACTCAACCTTAAAAACAGTCTTAAATGTTAAATTCATTAAAAATAGTTTGATAGATTTCAGATTAGAAAGGGTACTTTAAACTCAACTGAACAAAAAATATTTTGAACGCTTAAACTGCTGACAGTCTGATGTTTTTTCACCCCTGTCTCGTGCTCCAGTGGTTTCAATACAGTCATTTGATATGTCCAGCATCACAGAATTATTAGTTGACAAGTACAGTATTATACTGAGTATTATACTATATACTCTTATGAACAATCTGTTATGTGTAGTCTGCATAATGAAGGCAAAGATGCTGCATCTATGTGCAGATCAATCATTTAACCCCCCTGGGGTCCGAGTGGGTTTTAAATCCTGGAAAAATTTTGTCATGTCCTGAGATTTGTGTTTTTTAGTAATGCACCCATATTTTAACACATTGTTATAAGTGGTGGGACATTATCACGTCGTGCTGTCAATCACTCTCTGGTAACGTTACGCTGAGAACCCTCAAAGGCTTTTCATTTACAATTAGCACTACACGAAGAAATATCACGCAAACAAAGCAAATACAACAAATCCGTGTTATATGATGTACATTGTAGTAAAAAACAAGGTTCTTGAAGAACACATTAACGTATTTAAAATGTAATGGGAACTAGCATTCTAGCACTACACAGGCAGCAGACAACGATAGCGCGGGCTGCATAAATCTGGTCTCAGAACAGATTACAATTTATGTCCTAACGTTACATCGTTTCTGACATCAGCCTTTTGAGTTTTAGACGTCTGAGGAATTAAAAAGAATGGCATTAAAGGGTTAAATATCGTAAATTAGTGTCACTCGTCATAGGCTGTGGTAAAGTCAATTCAAATTTACCTCAGGTGGAAAAATGGCAGGTACACGCAGGCTTACAAAATGCAAAGGAAAATAACGGTCAAAACAGGGTTCCCGGTGCTTGATAACACGGATAACAAAAACACACTTAAGAAATTATGAATTTTACATTCTTATTTTTGATTATTTCCAGTCCCGACTCGATAAACTTGCTGCTCCGTGGAGTTGCCAGCGCGCCACTGCTCTGCCAAAGATATCCTTCCGCCGATAAAGAAACTCCTCTGTAGTTTGATTTATTTGTTTGATTTAAATCATAGCTGTCATTTAAACATTAAACAATTTAAACAAAATAATATTTAATTATATGATATAAGAAAAATCTACCAAAACTCAGGAGAACTACTTTGTCAAGCGGAACAAAGTATTCTCCGGTCAGGGGTGTGCTCGACTCCATGCATCACCTGCGCAAAGCAATCGGGTTATGACATCAAGATACCGCGACATCGTTTCTAGGCAAGTGCTTCCTGATCGATCTCGCGGTAGTGTGACGTAGCCGGTCGGTCTGCGCAACTAAGTACGAAGTCGAAAGTATCTATCACATTGAGCAAGAACGTCGCTTGATACTCATGTAAATTGACCTGGATTTCTGCATTTATCTGTCGTGGTTGATTTTCATACAGTTAGGTCAGTGAAAGGAAGAAAATACTGATACAGGCCTATTGAATGAATTAACAAAAATATTCCAGAAACTCCATTTGCATTAAATACATAACAAAATCAGCCTAAATATCTGATATATTTGTATGTTTAAAAGGATTATCAACCAAATATAAGAACTTTAAAAAGTTCAAATGCATAATGTATTTTAAGCATGAAATCATATGCCCACTTGAAGCCCATGAAGGTCTCATATGGCCAAAGCTATGTGGGACCCATATTGGTATCCCACACGGGGCCCATATGTGTTGCCCATCTTAAACCTATGCCCATGTGGAGCCCATATCGCCCAGATAAAACCCATATGGGGCCCACATACCAATGTTCAAATGTACGCATTTAAATGAGTTTAAAGGCATAATATGTATTTTAAGCATTAAATCCATGTGCCCACACGCAGCCCATAAAGGTCCCATAAGGGCAAACCTATATGGGACCCACATTTGTAATCCCACATGGGGCCCATATATTTTGCCCTTTTTTATCCCATGCCCATGTGGAGCGCATGTCGCCCAGATATAACCCACATGGGGCCCACATACCAATGTTGGCTGGGTTGTTACGGATTCACCAGGCTCTCACGCCCGCACCCCGCCCACGTTCTCCACGTCTGCTACACACTACCATCCTCACCGGATTCACCAGCCCGCCGTCCACGATCTCCTGCAACACAAGGACAGTATTTACCAGTAAACCTCTCATCAGTCATTCATATATTCATCTTGAGATCTTACCTCTTGCCGTCTTAGTGGTTCTGTGACACATATAACATATAATATAATAGTTTATAATGTTTTTATAACATTACAAAAAATATATGATTACAAAAACAATTATTTTCGTTTGATTTAATCTTTAATAAGAAACACAATCACTCACACTTACTTTACTCTTAATATTTTAGTTTCTTAATATTTATCATCCTTATAAATGTTAATCTTCTATAAATATATGAATTAGTCAATTTATTGCGGACTGTGAAATTGTAAAGGTAATGGAAGTATCTTTGTGTGGAACATAAAAAGAGCAAAGGCATGATCCAGACACCACATTGTTTGTGAAGAATTGGGATCGACATTTACACAACAGAACACATTTAAATTTGAGATTCATAAATTATAGTCATGGCAAATGGAAAACCTTATATCATTGACCCCTTAAGATCCCATTTTGAATGTTTTTTTTTATATGTTGGAACTTCTCAAAAACAGAAAGCTTCTTTATCATTGCTCCATATAAACGTGTTATCATTTAACATTTAACAATGTAAAAATAGAATCGACAGCCACACCATCTGCAAACATTTCCTTGATATTTTCTGCTTAAATCAGCAGATTTCTGTGAAATGGGTTTCAGAATGGTAAAACCGAGTTAAAGAGCTATACAGATTCTCAAAGCATGATCACGGAAACGGCTTAGGATTTAAAGAATGTTCGGCATGACATTACTCAGTTCTGTAGAAGTTTATTCAGAATTCCATGTCAGGGCAGAGATTCCGTGTAAGTCTGCCATTAGCCCATATTGTAAATAATATTTACAAAAAAAAGAGTGGTATGTGTTCCCCTGTTGTTCTCTGTCATGTTTAGCAGTCCTTCACTCAAAAAAGTTGTTGACTTAATTAAATTAAGGAAAGCTTTTCCATGAAATTGAATTACACTTTTCCAACAAAATATAATTTGTTTGAAATGATTTTTGTAATCTTGTTGTGTGAACTTCATTTTTTTAGTAGTATTGACTAAATGAAAATGTGTAGGATTAACATAAAATAAAGTTACAGTTGCACATAATACAATTATGTTTACTCATCATAATTTATCTGTTATTTTTTGTTAAACAAAAATGATTATTGCATCTAAAAGTTTCAAATACTTTCAAAGTTTCAAAGTTCTCAACTCAATGTTGTTAAACAGATCAGTGTTTAAAGTGTGTTTCATGACAAACCGGTTTCATGGTTTATACAGATACAATTTGTTTATGTTCCTTTGTCTTCTCTAGCAGTTTTACTTTTAGTTTTTTTCTTGACGGCACACGTCACTATTGACAGGTGGGTGGAGAAACTGTTCCTTCAGACATAGTTCTCTGTATAATGCAATATTTTCACAGAGTTGAAGAGGTGCTTGAAGACTAGAAAGGACCAGTGGTAAGACACTATACTATTTTTAACTAATGCAGCTCTAGTTTGAGGATTTTTTTATGAAACTAAAACAAAGGACTTTACCTAATATGACTTAAATATATGGAAAAGCTTCCATGTTAAAGATATTTTTTGGAAGAAGCACTTACATTATAAGAACCAAGCTGTATTTATCAATGAGTGCAATGATTTAGACAAATGGGAAGCAAAGGTGTTCATAAAAGAGATTCCTGTTGTTTCGTCTCACCAGCAGCATCTTCTGGCCATCAGCGTACTAGATAAACATCTTCAACAATGTGCTGTAAGCGCTGCAAAAAGGAACCCTATAAAGACGGTGCATTTTGTAGGATGTGTCGGTCAGTATTTAACGTTTAAGATTTAAAGTTTGAATTGAAAAGAACAACTGAATCTTTTAAAATATATCTGATTTTAAACTGAGCTTTACTGATTATTTTCCATAAATATATTCATTTTTCAATTAAAGTACATGTGGACCATGCTTGCATTTCTGTCAGTGTGGCAAAAATCTACAACAGGTATGCGAATGGTCTAAACAAATTGTTTTACATTTCTTCGAAGTTGCTATATACAGTATTATAGAAAAATTGAATGAATATAAAACTATGTACTTTTCACAGAATGGTGTAATGACTCACTATCGTCAGAACTACGTCTATGAACAGAAGTCAGTAGTACATATTGAAAAAACTACATCCATCAAGACATCAACTTTTAATCATCTGAATTAAACCAAATGGACAAAACTGTCTGGGGTGCTAATACTTTGCACACTATATATTTTTCTGTACTTTAATTTGCAACTTTTAAATTCTCAAACAAAGTTATTACTTTCATTTTATGTTCCTGTGAGGGCTGATATGGTTGTGTTTTAGTCAATAACTTTGTTTCTATGTTAATCAGTAAAATCTGATGACAGTGATGAATAATGTGTTTTGTACAGAATCTTCAGAAATGTGTTCTGATTTAAATAAATACTTGTTTTAGCAGATTTGTTGTCTGACAAACATCTAGAAAGAACAACACATCAGATATAAGAGAAACCATGAGAAAACAGAATTAGCCTTTGGGTAATTCATAAATTAAAGTTGATTTCACAGTTAAAGACTGGAGCTCTGAAGAACCAAGGCAGCCTTTGTAATAATTTTTCAAATAATAATTCAATTTTATATAAATTATATTGTTTTCATATACTTTTAAAATATGAAACCATTTGTACTTTAAAATTATATTCATAGTAGGATATACCCATTAAAACACATTTTTTATCTAATGCTCACATCTTAGTCAAATCTGAACTAGAGATCTAGAGTAGCATTTTGTTCAGTGCATTTGAAAAACTGAGAAAAACATCAACAAATACCTTGTGAATTTATAAGGCTTTCGTAATGGGATTATCACAGATTCATAGTCAAATGATACAAATGAACAACAGATTTTGCACAAATTCAGGTTTAGGACATATTTAAGGTGTTAGTATAAGATTTAATTTAATGATGCCCTTAATGTCCTGAAATGGGTATAAAACATTTAAAGCATATTGAATGGCCCTCTGCTTATAAATTAAAATGTTGTAAGGGAACCAAATATTTATAAAAAGATAACTTGACCCTTCTGTTTGTGTTTGTTTTGTGCCTAACAATTTTCTCATTTTTTTTTTTTTAATGGAAAACGATTTAAAGAAACAAAAATATTTAAATATCTAGTTTGCACTTTTGAATATTACCTCATAAAAAAGACAAACTCTTGCTTGTTACATATGAATTCTGCCATTGCTTTTTTTGTCTACTCACTTTGAGAATAAAACCAAGCAATAACGTGTATGTACAACAGGAACTAGAGATGTCTAACATGGGAGATACTGTCACACCAAAAACAAGATCAACAACATATTTTACAGGTAATGTTATTCAAGGCTTAAAGTTTTGTGTAGTCTTCTATTGAAACAAGACGGAAAATATATATTTCTTGAGATAAATTATCAACTGGATCCACCACAACAAGCAAGAGCATCATTATAAGGAGCAGGATGTTGTAACGTGTCCACAGATTATGGTGACACGGAACGGATGGCAAGTAAAAAAGGTTTAATAAAAAGGTGTGAACAGGAACAAAACAGGGTAATCCAATGAGCAAAACATCCACGGAACAAGAAAACACAAAGAGCAAAAAAAATCCTCCCCAGAACAAGGGTTACTCCACAAGAGCGCACCATTACATTAATAACCGACAAAGAACTGAACTAAGGGGAGAACTGAAATAGAACAGATAACAAGGGCTAGACAGATGATGGGGTGCAGGTGCAAAAGTCAATGAGGGACTCGTGAGGGAGCGTGGGAAAAGGTCATCCTTGGGCATAAACGGGGAAAACAAGACTAGGGACCGGCGGGAGTGTCACAGATGTCTCTAGTGTCATTTCCTTTCCATCCTTACAAATACTGGCTAGCAGGAAGGCTACACTGAGGAGAAAGGAGCTTTGAAATAAAGAGGGATCATCACAAAAGGGACAGGAAATCATTAAATATGAGAAAGTGCAAATAGGCTACCCCAAAATTCCAGGTGAACAGGGGACAATGACCCAAAACTGAAACAGGAGCCGTTTCTCAATTCCCAGAACGCAAAGAGTGGACTCGGATTCTCATTGAGACCAGTCAGGCAACATTGTACACATGTGTGACATGGGTTCTTGGGTCGATAGAAGATCAACTGTGCTGTTGCATTCCGAATCAATTGCAGAGCTTTATTGCATTGGCTGGAAGATCAGCATCTAGATAAAGAAAAACGTGATATTTAACATTGCCCTGAACAGATAAATATGTGTAGATTTGAAGTGATTGTCAAGCAGGGTTGGGGAGTAACTGATTACATGTAACGGGATTACAGTAATCAGGATGTTTAAAATCCATTTCAGTCACATGAAAAAAACAAATAATCAGATTACAGTTAAAATGAGTAAAAAATTAGATTACTATCAGGGTTACAATTGTTTCAAAACTAAAGTAATTGTTTTAACATGTGGAAGTGGAAGGTGTTTTTAGGCTGTCAACCAATTTCTATGTACAATTTCACATTTTCTAATGCATAAAACAGCAACAACAAAAAAACATTCCTAAATGCTTCTGAGCTTGTTTTATCTATAGAGCCTATAAAAATATGACGTGTATAATGTATCTGTATGTTTATATGTATTGTGTTAATTGACATTACAGTTTTTCTCAATTTTCCAATTTCACAAAATGGCAACAGAGACCGGAAGTAGTGAAAACTATATGCTGTCGCACTGCTGCCATAACCATTAATTCATTCAGCTTGTTTTCTCACAGCCATTCATTTTATTGACCAAAATCAACAGTATGTTGTCCAATTTGTTCATGGTTTACTTGGAGATGTAAAAATATGGAAAACAAACATTACACAAACATTGTTTTTTGAGCGATTTACTTATTACCAAGGTCTGATATATGTTAGACAAATCAGCATAAAGGGAGCGCTACAAGCCTAACTGCTTCTCTTCTCCACAACTGTTCTGTGAAGTGAACGGAGCTACAGCATTGACCTGACAAGCGTTTATCCTACTTCCGGTTTGCACATGTGACGCTGTGAAATAGGTCTGTTGCTAACACACAATTTATGAAACAAGTCACTATTCAAACTATAAACACATTCTTAGAACTATACACCAACTTGTACAAACCCCACACAAAAACTTCATAATTTTGCAAGTGTTTAACCATGTTCTCATTCAGAAAACACAAACACATAATATAATGAACTGAAGACATGTCATGATGTAAACTCAAATAGCACACATTTATCTATAAGGCAATCAGACTCTCAGGATATTATAAATAGGAGAACAGGTTATAGAGCTTTAGAAATAGCATCATAGAATCATTTACAGGGCTTTATGGCTTTGAACAGGCTTTGATCGAGGTGCTGAACAACAAACACCAGAACCACACAACAAATTGGCAAAACCATACACTAATTCTCGACCTTTGACTCAGTTTTCAGTTTCATAAAACACTTTTTGCAAAACACAACACACAATTCTCTATGTAATACACAAAGATCTTACAGGAAGTATATTGATTTCCTTTTTCAAACACAATAAATCAAAATTGTCATGGTCCTGTCTTCTTGTTCATGATTTTATAGTCTTGTGGCAGGATCGTGACAGATCCCTTATGTTTAATGTGAGAAAGTCATGGGGTGTTTACCATCAACACTCGATGTGCTTTCTCGTGTCTCGTCATTGGCCCCGCCCCTCTCGTTTCCCGTATTGCTTCCCTGCCGTGTCTTATGTTCCTCACCTGCCCCTCGTTATCTTCCTTTGTTTGTCTCCCTTTAAAAACCCCTCGTGTCTATTGTCTGGTGCTCGTGCATAGTATTTGATGTAGCCCGTGGTTGCTGTGTGAAATCTCCTGTGTACTGCCATGTTCGCTGTGTGAAATCTCCTGTGTACTGCCGTGTTCCTGTGAAAACCCCAGTCAGTTAGTAAGTGTTCAGTATAGTTTATGTCTAGTTTTGTTTATTTTCAGTTTAGGGCTAGTCTATGTCCTGTCTTTACCCTGCCTGTCTTGTTATACCCCACCGTGGGTTTTTGTTTTGTGTTTCTTGTTTAATAAAAATCCTGTTAACCCCCGAACTGCTGCCTGCATTTGGGTTCTGTCCACCTCAACCATGACACAAAATGCCACACTAATTCATCAGTGCCTCACACTATCTCCTCACATGTGCAAACACTCTTTGCTTTACTTAACACCAACCAATCATGACTTTAGAAGAGGCCTATAAATAGGCCAAGGGTCAAGTTATAGGTTTTGAACAATGGATGCGAACAATGTAGACAGAGTTAGGGGAGTTGGAGGGAGAGCCAGAGGACTAGGCAGAGTTGGAATTAGAGGAGGACGAGTCGGAAGAGGATGAGGAGGAGGACGAGGAACAAGAAGAGTGGTCTCGAATGAGATTAGGGCTACAGTCATTGGACATGTGATAAACCACGGTTTACTGTAACAACGAGAGAGGCTGTACAGAGAGTCCAGCCAAATTTGAGTCGATTTACAATGGCAGGTATAATTCGAACCTTTAGAAATGAGAACAGTTATGTAACAACAAAAAACGAGTTGGATGTACTGTATAACCTAGTGTTTCTGTGCTCGATACTGCAACAATCGGGGGTCTGGAAGGCAAGGTCGGATCCAAATGGAGCTTTTTTGAAAGGGTTAATCAAAAATCCTAATCCAGCAAACAGGCAAAGGGGTCGAGACAAGCAGCAAACAATCCAAAACACAAGGTCCAGGTACAGGTACAGGTGAAAACAGGGAAAAACAAGGAACAAGGAAAACATTCAGTAAAGTTCGTATAATTTTTGGAAAGTTTTTTTCAAACATGAAAATCTGTTTCGTAACAACTTTTTTTAGTCCCTTATTGGACAATTCTCCTGGGAAAGCATGCCCACGCGTCAACCAAGGATGATCTGGAGAAGGAGCATGCATACACATCACTTTCACTTGTGTGCAGGACAGACAGAGTACGACGTTTGCGAAGTTCAGCTGATTTTTTTTCCCCTTGGATTTGGGTGATGAATGTTATATAAACAGTGGATATAACGCTGGATTTGGAGATGGTTTTAAACTGATAGATGGAGCGGTCCCAGCGCTAAAAGATGCTGGACATGAAGTGAAACTGATGCTGCGTCCCAATTCGCCTACTTATACTATGCAATAAAAGTATGTACTGTTTTTGTAATGGAAAAGTATATACATTTTAGTGTGCAGCAAAACAATATGCACGCACTGGGACATACTAACAGGAAGCAGAAGTGACCGTTGTTGCCTAGACAACATTGTGGCCATTGACTGACACACACATCAAAATACAGCTCTTCTTTCCATTAAGGTATTTATTCATTCATTATTTCATATGTAATGTTTACTGTATACTTACATTTGTTAATTTAGTGATGCATCAGTTATTTAATTTATTGATGCAGTGGAGACTTGCAGTCTCGTGGACTTAAATTGCGCATGCTCTCCAAGTCTACGAATTCGTAGGGTGTCCCATTTGTCTTTAGCACTCAGAAGTCTGCTCGCGAGCGCCTCCTTTGTGCCCTCGATGCTGTCTTCAGCAAAGCCTGCATTGATGAAGACTCCACTGAAGTCCCCTACCCAGGAATCCTTGCGAACGCCCAATCACAGAACGGATGGGAGGAGTGTCGTGGATGACATATACATAAACATGACGGATACATTTTTAAATGTTTGTTTTGATAAAATTCTAAATTAATTTATTAATTAGTTACTTATTCACATTATTGCTTATTTATTTTCTATTAAGCCAGCTATTCAAGAATAAAACTTTTAATGCAGTGCATTTGCTTACTTAAGGTAATAAGCCATGTTTTGTTGTAGATTTATATGTAGTTGTCTCTGTAAAATTGATCAACACAGCTTCTGTATTATAGAGAAATATTAAATAACAACATATATGCATATTAAGAAGTGTATACAGAAGAATAGTGTATACAAATAAATATATACATAAGCAGTTGCATTTACGTCATGACAAATGACTGCATTACAAACATAAGTATCTATTGCATAATGCTCGAACCGGCAGCTCCAGTCCCAAATAACTACAATGGGACATCAAGTGTGGTCGACTTCATGCGGCGCTTCACAAACTGATCAGCAAATGACAACAAAGTACCGCGAGAGTGATTAGAAAGCACCGCTTGCTCTTTCCGGTGTGATGACCTCAAGTCTGTCCCAAAATGCGGAGGTCCACAAGACCTGAGTGCGCCATTTGGGACAGGGCCATTAGCGCATTTTCCAAATGGCATAAATGTGCCCTTGAAGGGCCCTTCGCGAAGGGGACCCCATTTGTAGGGGCATTCCAAACGAAAGTGTACACCTGAATCCCTTCACTAAAGGCCCTTTCAGAACTCCGTTAGCGAAGGGTACATGCCATGGTCACTTCAAGGAAGTGAGTTCCATTTGTGATCAGGTGATCTTGGATTACGAGTTCTCGCGACGCATTTTGGAGCAAATATAGTGCGGAACTTTGACGTTACCAACAAATAAGTACAATAATTTAGTTTGTATTTGTTTTACACTATTTTTGTCAGTGATAAATATGATTTAAGATGGTTAAAATAGTATAAAGATAATTTAGTTTAAAAGAAAGTATGTTTAAAGATAGCTTTCCTTTATCATATATTCCCTTTATTAATACCAAGTGGAGTGAAAAAACTACGTGAAATAAGACATAATTACACAATATTTAATAAGATGTATTAAAATTGTTGTTTCCTTTCAACAAACGAGCACCGGATTCAGAGTACACGAGAGACAGTATACCCCACACCCTTCAAAGAGTTCACTTCAAGGGCTTAGCACTTCGAAGGGAGTAGGGCATAGGGATGCTTACTTCCGTTTGGAAAAATGCCCAGAATGTGCATCCTTCTGCACTTCGAATTTCTACCGGAAGTAGTAGACCATCCGGGAATCTTTGAAATATTCTTTTCAACATTCTACGATTTGGTACATATTAATTCTACTTTCGAATACGTTTTAGGATGGATAGTATGCGGTTTGGGATGCAGCATGAGTCTTATGTCTGTGTTTTGTTGGCCATGGGTGCGCACGTGCTTTAGTTAGCTTTTTAGACTTTTTAAACCAATAATCTTATGTATGCCGTTCAAGTAAATGCCCCTCTGAGCTGCATTAAACAGTCTGTCATATATTCTGAATGAATATATTATTTATATATTTTCTCGTTTGAGCACCTGCCCCCTAAAATGTCTGTGCACTGCCCTGTTTTTTTTTTGTTATACTGGTACAAAAATAGTGAAACCAATACCTGACACTTGCTGTTGGTTATCCAGACTCCAGCGTTCATCACATCACGTCTGATATCACTATTACTGACAGTGATATTCATAAGAACTAGACTTATCACAACTTACTGATTTCATGCTATTGGCTTGATGTGTGTTTGTATGAACAGTGACTCCAGAAGATAAGTACATAAATACTTTCTGCATGTTATTGGAGCATACACACATTAGTCTCCTTGTGTGAAATTTACAGGAACTGAATGTATTTGCATATTTATTATTTAATTCATGGGATGCCTAATGATAAGACAATGTGCATATTTATGTCCCCTTTTGTTCCCTAGAATAAAAAAACATTAAAATATAATAGACTCAATTACAGGCAAGAAAATATTTTGCTTGAAAAATAACAACAAAGTGATGGTTGCAATGCTGTATTACTGCGATGATAAGTAAACATACAGATATCTCTGATTTCAAAATTGTTGGTTTGAAGAAACAGAATCACTGAATTTTTTCTCAACTTTATTTATATAGTGCTTTTTTACCATTTTCATTGTTACAAAGCTGTTTCCAAGTTATTAGTTTCAGATTCAGTAGTGGGATCGATGACCATCTGAATTAAATCAAAACCTGGAAAGTCCATGGCTATGATCCCAAAATAAGGTTTGGGATTCTCATTAGATGCACATTGTAGATAATTATACAGTAAAGGGTTAATCTTCTCTGCAACACGTTTTGGAGTTAACCACTTCAATAGACCCACAATTGTACCAATGCCTGTGCCACTTGAATAGCTCATAAAAAGAGAACGTGAACCATTTTTAAGTGATTCTTTAGCACGATCTAAGTGCTCTCTAATTTTTTTCATCTTTTTTTCTACATTAGTTACTCTATAGTCACCCTTTTCATCCGTTTCAGTAAGTGGGACCCCCAGTTTAAAGTTGTTTTTCTGAACATAAACAATCTTTCCTCTTACTTGACCAATTCTTGGCATTGAAGAATCGACCCAGCTAATAGCCTTATTAATCTTGTTTTCAACCAAATCTGGAACTTTCTTTTTTAAAGAAGAGACAGGCTTAACTCTGACAAGCACAATCTCAGTTGGGTAGGCAGATAAAAAAATTTTGATTGTATTTTGAACTTCAGGAAATGTTATGTTTTGGTCAAATATTCCATGTTTAATTTTCAAACCTTCTCCAGACACTCTAAGATCAAAGTAACGTATCCCAGCCTTTAGCTGGTCCTCCAGTGACCATGCCTGACATTTAGCTAATGGTCCTCCATGAAGGGCCAAGGCATCATGAGTACCAGGAATAGTGATTTCAGAAATTAACTTGTTATCGTCTAGAGTTGCCATCCAGCCGATGTTGAAAAAATCAGGAAGAATGAGAGTTTTCTGATCATTAAATATTTGTAGTTGACCACTACTCTTCTGCAGTCTGTGAAACAAAATCGGTATTTTAGGTCAACAATGTCAGGATTAATAGTTCTTCATACAAACCAGCTGTTAATGCCAGTCAAATGGCCATCATTACAGATCTTTAAGTTAAAAAATCTTTTATTTTTTCACTTTGGATGTTCATTTTTACAGTAAAACTCTGTGCAGCAGACAAGCCAAAACACGAGGAGCGTAATATGACATATTTGCATGATTTTGTTTATATATAATTTTAAGATAGATTCCTGTTTGAGATAAAAACATTTTCAATTGCACAATATTCTGAAAACATAAGACCTTGACAAACAATGAGACCAGAGAATAAATGCCATAAGAAATTGTTTATATACTCACAGAAGCAGCAGAATGCACAGAAATGTCCCGGTAGCTTTCATCTTCTTCACTACCTTTTACCAGATGAAACAATAACTTTAACTTACAATTGACCCTTTAACTTACAATTTACCTATAACAAGCATTATAAACGTGTAAACCAATGATCAATTGTCATTGTTGGTCATTGGAGAAAAAAAACATTTATTAATGCTAACAAACATATGATTTTAAATAGTACGGGGGCCCCGAAAACAACTTAAGCCCAGGGGCCCCCATCCTCCTAAATCCGGCCCTGGTTACATCATTCATTGAGCAATAACCGTGCTGATGCCATCGCTGAGATCGGTCTTGGATTACTGTATTTTAGGTTTCATAAATCAGTACTTACATGTAACTAAAAAGGAGACTAACAAATATTAAGTTTCCTTAATATGCGTCTTTCGCGTACTTATTAGATTGATCCTTGAGCTTTATCATTTTGCAGATATTGTTTATGCTCTAACAGCCACATTACACACTACTAAAGTTTGAAAATTGGCATCACGGGGAATATGGTCAGAATGTCTACTTCCAGTCGGCTGTACTGTTGTACAGTGTGATACCTCACCAGACTGTGACCAATGCAGTGCACTGTAGCAAATGAATGCAAGGGTACTACTGTAAAATATATGTATTATATCCTACTGTTTGTGTACATTAGAACATGTGTATATAACAGTAGATTTTTACATACCTGTACTCGTTTCTAAAGGTTCGAATTATACCTGCCATTGTAAATCGACTCAAATTAGGCTGGACTCTCTGTACAGCCTCTCTCGTTGTTACAGTAAACCGTGGTTTATCACATGTTCAATGTAGCCCTAATCTCATTCGAGACCACTCTTCTTGTTCCTCGTCCTCCTCCTCTTCCGACTCGTCCTCCTCTAATTCCAACTCTGCCTCATCCTCTGGCTCTCCCTCCAACTCCCCTTACTCTGTCTACATTGTTCGCGACATTGCAACACAGTAGTAGAAAGGCTATATTTTCCATGTAATTTTTTTCATCCTTGTCCACAACAACACGCTACAATTTAAATAAAACGCCATGGTTTAAAACGAGAGGGAAAATATATGTTTAATTGGTGCTCTCTGCAAGTACTCCCCCCTCGTATGCCACAATCACAATGGGCGGAAGAATCATTAAGTATGAGAAAGTGCAAATAACAAAAAAGTCCTAAACTTTTCCTGGAAACTGCCCAAATAATGTTATTGCTCAGAGGTTACTTTTTCATAGCTCAGGAGATTTGAAGAAGTTTTCACTTATGTTTTATTTCATCTTAGTCTCCGATATGTCTCCTAAAATTGTTTTGTACAGAAATAAATGAGATAAATCCATGAAGAGTCTGAAGGTGTAAAATGAATGTAGATTGTAGAGGTAAAATAATCTGGATTTGGGTAAATTTGATGAGAAATGATTGAGTTCATATTGAGATCTTCAATAATACTGACTTTTGATTGTAAACTTGACAAATCTGATCTTAGTTTAAGAAATTGTTGAGATCTCTTCTAAAACTCTAATAGAGACATTTGTGACTTTTTCTCAGGAAAAATATCTGAAACGTAGTAAACTGAATCACGTCCTTTGTTTCTGTTATCATTGATGTCTATGCAAAAATCTGTGTGTTTGCTTGTGTGGATGTAATTTCTATACCAGTGCATTTGTTTTTGTCATAGATAAAAATGTTGAGTGTGTCTATACTTGTACATTTGTATTTTTAGTAGATATATTTGTAATAATTTTGGCTCATTTTTAGCCAAACTGAGTTTGTCCCTGTAGCAAACATAACACATCTTTAATCGATCGTCACTTAGAGTTTATCATAAGTAATGACATGAAATCATCTAGATTTCTCTAGAAATGTTTTACACTAAATAATGGCAACACAATTATAATTGATTGTGCTTTAAGGGCCAATCACAATTTAGCTCCAATATACCGTTTCATAGACCTGCGCGCATGGATTGCAGTTAACCTCAAGTTATAATAGGCTATAACTATATTTTATTTAATTTATATTACTATTAATTTATATTATTATTTTATTTTCTAATAACATTAAATAAATGATTTGTTGATTTTTGTTGTATGTTAGTTTAATTAAATAAACAATTTGTTGAATGGTCCTGTAGTTTGGTCGCATTCGAAGAAACCATATGGGACATTGACACCTAGCGGTTGAGCTTGGTATCGCAGTCTAAATTCAAAATATTGGAGCCAAGTAACAGCTCCCTTTCTGTCGGTCTCTCGACGTTGCGTCGAACCAAAATAAATAAATGTTACTGCGTTTGTGGAACTTCCGGTACACATCTGCAAATAATAGAGTGGCTTTAGATTATTTCTGATAACATGCCAAAAAACCTGAGAAGAATGTCTTGGTTACGGATGTAATCTCAGTTCCCTGATGGAGGGAACGAGACGTTGTGTCGAACCGACAGATGGGGTTCGCTCTTGAGAACCTATCAAATTCTGACTAGTTTAGAAAAGGCCAATGAAATTGGCGAATGAAATTTGCATGCCGGACTCCGTCCCCGGATATCCGGGTATAAAAGGGAGACGGCGTGCTGCATTCATTCACCTTTTGTTCTTCGGAGCCTTCACACATGATTGACTTCGAGACTTTAAACTCTACGCCGAATTACTGCTGGAATCTTACGACGTGGTGCAGCGGACTGTCCCTTCCTGCAGCGACTTCCCCTGGGCGTCTCGGCAGTTCCAGAAGTGTTTGAGTTTTTTTCTGTAAAAGAGCAAATTTTCCCAGCGTTACATGTCCCGCTGTTCTCGTGGGTGCAACACACTCATCGAGGAGGGAGACGGACACGATGTCTGCTTCCAGCACGCTGGGGCAGCCCTTGTGGATACGTCCTGCCCGCACTGCGGGCGGTTGATGATTCAGACGTTGCGTCACAGGTGGCTATGTTCCCACGGGACTCAGCCACCACCTCGTCTGCTTCTCGTTCCATGACAGCAGTGGCTACGGCCCTGCCCTCCGCTACGGCGAGCAGCGAGGGTGATATGAGGATTACTGTGAGCGCTAATCCATCAGACACTGGTTCGCGGACCGTTCGCACCTCGTCTCGCTCGTCTGACCGTTCCCCATGAGACGGTACCACCGTCTTGTTCCTCTACCACGTATTCGGAAACGGTGCATGATGATATGTCCCTTGCAGCATCGGACAGTGACTTACTGACATCTGACTCCGGCGATTCCTCGGAGCTCCCTCCCTTGGGGGGTCGAGCCCAGGAAGAAGCGGACGTCGAAATGTCAGCCATGCTTTCCCGGGCCGCCGGCATTAGGTTGCAGTGCACCGCACTGCCTCTCCCAACACTCGCGGCTGGATACATGGTACCTCGGGTTTGAGCGTGGCTCCAAGCCGCGCTCGACCCCCAGTGCCATGTTTTCCCGGAAGTGCATGAGGAACTTAGTAAGACCTGGAACGCCCCCTTTCGGCACGTGCACGTCAAACTAGTTCCATCGCCCTTTGTTCCCTTGATGGTGGGGCAGCTAGAGGATGCATCGATGTCCCCCAGGTGGAGTGTGCCGTCGCGGTGCTCTTGTGCCCACAGACGGCGGCCACCTGGGGGGCTCGACCTAGACTCCTGTCCAAAGCATGTAGGTTTTTCGGCATCTTTGGTGTCGAAAGCTTAGACTGCTGCGGGCCAAGCTGCCTCCTCTCTCCACGCTATGGCCATCCTGCAGGTCCATCAGGCCAAGGCGTTGAGAGAGCTCCACGAGGGAAAGACCGACCCAGCGCTTATGCAGGAACTCCGTGCCGTCAACGACCTCGCTCTACAGGCGACCAAGGTGACCGCGCGGGCTCTGGGTCGGGCGATGTCCACACTTGTGCTCCAGGAGAGACACCTCTGGCTGAACCTTGCACAGATGAGTGATGCCGAGAAAGTCTGCTTTCTCGACACACCCATCTCGCAAAGGGGGGCTGTTCAGTAATTCTGTCGAGCAGCAGTTCTCGACAGCAAAGAAGCAGACAGAGGCTATCAAGCATATCCGGCCGTCGAGATCCCGTGCACCGTCTGCTTCCCAGCAGCCCTGGTCCTCTTCGACGCCCTCCGGCTCTGGCGCCCCCATTCAGGCGGCCCCCCGGAAGACATCGAAGAGGAGACCACCACCCCGTCAGCAGCCGCGGCGGAAGCCGAAGCGGCCCTCATGGGAAGACCCCAGGGAGATCGAGAATACCATCGGGCCCGACCCCAGCCATTGCATCGCTGGTTGGTCGATCCGGGACGGTTCCTGCACCGTCCCAACAGCCCACTTTTAAGAGTTTCCTCTTTCTCTGGGTGTTTATCACAGCCGCTCTCACCCTCTACACGACGGTGTTCGGCAACTCGACGTTGCGTCACGGCGAGACCCAATGTCGAGGATAATCAGCAGCACTCTGCACTCTCAATCGACGGTGCGTTGTGCTACATCATCGTCTGGGTGTTTATCACAGCCGCTCTCACCCTCTACACGACGGTGATCGGCAACTCAACGTTGTGGCGAGACCCAATGTCGAGGATAATCAGCAGCCCTCAGCACTCTCAATCGACGGTGCATTGTGCTACATCATCGCCAGGCAGGTAAATCAGCAGAGCTGATCTCCTCTCTGGGGGCTTACCCACGGCGAGGGAACCACACTGCCAGCCATCGAACCACCCCCCGGGAGGTCGATGAAGCAGAACGTACCCCTAGTCTCCCGGTCTCAGTCCCTGAGAGCCTGACAAGAGCTTCCCAAACCGTCACGGTGACTACGGGATACGATCCGTCTCGGCTACGCGATCCAACTCCCCAGACGGTCAGAACAAACACATTTATTTATGTTGTTGCTTTAAAATCTATATGATTGCGAAAATGTGTCTCATAAATATTTACGCAACAAATTCTATTTCCCAAATAAATGCAATGGTCTAAACACGTCTTGGTCTTGGTCTGGAGTGTAGTCTATAGCGAACAACCTAAAGCAACGGAATACACAGCTTGTTGAAAAACAATGCGAAGGGGTACCCTGCATTTTGAAAAGCGATGCCGAGGTCCACAGTTTGTTCGAATGTCAATATGTGACGAGTCGGAAATGAGAATCTGCTGATACAACACATATTATGTGCTATATAAAATAATGTGTATTATTATTATTATATTATTATTATTATTATAAGGAGCTAGATACATTTTTTTATTTTTCATATTTTCTGTTTTTCAGAGTTTGACTCTGTGGCAACTCATCACAGACAGTAATGTTAAAACAAAGATACCAATATGTGGTCCTTCACCAACAAATATAGTTAATCAAAGTTAATAAAAATTAAACAGTTTAATTAGTTCAAAGTCCCAGGAACTTACAATGCCAGGTCATTCAACATTTTTTATGAGACAAAGTTTACTGATAAACTGATTGAGACACAGGGTGACATTGCTCTGTCACTCCTATTGCTGGTGGTGTGAACATGGTAATGGTAAACACTTAAGTACATAATTGTTTCGGCAAATGTTAACACATCATGATCACATGACAATGAAAAGTATGTCAGGAATGTATTCATTCTGCAGCCACACCATATATAGTTTATAATGTAGTTTACTTATTGTCACAGTACGCAATTTCTGATGCAGGGATAATCTTCAAAACAGATGTCTGTAAATTTCAAGTGATCCTGAAGACATGAAAAGCTGATTCAACTCCTATGGTCAATCTATACCAAGGAACAGGATTGACGACCTCTGATTTAAACAAACGGTTGGGTTTGTTCATATTTGACCCAACCATTAAACAAGAAATATTTTTTTATCGCAAAAGACAAATGACCAAACAAAGGCTTTAAAAGGAACAAATGCAAAGAAAAAGATATGTAAATGTATACAAACTCTTACTTTTTCATATAGGGTGGTGGCAAACCGAAAGTAGTTTGAAACTCATGCATGTATCTAAAGCCAAATAAAGAGCCTATTGCACTCTTAAGTATTTGACATATTCAACCAAAACTAACATAACAGTTTGCATCAAGATTTTATAATTATAATAACTAATAAAAGTGACTTAAATTCAAAGTTCAACCAACAAACTAGATTGAGTTGAATAGACTACCATTTCCTCCTTATTCAAATGCTTGGCCAAAATCCTAAATGCCTTAAATAGCACTAACAACAAGTTTCCCTGAGCTTGTTGTCAGCAATTGTACTTGTCAGTACAATGATAACCTCTTAAACCAACTAACTATTTCTACATTTATCATTCTTCATTATCCAGCCCCGTGCAAAGCATGCTGGGGATTGTAGATCCTTAGCCCAGCCTCAGCAATACTACTTTAACACAAGCATCATTCATGTAGCCCCAATTCTAAAAAATCAGGTTAAGCGAGTGAATACATTTCTTTTCAGCTTTTGAAACATCTAACACACAACGTTTAAACTGGTCTATGCATGTTAAATGTTTAAGGGAGGAAATCCTGAGCTTGTTGGTGTGGAAAAAATCATATACCCAATTAACTATCAACATTATTAAGTCAGAACAACTCATCACAATAGTTTTGATTAAATCAGTAAATTGAAAGTGTTAATTTTCAAGAATGCATTAAATTAAGTAGTGCAAACAAATCCCATGAATTGTTTACTGACACCAATGAAAAATATACAAACTCGTAAATATGCAAATATATCCAAATTGTAATATACTTCACGGTCTGATGTACTTTCACTTAAGCAGACAGTAAAGTGAAAGCACTAAAGGAAAATGTAAAGAGTTTTGTACCTGTACTGTAAAACCAGTGAAATTAATTAAATGTAAAAAGCTATATTTACTTTATGCTTTTAAAACCTTATGTTCATTGTACAGTTACCAATAAAGTATACTCAAAAGAAATTAAAAACTAGCAAGTCAGCTTACTGGTTTCTAATTTCTAATCAAATATTTCTAACAAACGACTTTGTATAGATGCATTTATTTATGGTAAGAGATGAAAATTCAACAGACAATTAACAAAACCAATTAATGCTGCAATGCATGCTGGGAAAAGTTTTTATGCTTTACCAAGCATACAGCACAAATAATGAAGCAGGATTGATTGCAGTTTTCATAAGGCATTGTAACTCCAGTTCTTAAAACAAGACCAAATATATAGGCCACTTTCTTTGTCAAGTGAACATTTCTTGATTTAAGAGTTTTTAGACATTTGGACTAGAAAACAAGACAAAAATGCTTAGTAAGACATGTTTTTTTGTTGTGTACTCAAACTCAGTTTTTCACTTTACTGCTCACTTTATGTATAACAGGTGGGTGGAGATATTGTTACGTAAGACTTAAAACTGATGTCTGTGAAATGCAAGTAAAACCATTTGCATTCACAGAGGTAAAGAGGTGCTTTAAGACAAATCCAGTGGTGAGACAATTTTGTTTTGGGTTTTAAACTTAAACTATAGTATAAGGGAATGTTTTGTAAAAGAAAAACAAAGGACTGAACATAATATGGTTACATTTAATCAATTATGCTTTCATTAATCGAAATGGGATTGATCGATTTAATTCTTAACGTGTAGAAATAATCTAAAACCGTAATATTAAAGAACATTTTTATGTGAAGCACTACAGAATGAGAAGATCATAGGTTTTGTCAATGATTTAGATACTGGAAAACAAAAAGTCTTCAAATAGGCAACATTGGTTAGAGTCAGAGATGTTGTTAAAGATTCTTATTGTTTCCTTCTCATATCAGTAGTGACTTCTTCATTTCACAGAACATAAAGATCTCTAACAATGAGCTGTAGGCTATGTGGGAAGCAATTGTATGCAACCGACAGGTGTGTCATATGTGGGTAAGTATTTAAATGTCTGAAAGGAATAATTGAATATTTTAATATATATTTGACTTCACTGAGCTTAATTAATGTTTATCTACTATAAATGTCACGATCGGCGTGGAAGAACCCAAGTGCAGGGAGGCGGTGGTGAAGGGGTTAACAAAAATATTTTATTCTTTACAATAAACAAACAAAAGAAATACCCACGAGGAGGTGTCAACAACAGTAGCCTAATGGTTAGAGAGTCGGACTCATGACCAGAAGGTTGCCGGTTCGATTCCCAGGGCCGGCGGGTAACAACTGAGGTGCCCTTGAGCAAGGCACCTTATCCCTACTTGCTCCCTGGGCGCTGTAGTGATAGCTGCCCACTGCCATTGCTTCCCACATAGCCTACAGCTCATTGTTAGAGATCTTTATGTTCTGTGAAATGAAGAAGTCACTCTACTGATATGAGAAGGAAACAAATAGAATCTTTAACAACATCTCTGACTCTAACCAATGTTGCCTATTTGAAGACTTTTTGTTTTCCAGTATCTAAAATATTGACAAAACCATTGATGATCTTCTCATTCTGTAGTGCTCACATAAAAATGTTCTTAATATTACGGTTTTAGATTATTTCTACACGTTAAGAATTAAATCGATCAATCCCATTTCGATTAATGAATGCATAATTGATTAAATGTAACCATATTATGTTCAGTCCTTTGTTTTTCTTTTACAAAACATTCTTATACTATAGTTTAAGTTTAAAAACCCAAAACAAAATTGTCTCACCATCGGAATTTGTCTTAAAGCACCCTCTTTACCTCTGTGAATGCAAATGGGTTTTACTTGCATTTCCACAGACATCAGTTTTTAAGTCTTACGTAACAATATCTCCACCCACCTGTTTATACATAAAGTGAGCAGATAAAGTGAAAAACTGAAGTTTGAGTACACATCAAAAAAACATGTCTTTACTAAGCATTTTTGTCTTGTTTTCTAGTCCAAATATTCTAAAAAACTCTTAAATCAAGAAATGTTCACCTTGACAAAGAAAGTGGCCTATATATTTGGTCTTGTTTTAAAGAACTGGAGTTACAATGCCTTATGAAAAACTGCAATAATCCTTGCTTCATTATTTGTGCTGTATGCTTGGTAAAGCATAAAAAACTTTTTCCCAGCATGCATTGCAGCATTAATTGGTTTTGTTAATTGTCTGTTGAATTTTCATCTCTACCATAAATAAATGCATCTATACAAAGTCGTTTGTTAGAAATTATTGATTAGAATTAGAAAACCAGTAAGCTGACTTTGCTAGTTTTTAATCAGAATCAGAATCAGAATCAGAAGAGCTTTATTGCCAAGTGTGCTTGCACACACAAGGAATTTTCTTTGGTGTTGGAAGCTTCTAGTACAGACATTTAACACAATGACAATACAATATAATACGATTTACAGTCTAAAAGATTCTAAATTGTGCATATATAAAATAAAGACTATTTTACAGAAAATGGGGGATAATAACATATAAGAGACATTGTACCGGGTAGTATATAGTAGAATAAACATATTAACAGATTGTATGTACACTTGTGCAAATGGATAATTTAGTAAGTAGAGGTAGTGTTATATACATGTATACATAAGATGTAGATATAATAAGGCACAGTAGTGCACACTATAGGTAGTGCACTATATATACACTATAATTTCTTTTGAGTATACTTTATTGGTAACTGTACAATGAACATAAGGTTTTAAAAGCATAAAGTAAATATAGCTTTTTACATTTAATTAATTTCACTGGTTTTACAGTACAGGTACAAAACTCTTTACATTTTCCTTTTGTGCTTTCACTTTACTGTCTGCTTAAGTGAAAGTACATCAGACCGTGAAGTATATTACAATTTGGATATATTTGCATATTTACGAGTTTGTATATTTTTCATTGGTGTCAGTAAACAATTCATGGGATTTGTTTGCACTACTTAATTTAATGCATTCTTGAAATTTAACACTTTCAATTTACTGATTTAATCAAAACTATTGTGATGAGTTGTTCTGACTTAATAATGTTGATAGTTAATTGGGTATATGATTTTTTCCACACCAACAAGCTCAGGATTTCCTCCCTTAAACATTTAACATGCATAGACCAGTTTAAACGTTGTGTGTTAGATGTTTCAAAAGCTGAAAAGAAATGTATTCACTCGCTTAACCTGATTTTTTAGAATTGGGGCTACATGAATGATGCTTGTGTTAAAGTAGTATTGCTGAGGCTGGGCTAAGGATCTACAATCCCCAGCATGCTTTGCACGGGGCTGGATAATGAAGAATGATAAATGTAGAAATAGTTAGTTGGTTTAAGAGGTTATCATTGTACTGACAAGTACAATTGCTGACAACAAGCTCAGGGAAACTTGTTGTTAGTGCTATTTAAGGCATTTAGGATTTTGGCCAAGCATTTGAATAAGGAGGAAATGGTAGTCTATTCAACTCAATCTAGTTTGTTGGTTGAACTTTGAATTTAAGTCACTTTTATTAGTTATTATAATTATAAAATCTTGATGCAAACTGTTATGTTAGTTTTGGTTGAATATGTCAAATACTTAAGAGTGCAATAGGCTCTTTATTTGGCTTTAGATACATGCATGAGTTTCAAACTACTTTCGGTTTGCCACCACCCTATATGAAAAAGTAAGAGTTTGTATACATTTACATATCTTTTTCTTTGCATTTGTTCCTTTTAAAGCCTTTGTTTGGTCATTTGTCTTTTGCGATAAAAAAATATTTCTTGTTTAATGGTTGGGTCAAATATGAACAAACCCAACCGTTTGTTTAAATCAGAGGTCGTCAATCCTGTTCCTTGGTATAGATTGACCATTGGAGTTGAATCAGCTTTTCATGTCTTCAGGATCACTTGAAATTTACAGACATCTGTTTTGAAGATTATCCCTGCATCTGAAATTGCGTACTGTGACAATAAGTAAACTACATTATAAACTATATATGGTGTGGCTGCAGAATGAATACACTGCGTTCCAAATTATTATGCAAATTGGATTTAAGTGTCGTAAACATTTAATTTTATATTGTTCAATTAAACTTATGGATGGTATTGTGTCTCAGTGCTCTTTGGATCACTGAAATCAATCTCAGACACCTGTGATAAGTAGTTTGCCAGGTGAGCCCAATTAAAGGAAAACTACTTAAGAAGGACGTTCCACATTATTAAGCAGGCCACAGGTTTCAAGCAATATGGGAAAGAAAAAGGATCTGTCTGCTGCCGAAAAGCGTCAAATAGTGCAATGTCTTGGACAAGGTATGAAAACATTAGATATTTCACGAAAACTTAAGCGAGATCATCGTACTGTGAAGAGATTTGTGGCTGATTCAGAGCACAGAAGGGTTCGTGCAGATAAAGGCAGAATGAGGAAGGTTTCTTCCAGACAAATTCATCGGATTAAGAGAGCAGCTGCAAAAATGCCATTGCAAAGCAGCAAACAGGTATTTGAAGCTGCTGGTGCCTCGGGAGTCCCGAAAACCTCAAGGTGTAGGATCCTCCAGATGCTTGCAGTTGTGCATAAACCTACTATTCGGCCACCCCTAACCAATGCTCACAAGCAGAAACGGTTGCAGTGGGCCCACACATACATGAAGACTAATTTTCAAACAGTCTTGTTTACTGATGAGTGCCGTGCAACCCTGGATGGTCCAGATGGATGGAGTAGTGGATGGTTGGTGGATGGCCACCATGTCCCAACAAGGCTGCGACGTCAGCAAGGAGGTGGCGGAGTCATGTTTTGGGCTGGAATCATGGGGAGACAGCTGGTGGGCCCCTTTAGGGTCCCTGAAGGTGTGAAAATGAACTCTGCAAGGTATGTAGAGTTTCTGACTGAGCACTTTCTTCCATGGTACAAAAAGAAGAACCATGCCTTCCGTAGCAAAATCATCTTCATGCATGACAATGCACCATCTCATGCTGCAAAGAATACCTCTGTGTCATTGGCTGCTATGGGCATAAAAGGAGAGAAACTCATGGTGTGGCCACCATCCTCCCCTGACCTCAACCCTATTGAGAACCTTTGGAGCATCCTCAAGCGAAAGATCTATGATGGTGGGAGGCAGTTAGCATCAAAACAGCAGCTCTGGGAGGCTATTCTGACATCCTGCAAAGAAATTCAATCAGAAACTATCCAAAAACTCACAAGTTCAATGGATGCAAGAATTGTGAAGGTGATATCAAAGAAGGGGTCCTATGTTAACATGTAACTTGCCCTGTTAGGATGTTTTTGATTGAAATAGCTTTTGATTTCAGTAAATATGACCTCCTAATGCTGCAAATTCAACAAATGACCATTTTCAGTTTTTTACAACCTATGAAATGTTTTCAAACTCTGTTGTGCATAATAATTTGGAACAGTGCATTTTGAGTTTTTCATTTTTTAAATAAATACTGTTGTCAGTGGGAGGTTTGTTCAATAAAATTCCAAATGTACCCTAACTGTTGATTACTTGAAAATTATACTGACTGTCATTTGCATCGACAAATTAGGAAAACCAGAGAAAGATATCATTTGCATAATAATTTGGAACCCAGTGTACATTCCTGACATACTTTTCATTGTCATGTGATCGGTATGCTCTTTGACCTATGATGTGTTAACATCTGCCGAAACAATTATGTACTTAAGTGTTTACCATTAAGCCTTGTAATTTAAACAACACTCATTACTAAGTCCATTCCATCACTGGCAAACCCCTAGGCTGAGGACGAGTCCAACACTGCGTGGGTCCACTTAAGTTACAAGTTGGACATCTTCATACCGAGAACATCTTTCTGCTGGTTCTGGTGGAATCCACTGCTGACATCGTCCTAGGACGGCCATGGTTGATCGAACACGATCTGATTCTCTCATGGAAGACGGGAGAGGTCCTAAAGTGGGGCAAGAACTGCTTTCATCGCTGTTTCCCTAGTCTTGTTCCTCCAAGGGTCACTATTTCCCTCCGATCAGCCTCCATTGAAAGTCCCCCAGAGCATCTCTCCAGGGAAATACCTATGGATTACACCCCCTTCAGTGATGTCTTCGGTCCCCAGAGAGCCTTCAAACTCCCACCTCATTGACCATGGGACTGTGCCATCGACCTTGTTCAGGATGAACCAGTGCCTAAAGGAAAGATATATTCCCTCTCCATCCCTGAACAGAAGGCCATAGAGGAGTACATCCGTGTCCCCTGCCGCGTCCAGCTTCTTCTTCATGGCCAAAAAGGACGGAGGCTTGAGGCCATGTATAGATTATCGTTCTCTCAACAGTTTCACGGTTAAATACCTGTATCCCCTTTCTCTCGTCCCAGCAGCCCAGCAACCATCTTCACCAAGTTGGGCCTCAGAAGCGCGTACAATCTCATTCGGATACATGAGGGGGACGAATGGAAAATGGCCTTCATCACACCCAATGGACACTATGAGTATCTGGTCATGCCATATGGACTTGTCAACGCCCCCTCCGTATTCCAGGGATATATGAATGATGTGTTTCCGGGAGTACCTCCACCACTTTGTTCTTGTCTACATAGATGACATCATGGTGTACTCCCGGAACGAGGCAGAACATCGCCAGCACGTTTCTGAGGTCCTCCAACGGCTCCGCGAACACCAGCTCTACCTCAAGGCCGAAAAGTGCACCTTCCACCAATACAACATCCAGTTCCTCGGTTATAATATCAGCGCACACGGAATTCAAATGGATGAGAGGAAGGTGGAAACTATCCGTTCCTGGCCCATTCCATCCACCATCAAAGAATTACAAAGATTTCTCGGATTCGCCAACTTTTACCGCAGATTCATACAAGGTTACAGCTCCATCACTTCACCTCTCATTCAAACCCTTCGAAACAAACCCNATATGCAACCGACAGGTGTGTCATATGTGGGTAAGTATTTAAATGTCTGAAAGGAATAATTGAATATTTTAATATATATTTGACTTCACTGAGCTTAATTAATGTTTATCTACTATAAATGTCACGATCGGCGTGGAAGAACCCAAGTGCAGGGAGGCGGTGGTGAAGGGGTTAACAAAAATATTTTATTCTTTACAATAAACAAACAAAAGAAATACCCACGAGGAGGTGTCAACAACAGTAGCCTAATGGTTAGAGAGTCGGACTCATGACCAGAAGGTTGCCGGTTCGATTCCCAGGGCCGGCGGGTAACAACTGAGGTGCCCTTGAGCAAGGCACCTTATCCCTACTTGCTCCCTGGGCGCTGTAGTGATAGCTGCCCACTGCTCCGGGGGTACGTGTGTTCACTACTCTCTGGATGGGTTAAATGCAGAGGTCACATTTCGTTGCCTTGTACTTGTACATGTGCAATGACAATAAATTTAATCTAAATCTAAAAAAATCTAAAAAGCCAACAAGACAAGGTAAATACTCACAAGCACAAGGTACAAGCTACAGGGCACACGGGACACAGGACACGTACAGGAATACAATACAATCCACGAGCACAGGACAAAGAAACATGAGGGCATTTATAGGAAAGACAAACGAGGGATAATTACACTGGGCAGGTGAGAAACATAAGACACGGCAGGGAAGCAATACAGGAAACGAGAGGGGCGGGGCCAATGACGAGACACGAGAAAGCACATGAGAAGTAAAAACGTGAACAACTCATGGCTTTCTCACATAAAACCTAAGGGCTCCGTCCCGATCCTGCCACACGACTAGAAACTCAGAAACAAGAGGGCAGGACCGTGACAATAAATATATGAATTTTTCAATTGAAGGTCACAAATGGGCACAAACCTCCTGTAATATCCCTCCAGCCCCAGAAACTGTCTCACCTCCTTTTTGGTCTTAGGCCTCGGGCAGGTCGCAACCGCTGCCGTCTTGTTAATTTGGGGACGCACCTGCCCATGACCCAAGTGGAAGCCCAGATACCTGACCTCCACCCGCCCAACCGCACACTTCTTTGGGTTGGCCGTGAGCCCGGTCTCCCTCAGCGTCATTCAGGACCGCCCTCAGATGCTCCATATGCCGCTGCCAGTCGTTGCTGTAGATGATAATATCATCGAGATAGGCAGCTGCATATGTCGCATGTGGCCGGAGGATGCGGTCCATAAGGCGCTGGAAGGTGACCAGAGCTCCGAACAAGCCGAACGGAAGGGTGACAAATTGGTGCAATCCGAACGGCGTGGTGAAGGCAGTTCTCTCTTTAGATACTGGAGAAAGGGGGATCTGCCAATATCCCTTTGTTAAATCCAGTGTCGAAAAAAAACAAGAAGTGCCTAGCCGATCTAACAACTCGTCGATCCTCGGCATGGGATACGCGTCGAATTTCGACACGGCATTCACCTTGCGATAGTCTACACAGAACCGTATCGAGCCGTCCATTTTAGGGACTAAAACTATCGGGCTCGCCCAGTCACTGTTAGACTCTTCTATTACTCCCAACTTCAACATCGCGTCCAATTCTGCCTGAACTACTTTTTTCTTGTGTTCAGGTAACCGGTAGGGTCTTCTTCGCACCACTACCCCGGGCTCGTCTCGATGTGGTGCTGAATAAGGTTCGTGCGACCAGGCAGGGGGGAGAACACATCCGCAAATTCCGCCTGCAGGCGGGCCACATCCGTGAGCTGTGAGGGTGAGAGGTGATCTCCCCCCGGGGCCAGGGCGAGAGATTGATGTTTTACATTCGCCTCCGGCCCGAGATCATCCTCTCCAGTCACCACCGTCGCCAGCATCACGGACTCCCCTTCACTCCATTTTTTTAGGAGGTTGAGGTGGTAAATTTGCCGTGCTCTCCTCCTGTCTGTTCGTATGACCTCATAATCGAGATCCCTTACCTGCCGTGTAACCTCAAAGGGTCCTTGCCACTTTGCAAGTAATTTTGAACTTGAAGTAGGGAGTAATACAAGTACCTTCTCTCCCGGAGTGAATTTTCGCAAGTTGGTTCCCCTATTATACCCACGGCTCTGCTTGTCCTGGGCCTGTAACAAATTCTCCATAGATAGCCGCCCCAGTGTATGGAGTTTTGTTCTCAGGTCCAGGACATATTGAATTTCATTTTTGCTCGTGGACGGTCTGTCCTCCCAGGTTTCCTTCAATACGTCCAGCACCCCTCGAGGTTGCTGCCCGTAAAGAAGTTCAAACGGGGAAAACGCCGTGGAGGCTTGCGGGACCTCCCGTACCATGAACAATAGGGGTTCCAACCACTTATCCCAATTTTTGGCGTCCTCGTGTACGAACTTACGAATCATGGTTTTTAATGTGCGATTAAATAGCTCCACCAGGCCGTCTGTTTGTGGGTGAAAGACGCTGGTGCGGATCGATTTAATGCCCAATAATTCATATAGCTCGCGCAGTGTGCGTGACATGAACGCCGTGCCTTGATCCATGAGGACCTCACGGGGGATGCCCGCCCGGGAGATGATACAAAACAGAGCCTCCGCAACACACTTTGCCGAAATGTTGCGCAAGGCCACTGCTTCGGGATACCGGGTTGCATAGTCCACTACGACTAAAGCAAACCGATGTCCCCGTGCTGATCGCTCGAATGGCCCGATGAGGTCCATCCCAATTCTTTCGAAGGGGACCTGCATTACTGGAAGAGGGCGCAATGGCGCTTTTGGAGTGGCCGGTGGATTCACCAGCTGACATTCACGGCAAGACACGCACCACCTGCGCACGTTGTTGTGAATGCCCGGCCAAAAAAAACGGGCCATGAGATGATTTAATGTGTTAGTTTGCCCCAGATGTCCTGCCATTGGATTACAATGAGGCGCCTGAAAAAGCATTTCCCGGCGGCTCTTTGGAACTAATAATTGGGTTATATCCTCTTTGGTCTGAGTGTCTTGGGTCACTCGTTATAACCGATTGCTCCGAATCGCAAAATAGGGGTAGGCGAGGGGTCGGGCAGGCTGCACCGGCTGCCCGTCAATGGACGAGACATGCTCAAAAGCCCGTTTTAAGGTCTCGTCCTGGGCCTGCTCCAGGGGTAAGTCATTGCGGTCCGAGAGGATCAGCCTCTCGATCCCGCTTTCTCTTTCCCCAGAGTCAGTCCCCTGTGAGCCGGGTTCCGCACTGCCCGCCTGCACGAGCCCTCGCCTTCCCCGGTTTCTCTTTCCCCAAGCAACATCCGCGCATAAAACCCTTAACAATTCTGAAAAAGCTGGCCAATTTGTCCCTAGAATCAGCGGATGTCGGAGGTGCGGATTAACGGCCACCGCAACTCCGCTTTTTCCCCTTAAATTTTATTGGCAGAGACATGAGGGGGTATTGAACCACGTCCCCATGCACACACCGTACCTTAACCGCGCGGCCTTTATCCCATGCCACGGATTGAATCAGGCTTTGGTGGATCGAGGTCTGGTTACATCCGGAATCCACCAGAGCCCGATAGGTACCCCCCCAATACTCACTGGTATCTGGTACCCGCCAGTCTGCCGGGGAAGGCGGGTGACAAACTGCTCCAGCACCACCCGGTCGACGATCTTCTCCACGTCGCCTTCCTCGGCCACCAGCCATCTGCGGCATGAGTCCCGGAGCTGTTGAGCGAGGGCAAAGGGTCAAGTGTCCGGAAACACTGGCGATGTTCCTCTGGGCTCCGGCCGACCCGCTGGAGAATGGCCCTCCTCAGCTCATCATAAACCAGGAGGCTCTCTGGGGGCAGCTGTTGTGCCGCCACCTGTGACTCTCCGGACAAGAGGGGGAGGAGCCGGATTTCTCACCTGTCCCTTGGCCAGCCGCTGGTCTCGGCGGCTTTCTCAAAAAGGCCGAGGAACGCTCTCTGGCTCATCCTGGGGTCCCATCTTAGTCAGCCACAGGTGGAGACCCGGTGCCGCCTCAGTGCGGCACCCAGCCTGAACCTCCCGGTCCACCCAGCTCCGGAACGCCTCGCGGTCCTCTTTCTGGGCCTGGAGGATAGCTTGGAAGCGGGTATCCTGGTCTGCCCTCAGCTGTAGAAGTGCCTGGTGTTGCTCGCGGTGGAGGAGATGACGTCCACAAATGGCGTTGCCGGTGGAGTCTGCATCTGGCCACGGCTTCCTGCTTCCTTCTACTGGGTTTCGGCACCACTGTAGTATGTTCGTGTAGGGTGAGAAGGAAGAGGTCGGGGTCGGGTTGACTACTGCAGAAAAATGTCTTTTATTATCACACACACGTTACTTGAATGATGGCGCTACACGCCATCTACATCTCAGTCTTTAACCGGAGCTGACGATCCTCTCGTGAAGCACTCCTCGTCTTGGTCTCTCTCTCTCTCTCTCTCTCTCTCTCTGTCTCTCTGCAGTAGTCTCTGCTGGTTCTCACACACCCGGCTTCTGTCTCCGAGCTGCTTTTATGCGTACCCACACCAATTACTGGAATAGAGGACAGGTGTTCATCATTTGCACTTCGCACCCCATTTACTCACCACTCTTCTTTCAGCCTTCTCTCCCGCTGCAGACCTCGCTAAGTCACACCCCCCTTGCCACAGTGAACAACGCAGAAACTAATATTTTCTCTAGTTCCTTGTGCCTTCCACAGAATACTACAGTGAATCCCTTTCGCAACAATGTAGAGGCCGGCATTCAATCATTTGGATATAAAGTCACAAGTAATGGCGGAATTGTTAAAGAAGAAATGTTTAACATATTTAGAAACTAAATTTCACAGCCATGAAATTGTCTATAGTCATTGAATAAATTAACTTTGATAAAACTGATTAAATTCCTTGAAAATGTACTTGAGTGTAAACTACATGGTGATACGTATTTCTTCTGTACTTTAATTTGTTAAGCTTTTTCCATGTTAACTTTCTAAGCTGATGATACTAGTTTAACTATTTTTATTAGGCTACACAAAAGGTTATTTAGATTATAAAAAAGATACATTTTGGGAACCAAAACTTTTATGGTATCACTGTAAAGGACTTTTGTAGCACCTTTTCTAAATGTATACTCTTCAGAACAATGGTAAATCACAAAAATGCGCAGATCTCCCACTATATAATCTTTTGTAAAAACACATGAAATAATATTTTGTTCACAAAAGTGAAATTAACTTTTGTTTTGTCAGTTTGGTTTTAGAGTATGTTACCTGCATTTCTGTTTATTCCACAGAATGTAAATAGTGACTGTGGCTTACTCAGCATTAGAGAGCATTTTAATGAGGCACCTGGGGTCATGTTTTATGAGGAAGCATGCAGGTACACTGAAAAAAGTTAACAACTGTGTCAAAGTGCATTTTATTATTAGTGTAAGTGAATCATTGTTTCCATTTTAAACCCGTTTTGTTTAGTCTGGTTAAGAGCAAATTTAAATAAAACATAGAAATGTAATGTATTTTTGTATTTTTTAACTGTGATGCATTAATGTGTTGTCCTTAACTGAACACAAAATGTATTGTTTTTAACAAAACTGTTTTTAGAGTGTGGTTGAACTTGAAAAATTAAGATCTTACATTTACAAAAGATCTTACAGCGTGTGACTGTGGCTAACTCTACTCGTAATATATACGTAATACATGCACTTTGAAATGTAATGAAAATAAATACATTTGACTCTATAGTGCAATAAATCTATTTTTGAATCTGATTAAAATAGTTTAGTTGAAACAGCTTAATTATGGCATGTCAATATACAAAAATGTGATAGTAATGGGAGTCAAGTTCAATCAACTATAACATGATCCATTTGAATTAGGACATTGAACATTGCCGACTTCCTCTCTCTTTGTCATTATCCTGCCCTTCTTATGTTTTTTTTCTAGTTTGGAGTGACAGGATCATGAGTAGAGAGAGACTCACAGACAGGGGTTATCAGCCAGACAGGTATATTTATTGACAATAGTAGAGCATGACAATAGGTGAGTATATATACGTGATAGAGTACTGGAACTGGAGAGATGGATGGAGGATACAACTGTCTTAATGTTACCAGGAGTTGATGAACAGGTGAAGAAACGTGGAGATGGAGTATCTTTGGAGATCACTGGAGTATATTAGGAGATCGCTGGAGTATTCTTGGAGATCGCTGGAGTAAGTATATTCCATAGGAATTACTGGAGATACAAGGATTACCAGAGTTAAGTCCTTTACCGTTTGGGAGACCGGACAAAGTATGATTGTTGGTGAACTGGTTTTATGGTGCTGGGTGCGGTGATCGTGAACAGGTGTGTTGGTCAGAATTCGGATGATTGTGCACGTGGATGTGGGGTGGTGCCTGATGTGTCCGTGACAGAACCCCTCTCTCCACGGCCCGCTTCAGAGGGCCGAAGAGGGTGGCGTCGTGGTGGGTGACCTCGGCCGCGAGGCACTGGAGCTCGGGGATGAGCGGCATGGAAATCGCTGAGTAGACTAGGGTCTAGGATGTAATCGCGAGGGACCCAGGATCTTTCTTCTGGTCCATAGCCATCCCAGTCTACGAGATTCTCGAGGTGCCTGCCACGACGCCTAGATGACAGGATCTCCCGTACTGCGTAGATGGTGCCATCCTCCAGCACCAGCGGGAGAGGGGGCTCATCACCAGGCTCTGTGGAGAGAGGAGACATGGATGAGTGGAAGGGTTTAAGAAGTGATACATGGAATGTGTGGTGAATCCTGTACTGCTGTGGTAGCTTCAGCTCATATGTGACCTCGTTGATTTGCCGTTGGATGGGAAATGGACTAATGAATTTCGGACTCAGCTTTTTGCAGGGAAGCCGAAGTCGGATGTCCCGGGTGGAGAGCCACACTTGTTGGCCGGGGGTGTAGGCAGGTGTGGGAGCTCTCCTAGTGTTGGCGTGGAATTGATGTTGTCGGATTGCCCTTTGGAGGTGTTGGTGAACTGAGTCCCAGACCCTCTTGCTCTCCGGGCACCAGTGGTTAACTGATGCAACCTCTGATGGGTCTCCTGACCAGGGGAAGAGAGGAGGTTGGAATCTGAGTACACACTGGAAGGGAGTGAGGCTGGTAGCAGCTTGTTGCAGGGAATTTTGGGCGTATTTAGCCCAGGCAAGGTACCGGTTCCAGGAGTTCTGGTGGTTGTGGCGGAAGGTACAGAGGTATCTGCCTATCTCCTGGATCTTCCTTTCGGATTGTCCATTGCTGTGGGGATGATATCCAGAAGATAGGCTCACGGTCACACCTATGAGGTTGAAAAGGCTTTCCACACACGGGATATGAATTGTGGCCCTCTGTCTGAGACCACGTCTTCAGGAATGCCAAAATTGCAGAATACATGATTGAATAATACCTCTGCGGTTTCCATGGCCGTGGGAAGACCTTTCAGTGGGACTAGACGACAAGTTTTGGGGAAGTGATCTATGGCCACCAGGATGCAGGTGAACCCCTCATAAACAGGGAGATCCGTGACAAAATCCACTCCCAGATGTGACCAAGGATGCCGGGGAACAGGCAGCGGAACTAGTTTTCCAGTTGGCAGATGGCGTGTGGTTTTAGAAATTGCACACTCCCGGCATACCTTCTGATGTCGTTTGCCATTCCGGGCCACCAGAAGCAATCTTTGAGCAACGAGAGGGTTCCATTGGTTCCCGGATGACCAGTGCCTGGGGATGAATGTGCGGATTGAATGAGTGGTATCCTTTGGTTGCGTGGAACGTATGTATGGGTAGGTGGACACCCCGGGATTGGAGACACTGGCTGCCACGATATCCTCGTCCAGGGACCATTGGATGGGACTGACTATCAGTCGTGACGGAAGGATAGGTTCTTTGCATTCCGGAGGTTCTTCAGCGGAGTGAATTCGAGAAAGGGCTTCAGCTTTATATTTTTGGCCCCTGGACGGTAAGTGATGGTAAATTGGAATCGGGTGAAGAAGAGGGTCCACCTAGCTTGTCGGGGATTCAGTCTTTTAGCCTCACTGAGATAGTTGAGGTTCCGATGGTCGGTGAGGACTACAAACGGGTGGTGGGCCCCCTCCAACCAGTGCCTCCATTCTTCTAGGGCGAGCTTGATGGTGAGTAGTTTTCTATTCCCGATATCATAATTTTGTTCCGCCGGGGAGAGCTTTCTGGAGAAGAAGGCACATGGATGTCGAGGAGGTATCCCCTACCGCTGTGAAAGGACAGCTCCCACTCCTGTGGTGGAAGCATCGACCTCGACGATGAAAGGTTTTTGAGGATCTGGATGAGTTAAGAGAGGGGCTGTTGTGAAAGCTTCTTGTAATTTCTTCATGGCCTTTGTGGCTGCTGGTGTCCAGGACGGAGACTTGGGTTTGTTTCGAAGGGTTTGAATGAGAGGTGAAGTGATGGAGCTGTAACCTTGTATGAATCTGCGGTAAAAGTTGGCGAATCCGAGAAATCTTTGTAATTCTTTGATGGTGGATGGAATGGGCCAGGAACGGATAGTTTCCACCTTCCTCTCATCCATTTGAATTCCGTGTGCGCTGATATTATAACCGAGGAACTGGATGTTGTATTGGTGGAAGGTGCACTTTTCGGCCTTGAGGTAGAGCTGGTGTTCGCGGAGCCGTTGGAGGACCTCAGAAACGTGCTGGCGATGTTCTGCCTCGTTCCGGGAGTACACCATGATGTCATCTATGTAGACAAGAACAAAGTGGTGGAGGTACTCCCGGAAACACATCATTCATATATCCCTGGAATACGGAGGGGGCGTTGACAAGTCCATATGGCATGACCAGATACTCATAGTGTCCATTGGGTGTGATGAAGGCCATTTTCCATTCGTCCCCCTCATGTATCCGAATGAGATTGTACGCGCTTCTGAGGCCCAACTTGGTGAAGATGGTTGCTGGGCTGCTGGGACGAGAGAAAGGGGATACAGGTATTTAACCGTGAAACTGTTGAGAGAACGATAATCTATACATGGCCTCAAGCCTCCGTCCTTTTTGGCCATGAAGAAGAAGCTGGACGCGGCAGGGGACACGGATGTACTCCTCTATGGCCTTCTGTTCAGGGATGGAGAGGGAATATATCTTTCCTTTAGGCACTGGTTCATCCTGAACAAGGTCGATGGCACAGTCCCATGGTCAATGAGGTGGGAGTTTGAAGGCTCTCTGGGGACCGAAGACATCACTGAAGGGGGTGTAATCCATAGGTATTTCCCTGGAGAGATGCTCTGGGGGACTTTCAATGGAGGCTGATCGGAGGGAAATAGTGACCCTTGGAGGAACAAGACTAGGGAAACAGCGATGAAAGCAGTTCTTGCCCCACTTTAGGACCTCTCCCGTCTTCCATGAGAGAATCAGATCGTGTTCGATCAACCATGGCCGTCCTAGGACGATGTCAGCAGTGGATTCCACCAGAACCAGCAGAAAGATGTTCTCGGTATGAAGATGTCCAACTTGTAACTTAAGTGGACCCACGCAGTGTTGGACTCGTCCTCAGCCTAGGGGTTTGCCAGTGATGGAATGGACTTAGTAATGAGTGTTGTTTAAATTACAAGGCTTAATGGTAAACACTTAAGTACATAATTGTTTCGGCAGATGTTAACACATCATAGGTCAAAGAGCATACCGATCACATGACAATGAAAAGTATGTCAGGAATGTACACTGGGTTCCAAATTATTATGCAAATGATATCTTTCTCTGGTTTTCCTAATTTGTCGATGCAAATGACAGTCAGTATAATTTTCAAGTAATCAACAGTTAGGGTACATTTGGAATTTTATTGAACAAACCTCCCACTGACAACAGTATTTATTTAAAAAATGAAAAACTCAAAATGCACTGTTCCAAATTATTATGCACAACAGAGTTTGAAAACATTTCATAGGTTGTAAAAAACTGAAATTGGTCATTTGTTGAATTTGCAGCATTAGGAGGTCATATTTACTGAAATCAAAAGCTATTTCAATCAAAAACATCCTAACAGGGCAAGTTACATGTTAACATAGGACCCCTTCTTTGATATCACCTTCACAATTCTTGCATCCATTNCGGCTGCCGGTCCTACACGTTGCCCTGCAGGACGCGGGCTGACACCGGTTCCACGCGTAGGTATTAGAACCTCGCGGAGGTGTTGGGCATAGCCCAACCCGCAGCTCTGCAGATGTCTGCCAGAGAGGCGCCCTGAGCCAGTGCACATGAGGAGTGTGCCTCACTCCCAAAGGGCAGGTGCGATCTTGAGATCGGTATGCCGTAACGACGGCATCCACGATCCAGTGTGCCAGCCTCTGTTTGGAGACAGCCCTCCCTTCTGCTGACCTCCAAAACAGACAAAGAGCTGCTCAGAGCTTCTGAAGCTCTGCGTGCGGTCCAAGTAGAGGCGCAGTGCACGTACTGGACACAACACGGATGGGGTTGGGTCTTCCTCCCTGGTGGGGAGCGCCTGCAGGTTCACCACCTGGTCTTTCGGGAGAGTGGTGGGAACTTTGGGCACGTAGCCGGGACGGGGTCTCAGGATAACGTGAGAATCACCGGGCTCGAGTTCTAGGCAATCTGTGGACACAGAGGGTGCTTGCAGGTCCCCTACCCTCTTGGAGGTGAGCGCCATCAGGAGAGCCGTCTTTATCGTGAGGTGAGAAAGAGCGGCAGCTCCGAGGGGCTTGAAGGGGGGGCCTCTCTTGAGGCCCGCCACCTATCGCAAGAGGGTATGGAGCGCGATGAGGCGGTCACCTTCTCGCGCCCCTTAGGAACCTAATGACCAGGTCGTGTTGTCCCCGAGGCTTCCCAGCAACTGGGTTGTGATGAGCGGCCGTAGCGGCAACATACACTCCCAGTGTGGAGGGGGGAGAGGTTACTCTCCAGTCTCTCTTGAGGAAGGGACAGCATGTTCCCGATCGAGCAACTCCGCAGGTCTTCTGTTCGAGAAGAGCACCAGGACGAGAAGAGGCGCCACTTATGGGCGTATAGCCGCCTAGTGGCCGAGGCCCTAGCCTGAGTGATGTCCCAACCACCGGGGGTGGGCCACTCAGGATCTCCTCGTCCCATCCAGACATGGAAGTTCCAGGTGTCTGCCTGGGATGCCGTGACGTGCCCCTTCCCCTGGGAAAGCAGGTCCTTCGCCAGGGGGATCGGCCAGGGGGGAGTTGTTGTCAAGAGTCTTAGCTCCGAGAACCAGGTCCGGTTGGGCCAACAAGGCGCAACTAGTACCACTTGATGCTGCTCTTCCCTGGCCTTGCACAAGACCTGTGCAATGAAGCTCACTGGGGGGAAGGCATACTTCCGCTTACCCCACGGCCAGCTGTGCACTAGGGTATCCATGCCGAGGGGTCCCTCGGTCAGGGAGTACCAAAGCGGGCAATGGGAGGTCCACCTGCGCCTGGCCGAACTGCTCCCATATGAGCTGGACTGCGCAGGGATGGAATCGCCACTCTCCGCGAGGCGTCAACTGACGAGAGAGCGCATCGGCTGTCTGGTTCAGGTCGCCTGGGATGTGTGTGGCTCGCAGGGAGCTGATCACCTGCTGACTCCAGAGGCGGAGGCGTCGGGTGAGTCGTGTTAGCTGCCGTGAGCGAATGCCACCCTGACGATTGATATACGCCACGGCAGCTGTGCTGTCCTGCCGGACCAGCACGTGCTTGCCCTGCAAGAGAGGTTGCCACCTCTTCAGTGCAAGTAGCACAGCCAACAACTCTAGGCAGTTGATATGCCAACGCAGGCGGGGGCTTGTCCACCACCCAGACACTGCGTGCCCGTTGTACACAGCACCCCAACCCTGCAGGGAGGCATCCGTCATCATTACAACGTGCCTTGCACCTGCCCTAGGGGGACCCTGTCTGCAAGAAGGTCATTGAAGACCAGGGGGTCAGGGTGTGTCGGCAGAAAGGCGTGATGACCATACGCCTGCTGACGGTGTGCCATGCTCTCCAGGGAACCCGACTCTGTAGCCAGTGTTGGAGCAGTCGCATGTGCATCGACCTGAGGGGGACCACCCCCACCGAGGATGCCATGTGCCCAGGAGCCTCTGAAAGTTTCAGGAGGACCGCTGACTGCATGAAGTGTTTCAGGCAGTTCAACACTGACTGAGCACGCTCTGAGTCAGCCATGCTGTCATGGAGACTGAGTCGAGTTTCATACCAGGAAAGAGGATACTCTGCACAGGGGAGAGCTTGCTCTTTTCTCGGTTGACCTGTGTTCCCACTGTGTGTACACAACAGATCTCGCGAGTGTGCCCAGATGAGCCAGTCGTCGAGATAGTTAGTACCCGCACACCTCTCTCCCCGAGGGGAGTGAGGGCGGCTTCCACGATCTTCGTGAAGACTCATGGGGACAGGGACAGACCGAAAGGGAGGACTCTGTACTGATATGCTTGCCCTCGAAAGCGAGACATGAGAGTAAGCGTCCTTCAGGTCGATTGCCATGAACCAATCTTGACATCTGGTATGCGCTTCTGCGTGAGCATCCTGAACGGCAGCTTGAGTAGGTGCCTGTTCAGGGTACGCAGATCTAGCAACCCCCCTTTTTGGGGACGATGAAGTACGGGCTGCAGAACCCATTGAACATCTCGGCCAGGGAGACGAGCACGATCACTTGCCAGAGGGGTGGTAACCCTGGCCCGAAGCACGGGAGCATCCTAGCCTCTGACTGAGGTTGAGAGGATGCCCCGAACTTGAGCGAGCATCTGATCAGTTAGATCGCGTAGCCGAGACGGATCGTATCCTGTAGCCACCGTGACGGTTTGGGGGCTCTAGTCAGGCTCCCAGGGACCAAGACCGGGGCTAGGGGTACGATCTGCTTCATCGACCTCCCAGGGAGTGGTTCGATGGCTGGTAGTGCGGATTCCTTGCCCTGGGGAAGCCCCTGGGGAGGAGATCGGCTCTGCTGACTTACCAGCCTGGCGATAATGCAGCACAACGCACTGTCGACTGAGAGTGCTGAGGGCTGCTGATTATCCTCGACATTGGGTCTCGCCGTGACGCAACGTCGAGTTGCCGAACACCATCGTGTAGAGGGTGAGAGCGGCTGTGATTAACACCCAGAGAGAGAGGAAACTCTTAAGAGAGTGGGCTGTTGGGACGGGGCAGGAACCGTCCCGGATCGACCACCCAGCGATGGAATGGCTGGGGTCGGGCCCGATGGTATTCTCGATCTCCCTGGAGTCTTCTGCTTTCGCCACAGCTGCTGAGGACCAAGGCTACTGGGAAGCAGACGGTGCATGCGACTCGACGGCCGAGGGCGGCCGAGTCGCGGAGGGGAGGATATGCTTGATATCCTCTGTCTGCTTCTTTACTGTTGAGAACTGCGCCTCGACAGTATCACATTAAAATTCTTATTAGTATCTTTGATGCAAGAACATTTTAGGTTGATATTTTACTGTGTCAAGGCAGACATCCCAAGTGCTCTAAAAAAATGTATCACAAACAAAATCTTCCTGTCCATGGTGTCGTAATCAAGCATTGACAGTGCTGCATTTCAAGACCAAGAAGAAAAGATAAGTGACCTTCAGCATTTTTTGTCACTGAAATGCTGAGACTGGGTGTGAAACAGTACATACTCATAGAGGATCTTACAGTAAATGGAAATGCTTCTCTATTCCTTAAATGCTTTGCATTCTGCTTTAATGTTCCATCATTCCTGAAAACGTTACTGATGACAGATTGATGAACTTGTTATTTGATATTGTCTGTGATCTGTACATCTCTGTAAAGCACATGCACAATCCAGTTTGCTTTCACAGATTTATAGGTGATTACAAACCTGAACGACTGCTATGAAGAAATATAAAATCACATTCAAAATAAAGGGTTTCATTTATGGTTTTACAAACATATACTGTACAGGGTACTTAATAAAAATCAATTATCACGTGTTCCTAAAACTTATTTATACTGTCTAAGGAATTTCTAACTCAACATCACAATAAACTGTACAATGACTTTTCTTTTTTGTTAATAATCTCAGGTGAAAGCAAATAGACTTTTGACTCATTTGTCTATGATTATTTGAAAAACTACGGAGCCCTTTTAGGGACATGGGGTGGAAAAAGTATGAAAGGGAAGAGAAAAATATTTTTTAAAGCTTTTGCGTTCTCTCGCAAACATATTTGCGTTATCTCGCAAAACTTTTGCATTCTCTCGCAAACATATTTGCGTGATATCGCAAAACTTTTGCGTTCTCTCGCAAACATATTTGCGTTATCTCGCAAAACTTTTACGTTCTCTTGCAAACATATTTGCATTATTCGCAAAACATTCAAAAGTCCTGTTGTCCTGCTCCGTACATTAACAATGGAGCGGTTCAGAGTAGATTCCCGGACCAATAACTCGTGAGCTAAACGTTGTTATAACACAAATACCACATAATTCCTTAGACAATGATCTACAACCCAGTCTTCCTCAAAACGAGAATATAAATTGATCTCTATATGAGCAGGCGACATGGACAAGTCCAAAGAAACCGTCTGCAAAGTGACTGTAAATCTGAAAAGCGTTACTACAAAAATAGTCATTAATAACTTAAATGTTACACACTGTGGTCTCACCAAATTCAGTTTACACATTAATGCTCTCCTGCTGAATTTAAACTGGTTTTAGAAGTATGTAGCACTGAAGTTAATGACTATTTTTCGTAGCCTAAAGATCTTCGGGTTTTGCACTTTACAGACGATCCCTACGGTCTTGTCTCAGCTGGCTCGATTACAGATCAATACAAGGCTCGATTTGTGGAAAATTAAGTTAAAATTCATTGTTTACGTTACATAGAATGAGATGTCATTTGTATTATAAGAACGTTTAGCTCACGAGTTATTGGTCCGGGAATCTGCGACTATAGACCAATGTTTATGTACGGAGCTAGTCTTAAATTCTGCCAGCAGGACATTAAACATGAAGTGTTTGTCAGAACTCGCAAAATGTTTTGCGAGATAACGCAAATGTGTTTGCGAGGGAACGCAAAAGTTTTATGAGATAACGCAAATATGTTTCCGAGAGAACGCAAAAGTTTTGCTAGATAACGCAAACATGTTTGCAAGAGAACGCAACAGTTTTGCGAGGGAACGCAATGTTTTGCGAGATAACGCAAAGGTTTTGCGAGATAACGCAAAAGTTTTGCGAGATAATGCAAAAGTTTTGCGAGATAATGCAAAACCTTTAAAAATATATTTTCTCTTCCCTCTCATATTTTTTCCACCCCATGTGCCTAAAGGGGCTCCGTAAAAAAAAAACAATACTGAGAAAATTTTGTCTCCATATTACAATCTGAACATGAAAACAATACAAACGTCTAACACAAAATATATACTATATATACAGTCCTGCTCACCATTATTGGCACCCTTGGTAAATATGAGCAAAGAAGGCTGTAAAAATAAATCTACATTGTTTCTCCTTGTGATCTTTTATTTGAAAAATCTACAAAATTCCAACATTTCATTAAAGTAAAACAATTTGAAGTGGGGGGAATATCACATTGAGAATTATTTTTTCTCTAATACACCCTGGCCACAATTATTGGTACCCCTAGAAATTCTTATGAGTAAAATACCTCCCATGTATATTCCCATTGATATTTACATTTTCTTAGCACACCAAGGTGACTAGAAACATGACGTTGTCCAGTTACTTCTTGTTGCACAGGAGAATAAATATTAGTAACACAAAGCCCAACCCCCTTAATCATTTATCACAATGGATAAAACCAAAGAATATAGTTCTGATGTGCAATATAGTTCTGTTGAGCTACACAAAATACAAAATGGCTTTAAGGAAATAGTTAAAACAATAAACAATGTCATTTCCAACACCAGGGCAGTGATCAAGAAGTTTTAATGGACTGGAGATTTTGAAAATCAGCTTGAAACAAGATGCGTGTCTATATTGTCTCAATGCACAACTAGGAGAAGAATTTGAGCTGCCAAAGACTCTTCAAAGAGCACAGATGGAAAATTGCAGTTAATCAGAATTTTGGGGTCAGAAAGCATTTAATAAAAATAAAGGAAAACTGCACCTCCATCACCACAAGTTGTTTGGGACACTGTTCAAGAAACAAATCTTCTGCTCTTATGCAAAAATAAACTGCACTATATTAATCTGCCATACTGGAACTTCAACCAGGACTGGGGTCTATGGCCATATGGAATGAAAAAGAGTTTTTTTGGCAGCAATAACACAAGATAGGTTTGGTGCACACAGGGATAAAAGAATGCCCCATGTCCATATGTCACCAGATCTTCATTGTTGTGAACCTATTTTTATACCAGAGGTTCTGGACATTTTGTTCAGATACATGTCATCATGTTTTATATCAAATACCAACAAGTAAAAAAATCAAAAACTGACTTGCTCTGCTAGAAATATTATAATGGGTCGAGGTTAGATCGTCCATCAGCACATTGGTTCAAAATAAACATCAACATCAATAAAAAAAATGGGTCACTGAACACAAAATCAAGGTCCTGCCATAGCCATGTCACAACGGTGCGTGGAAGAACCCAATTGCAGGCAGGCGATGAAGGGGTTAAACAAGATATATTTATTAAATAACAGAAACACCCACGATGGGGAAAAACTAAACAAGGTATAAATGCAAAAACAAAGACTTCCCACGTGGGGGAAAAAACGTGAAGACAAGATCAAAATAAAACTAAAATCGACAGACAGGGCAAGGCAAAAAGAACACAGGTAAACAAACACAAGCATATACAGAACGCATACATACACACAACGCAAGAGCACAGGACAATGAAACAAGAGGGCATTATATAGGGCAAGACAAACGAGGGATAATGACACAGGGCAGGTGAGGGTAATGGAACACGGCCGGGAAGTAATACGGAAAACGAGAGGGGCAGGGCCAATGACAAGACACTGGAGAGAACGCATATTATTGTCAAAAGGACAACAATATGTTTCTCTCCACACATAACCAAAGACTTTGTCATGGCTCTGCCTCAGGACCAGGAAATCCAAGACTAAAAGAAGCAGAACCATGACAGAAGCCCCCCCATTAATGAGCACCTCCAGGTGCTCACCAAGGGGCAGACAGACGAGACAAGGCAGACTGAGACAGAGACAAGAACAGACAAAACATGGAGAACAGGGGGGCGTGGTTATGGATCCGAACTAGGCACACGTCTTTTTGCGTGCTCCTGGCGTTATTTCTCTAAAATCCTGAATATTATACACGTCAGCCATCGATACGATTTCATTTTGTCTCATTAAGTCTTCGGGGTGACCCAAAGAACAAGATGCCGTCGAAAAAAGGTAAAAAGGAACATAAATCCGACTCTTCCCCAGTAAAGGAACGTGAGGATGACGGCGATGCTAGCATCATGGCTAGCTCATCAGATGCCGTAAGCAATCCCCCCCAGTCAGATGAAATTGGCGCTCAGTCCAGCCAAAATCTTGATGTGATTCAAAAACTGGAATTGATGCGAACTGATTTTGCTACAAAAATTAAGGGCGTTCTAAATGCAATTCATGATGTTAAAAAAGATGTGAGAGACTTTTCGGGACGCATGGATTTAGCGGGAGAGCGTATTAGCAGCGTAGAAGACACTGTGAATTCGGAAAAGAGCAAGTTAGCAGAAATGGATAAGCGCGTAGAATCCCTTTCACAGAAGCTTGACGATCTTGAAAACCGCTTGCGGAGATCGAACCTTAGGTTGGTTAACCTTCCCGAAAAGGTAGAAAATCCGGATGCAGCAGCCTTCCTGGAAAAGTGGCTACCTGAAACTCTGGGCACTACAATCTTCCCTGCTCCTCCTATCATCGAGAGAGCACACAGATTACCAGGACGGACACAATCCAATCGTTCATCTCTCCCAAGAGTGCTGATCATGAAGTTTCTGAATTTTCAGGACAAAGTTCGGGTGATGCAAGCTGCCAGGGCTAAAGGCAAGATTATGTACGGTGATCAAGAGGTCAAGTTCTTCCCGGATTTGTCAGCGGAGCTTCTTCGTCAAAGACGTCGTTTTGATGGTGTAAAACAGCGACTGCGGGCCCTAAATATTACCTATGGTCTTATTTACCCAGCCAGGCTACGGGTGACAATGGACGGTCAAACTCGTATGTTTGATAACCCGACTGATGCAGAGAGGTTCCTATCGGGAATACAACAGACGGATGAAACGTAAAGGACTTTAAAAAACGTTTATATTTCCTCCTTTACAGATAATCCGATCGAATCGATTGTTTTGTCTGAAGATTTGCATCATACTCAGATGGATGTAGGTACATTTATTATCACATTTTCAATATGTTAATTTTACCAACCTGTTCATACACAGATGTGGATTTGTTTTATTCTTATTTAACGTGATGGGAGGTTCTTATAATGTATAAGAGTAAAGCCGTAATACAAGTAGGAATATAAGAATCACTAAAGGGGTATAAAAGGGTCATCTCTTTGAGGAGATTTAATTGGAGATTTTTAAATTTGTATGGCTGATAGTGAAATCTAAAAGAATGCCAGGAGATTCACTGATCTTTGGTTTTATTTTTTTTCTCTTTTATTAATTGCTGGGCCTGGTTTAACTGCTCCCTTGTTGACATTGGATCAGTGATGGATATAACTATATCCCAAAGTGATAAGGGGGGGAGTGGCGCACAGGCTGTCATGTTCAGGTTGACAGCTAGTGCAAGTTGTTTAGGGCAGATTAGCAAACTGTTAATATGGTTTTGTTCAAAATATCACCTCAGCGAAACAATACCCTTTGCTAATTTCATTGTTAATGTTGAATTTCTACTTATCCAATCTAATATAAGTTAAAGAAAAATGTCACAGATTGAGAAGCTTAAATTTACCTCTTGGAATGTAAGAGGAATAACTAAAATGGTCAAGCTTAAACAGGTTATGACAAGGATCAAACAACTCGAATCCACTGTAGTGTTTCTGCAGGAAACTCATTTACTTAAAGAAGAGCTTCAGAAGGTCAGAAGAAGATGGCCAGGCCAGGTCATAGCCTCTTGTTTTTCCTCACATTCAAGAGGGGTCATGATATTGATTCATAAATCAGTACTGTTTCAAGTAAATAATAGTATTATAGATAAGGCCGGTAGATATTTGATAGTGCAAGGAACTCATTTGGGTAATACTATTAATTTGATTAACATTTATGGACCAAATGAGGATAACCCTAGGTTCTTTGAAAATCTTTTTCTTTTGATCGCTTCTCTTACTGGTATAGTTATAATAGCAGGTGATTTTAACTGCACTCTTGACCCGCTGCTTGACCGCTCTTCAGGTAAGGATAGTTCCCATTCGCAAAGTAGGAAACAGATTCAACAATTTATGAAATATTTAAACCTATGTGACCCCTGGAGAACATTAAATCCCCTAAAAAAAGAATATTCATGTTTTTCCTCCATGTCTAAAACAGTGTCTCGTATAGATTACTTTTTAATTCCCAATTCTTTAATCTCTAATGTAGAAAGTTGTAGGTATAACAGTGCTGTTCTGTCAGATCATTCACCTATTTCTCTGTTTTATATGGACTCACAATCAACAAAAGGATCTCACAGATGGCGACTTCATCCTAACTGGTTGCAGAATCTGGATTTCATTAAATTTGTTGGTGAACAGATAGATATGTACTTTAAAATAAATACGTTTCAGACTTCAGCGGCCACAAGATGGGAAGCCTTTAAAGCATTTATTCGGGGCCAAATGATTAGTTTCACTAGCTCTAAATTCAATAAATTCAAACAAAAGTTGGCTATGCTAGATGTTGAAATTAGAGAGCTAGAGAAAACAATAAAAGTAGATAAATCCTCACAATCTAAACAGAAATTATTAGCCTTAAAAGCTGAATATGAAGAACTTTCTACACTAAAAGCGGAAAATAGTATATTAAGATTAAAACAAAATTTCTACGATCAGGGTGAAAAACCAGGCAAATTGTTAGCCTGGCAGCTTAAAAAATTGATAACAGAAAGAGCCATTAACGAAATTAGAAACAAACATGGAGAAATCACAACAGATCCAAGTGAGATTAGTCAAACTTTTGTTGCGTTCTATAAATCTCTATACCAGTCTGAATCCCCTATAGACTTATCTGATCAAAATAATTTCCTTGACGAGCTGGAAATACCTCCCATCACGGAGGAGACAAGAGACGAACTAGATAAAATACTGGAATTAGAAGAGGTTTCCAATGCTATTCTTGGTATGAGGGGCGGTAGAGCGGCTGGTCCAGATGGACTTCCAGTGGATATTTATAAGGAATTTAAAGATAAGCTGATGGCACCCTTACTGGAAATGTATGCAGAAGCTTATGAACAGGGTAACCTTCCTCCATCGATGAGGAATGCCGTGATAACCCTTATGCTAAAGCCAGGAAAGTCTCCTGTGGAATGTGGGTCATATAGGCCAATTTCACTTTTAAATACAGATGCCAAAATTATTGCAAAGGCACTAGCAATGAGACTCGAAAAGGTTTTACCCCAAATGATACATATAGACCAAAATGGATTTGTTAAGAATCGCCAAGGGTTTCATAATGTGAGGAGAGTACTCAACTTAATACATGCAGTAAATGGAATCCCCGATACGGCCATTCTGTCATTGGATGCTGAGAAGGCGTTCGATAGGCTTGAATGGCCGTATTTATTAGAGGTGCTAGCACGGTTTGGAGTTGGTGACTACTTTCGCAAATGGGTGGAAATTTTGTTAGCTGATGCTTGTGCGGAACTACTCACTAATAACCAGATATCACAACCATTTAAATTGAGTCGAGGCTCTAGACAAGGCTCACCACTATCGCCTTTACTCTTTGTTCTAGCTATTGAGCCATTGGCCATAGCAATAAGATCACATCACTATCTCTATGGTATCTTTACAGGTGCATTAGAACATCGTATTGCACTATATGCGGACGATACCATTGTATTCTTATCAAAACTTGATAAATCAATCCCATCCCTTATAAAGCTTATGGGCCGATTCGGTGACTTTTCTGGCTTTAAAATAAACAGGGACAAATCATCAATTTTGTTTCTTAATGAACAGGAGCGGTTAAATCCCAAGGTAATACACCCATTTGTAAATGCTCAAAATGGATTTGAATATTTAGGAATTAAAATATGCCCAAAAATTAGTTCACTCAGCTCAATTAATTATGAACCTCTGTTAGTTAAAGTGTCAGAAGAGGTGAAAAGATGGATGACATTGCCCTTATCCTTAATAGGAAGAATAAATGTGATTAAGATGAACATATTACCCAGATTTCTTTATATTTTTCAATCGCTACCACTTGCCCCTCCGCATACATTTTTTCCAAAAGTAAGAAAGCTGATTTCTAATTTTATATGGAATAACAGAAAGCCAAGACTTAAACTATCCTTATTATATTTGCCCTATGATAGGGGAGGGTTACAGTTACCAAACTTATTATGGTACTTCTGGTCTGCTCAGCTAAGGGCGATAATGTTCTGGTTTTCTAGAGAAGCCAATTTACCATGGTTACAGGTCGAAAAGATGTCGGCAAAAGGTCTACCACTGGATAGTTTTTTATATTCAGCACCCCTTAAAGAATTAAAGAAAAGGACAGATAACCCGTTTGTGAAAAACTCCATTATAACCTGGCATGAAGCACATAAATATCTTAAAGATTTCCCAGAAATATCCTGTTTCTCCCCTATTTGGGGTAATGAACAGTTTACCCCTGCAAGAAATGACTCGGGGTTTAAATTGTGGCAGATTAGAGGTATTGGTAGACTGATGGACCTGTATGAAGATAAGACCTTAATGACATTTGACAATCTTGTAACAAAATTTAAAATACCTCAGAAACATTTTTTTAAATATTTACAACTTAGAAGTTTCATTTTAGCGCATTCAAAAAACTCTGTATATCTCCCTATTATGTCCCAATTGGAAATACTTTCCACACAAGACCGTCCCAGTAAAGGACGAATCAATCAATTTTATAATATTCTTGTAGAGAACCTAAAAGTAAGTTCTGAAAATAAAAGATTAGCATGGACACAAGATATGAATAAAGATATTTCACAGGTTGATTGGGGTACAATTTGCGTAAGGGCACAAACACAAACTATAAACACTCGGTTGAGACTTCTACAGTATAATTGGGTAATGAGAACTTATTTGACCCCTGTTAATCTAACATCTGAGCAAATTCTTTGTATGGCCTTACGTTTCTTTGCTAATGGTAGCTTTCTATATAACACCGGGGATGCAGAACACGTTAGCAAGGCAACAGTATGCAGAGCGGTAAGAAAAGTGTGCCTCGCTCTCAAGCAGTTTTTGCAAGTTTGATTTAAAGAGTACATTCCTCGAGATCATAAAAAATACATTTCATGAAGTGTTTAATTTTGCCGTGTTTGAATGTAAGCAATCTGCCAAGTTGTAAATCCGAAGGTGAACGAATAACAAAGTTATTAGCTTATAAAAAAGGTAATCGACTCTGAATCACGCGAACAAGCCATGACCTGTCCGAATCTTTAACCACAATGTACCTACGTCACTAGAAAAATCCCCGCCTACTGACTGCGAAAACTTAACTCTCTCCTCCCCAAACACTGTACTAGCTCGTTCGTGACGTGTGCATCATGTCTAAGAGAAGCTGTGTTCTATGTAGTGAAACTAAGTCAGTCTTATTTTCACTACCAAAGGAAGAACTTCTGAGGAAAAAATGGTTACTATTTATTTTTCAAACGACACCAAAGGAGTATAAACCGAACGTTTTACTTTGCGCGCGTCATTTTACCGAAGATTGCTTCATCAATCTTGGCGCCTTTACTGCAGGATACATTAAACGTCTTTCCTTAAAAGATGTTGCAATACCAACTTTATTTGGACCTGTAAGCTCCACCGAATCACAACCTGTAAGTGTGACTCTTTATTTTTGTCTTTACTTAAAATTAAATTTGTGTGACGTTATCTCATGTCTGTGTTTAGCTAACGTTACCGTTATTTTTGGGGTTGTTACTGTTTGTTTACCTAACGTTAGCTATAAACTCGTTGCGCTAATGTAAGTGTTCAACCATATTAACTCGCAAAGTCTTTATTTCAAGAACTGCGTGGTGTACTATAGTTATAATAACATCTGAAGATACGAACACCGTACACTGTATGCCGTGATAACTAACTGTTACAAGAGAAGTGTCTAAAACAGTCCTTTTTCTTACTGGCATCTGTATAAGGATTAAAGAATGATTCGTCAGACTCGGGCTCGAACTGGTAAGGTAAAATCGACGCCATCTCTCTCTATACACTGTTAATATCCAACCACCTGCAAACCGTAATACAGCAGTAATGATAGGCGGTCCATTTGCGACACATGCTGAACGCGTTTGACCAATCACAGCAGACTAGACCATTTGACCAATCACAGCAGACTAGACCATCTGACCAATCACAGCAGACTACACTATCTGACCAATCAGATCAGACTACGCTGGCGGAAAGGCGGAGATTACACAGATGAATCGCGGAACGAATCATTTGAGAGTCAGTCAAGAAGTAAGGTAATAAAAACTGCTTATTATTACGAAATAATAGTATTTTTACATCATGTATGTACATAAACTTGTTGTCGGACACTCCATAAACCAAAATAAGCCCTTAAAAATATTGAGGAATGTACTCTTTAAGTTTCCTGGCCATAAACCTGTGAGAGCGTCAAAGAGGAGTTTCACAGGATTGCAGGTGAATGGTGTACATCTTTCTAAATTAGGCTGATCAAATAAATGTTGTTCTGCTAAGAACATCTTGCTGCCACCTCTGGAAGTAAGCTAATAATTAAAATGCCCTTTAGGATTTCCCAATGTAATTGGGTGCATTGATGGCACCCATATTCCCATCATCGCTCCTTCCCAAAATGAGGCCGATTATGTCAATCGGAAGTCCATCCACAGCATTAATGTGCAGGTACACTGACATGGCCTAATGTTTCATAATGTCGAAGACTGTGTCCAAGTACAGTAACTCTAATGTCTTTGTTTGTCACTGTAAAGATCATATGTGATGCTGCAATTGGAAACCTCTTCTAATTCCAGTATTTTATCTAGTTCGTCTCTTGTCTCCTCCGTGATGGGAGGTATTTCCAGCTCGTCAAGGAAATTATTTTGATCAGATAAGTCTATAGGGGATTCAGACTGGTATAGAGATTTATAGAACGCAACAAAAGTTTGACTAATCTCACTTGGATCTGTTGTGATTTCTCCATGTTTGTTTCTAATTTCGTTAATGGCTCTTTCTGTTATCAATTTTTTAAGCTGCCAGGCTAACAATTTGCCTGGTTTTTCACCCTGATCGTAGAAATTTTGTTTTAATCTTAATATACTATTTTCCGCTTTTAGTGTAGAAAGTTCTTCATATTCAGCTTTTATGGCTAATAATTTCTGTTTAGATTGTGAGGATTTATCTACTTTTATTGTTTTCTCTAGCTCTCTAATTTCAACATCTAGCATAGCCATCTTTTGTTTGAATTTATTGAATTTAGAGCTAGTGAAACTAATCATTTGGCCCCGAATAAATGCTTTAAAGGCTTCCCATCTTGTGGCCGCTGAAGTCTGATACGTATTTATTTTAAAGTACATATCTATCTGTTCACCAACAAATTTAATGAAATCCAGATTCTGCAACCAGTTAGGATGAAGTCGCCATCTGTGAGATCCTTTTGTTGTTTGTGAGTCCATATAAAACAGAGAAATAGGTGAATGATCTGACAGAACAGCACTGTTATACCTACAACTTTCTACATTAGAGATTAAAGAATTGGGAATTAAAAAGTAATCTATACGAGACGCTGTTTTAGACTTGGAGGAAAAACATGAATATTCTTTTTTTAGGGGATTTAATGTTCTCCAGGGGTCACATAGGTTTAAATTTTTCATAAATTGTTGAATCTGTTTCCTACTTTGCGAATGGGAACTATCCTTACCTGAAGAGCGGTCAAGCAGCGGGTCAAGAGTGCAGTTAAAATCACCTGCTATTATAACTATACCAGTAAGAGAAGCGATCAAAAGAAAAAGATTTTCAAAGAACCTAGGGTTATCCTCATTTGGTCCATAAATGTTAATCAAATTAATAGTATTACCCAAATGAGTTCCTTGCACTATCAAATATCTACCGGCCTTATCTATAATACTATTATTTACTTGAAACAGTACTGATTTATGAATCAATATCATGACCCCTCTTGAATGTGAGGAAAAACAAGAGGCTATGACCTGGCCTGGCCATCTTCTTCTGACCTTCTGAAGCTCTTCTTTAAGTAAATGAGTTTCCTGCAGAAACACTACAGTGGATTCGAGTTGTTTGATCCTTGTCATAACCTGTTTAAGCTTGACCATTTTAGTTATTCCTCTTACATTCCAAGAGGTAAATTTAAGCTTCTCAATCTGTGACATTTTTCTTTAACTTATATTAGATTGGATAAGTAGAAATTCAACATTAACAATGAAATTAGCAAAGGGTATTGTTTCGCTGAGGTGATATTTTGAACAAAACCATATTTACAGTTTGCTAATCTGCCCTAAACAACTTGCACTAGCTGTCAACCTGAACATGACAGCCTGTGCGCCTCTCCCCCCCTTATCACTTTGGGATATAGTTATATCCATCACTGATCCAATGTCAACAAGGGAGCAGTTAAACCAGGCCCAGCAATTAATAAAAGAGAAAAAAAATAAAACCAAAGATCAGTGAATCTCCTGGCATTCTTTTAGATTTCACTATCAGCCATACAAATTTAAAAATCTCCAATTAAATCTCCTCAAAGAGATGACCCTTTTATACCCCTTTAGTGATTCTTATATTCCTACTTGTATTACGGCTTTACTCTTATACATTATAAGAACCTCCCATCACGTTAAATAAGAATAAAACAAATCCACATNGCACGGCCCCGACGAGTGAGGTTTGTGATGTAAGGATGAAGCAGAGTGTGGATATATGTAATGGATTGTAAAGAAAAACGATATCGCTCAAATAAAAAATCCTCCGGAAATGATAAAACATCCAAACGGGGCCTCACCATTCTCTCCCGACGTAAATTTAACTCTCTCCGAATTAATGCAGCTTCCTCATCTACAGGTTCCTGAATAAACGGACATGCCATTTTAATGTCTGTGTGACGAAATCGTGCGTGATTAAGGAAAACGAATGAATATACAAACGGCGTAGGCAATTTCAACACTACTCGCGCTTCAAAAAGGAGGAGATTGTAACAAACCCTGGGTTTGTGTAATAAAACCTGCTCCCGACCAGGTTAGGTTCACAGAGTAGATTACTATAGTTACTCACTCTGAGTATAAGATACCTCGATTTCTGAAACAGGCTTGAGTTACCCCGCGGTCGCGGGTTTGACATACCTTGCGTTCTGAAACGGAAAACCTTGAGTATCCCGTTTTCCGGGGTTAACTTACTCTGAGTTTGCACTTACCCTGCATTCTGAAACGGGCCCCTGGACCAAGAAAAACATGACTAAATGAAGCAGAGCCATGACAAGCCATCCCAGTTCCCTGACCCGAACCCATAGAAAATGAGTGATATGAACTGAAGAAGAGGGAGGACCAACATTTGAAGGATCTGGAGAAATTCTTTATTGAGGAATGGACTCAGATGACTCTCAATGTAATCTCAAACCTCATCAGACTGAAAAGAAAACACTCAGAGCTGATTTTCTTATAAATTAAGGTTGCGGGGTGAATTAAATACAAGGGTGCCAATAATAGTGGCCAACATATATGGAAGAAAAACATTTTTTTTCCTCAATGTGATATTCCCCCCACTTCAAATTGTTTTCCTTCAATCAAATGTTGGAATTTTGTAGATTTTTTTAAATAAAAGACTAAAAAGAGAAACAATGCAGATATATTTTTACATCCTTCTTTGCTCATATTTACCAAGGGTGCCAATAATGGTGAGCAGGACTGTACCTAACAATGAAGAGAAATCTCTCTTATGCTATTTTATATGATAAATATAATAAACTAAAACAATGTAACAGTTTGTGTTAGGGCTGTGCAATTAATCGAAAATAATTGTAATCGTCAATTTTGGCCTTCAACAATTACAAAAACAAAATAATCGACCTAAAACGATTATTGTGCCGCATTCCATTTTGCAAGGATCATCTCTTTTCTTGTGGTATAAATCCACAGCGCACCCCTTCTTTTACAGTGGATCAGCTGTGCTATTTCTTTACATTTATTTTTCAGTTGAATTCACAGTTTAAAAGCCAAGTTTTTTTATTTTTCTATGTTGTTTTAAAACTTAGTGAGTAATCATGTTAAATAATCGGGATCTCAATATTGGCCAAAGTAATCGTGATTATGATTTGTGTCATAATCGAGCAGCCCTAGTTTGTGTAGCGAGGAAGGCGGGACGAGAGCCGTGGTGCAGGAAGGCGGGGCCGGTGGCGTGAGTGATAATGAGTATCAGCTGTACGCGCACCGGTACCCGCATGCCTCACGGGGGAGCTAGGGAGCATAAGAGGACAAGCGACGGGACTGCCGAGGAGAGAGGACCGGGCCCGGAAATGTTACGTTTTGTTTATGTTCGTGTGGCCGGCAGTCGTCCGTGAGGGGCTGCCGGCCTGTTTTTACTACTGTTTATTATTTATTTATTTTTGATTAAAGTGTTTGAATGTTCGCCGGTTCCCGCCTCCTTCCTTGCCGTTTTATTGAGCTTTGCTACAGTTTGTTTTCTACATTTTGATATGTTGGTATTTATATAATACCAACCAATGCAGCTATAATTTCTTATAAACACATATCTCGTCACATTCATATGATCTTTGAGAGATATCAAGATATTTGTAAACAGGTTTGAAGGCTAAAAGTTCAAAAAAAAGTGTGTGCAAACCAACCCCCCCCCCCCCACCACACTCACAGACACGCACGCAAACACAAAATGACAAAAACACTTTCATTGTTTCTGTTATTGCAAACTTCTTAAACTTCAGCATTATTTACAAAGCATCTATATTTAGAGGTATTATAATGTTTTGTTTTTCTATGGCAGTGTGTCAACATACAGATGTGGATACGTAACATTTTGTCTTATTTATTTTAGTTATTTATTTTTAGTATAAATCATAATGGATTTATAAATCTTAGTTGGATTTATAAATCTAATTACCCATGCAGGGCATGAATCGACATCTGATAACATTTTGTTCTCAAACCTAATAAAGTCCAGATTTATGTAATAAAGTGTGCAATAGGTTTACATTTCATATGCTTGAATGCATCTCTGACCGTCTTGTTTCTTTCAGTTTCAGCAGTCCGGTAACATGTCAACACAAAGTGGGTGGACCTTCAGTATACTTAGATTTCTGGATCTCCAGTTTACTTTCACAACTTTGAAGAGCTACAAAGACAGAGGTAATGGTTTTAAATTTTAGAGTTAAAATCCTGCAGACATCTAACAGTCTTTGACACATTTCCTCATTGTATTATTAGAGAACCTAACTTTTCTACTATTACAAGCTTAATTATTAAATTCAATATGAAATAAACAGTTAACCTCTGCAGTTGACCTCTCCTGTAGAAAACATCTACAACTATGAGTTGTGAACACTGTGGAAAGAAATCATCTTCAAAGACAAACACTGTTTTCGTCACAACAGATTTTGAACAGCCCATGGCATGTGGGTAAGTACATTCAATAGAAACTTACAGCGATTTTGGTACCATTATGTTTTAAGGACACTTTATTATTGCTTTTTTTACTTTATTTAGCCTAGTAAACTATTTTCACATTCCTAGTCAGACTGGTGTATTTCACATGGTTCAGAAAGGAACTTTTTTATTAATTGTCTTAAAATCATTCTTTGGAATAGCATTTGTTAGACTTCTGAACCAATGAGGTCCATTAACTCATATCTTCTTTAATGGCTCAAGTGGGGCGAGACATCCGCAGATTTGGGAGGTGGATGAGGAAACTGACTGTGACAAACCTACTTCAAAGGTAATGGTGTATGAAATGTGGATATATTTTGTTTGTACCTACAGAAGTAATGTTTTAAAATGATGTATATTTTTGTGATCTGTGTTTATCTTCAGAAAGCATCTAGATCCATGAAAAGTGAAGACTTTGGGAAGAAATCCACTCCACAGATGAAGCCCTTTTATGTCACAACAGATTTTGCCCAGCCACACGGGTTAGTATATTTCACTTGGATTGGAAAGGATCACTTGTACAGTCTTAAAATGCCATCTTTGGAATAATATTTGTTTGACTCACTATCTAAACCACTGATGTCCATTAAATCTAATGACATGAGGCATGTTTTATTAAAGCGGGGGGAGACGTCCGCAGATTTGGGAGGTGGATGATGAAACTGACTGTGACAAACCTACTTCACAGGTAAAGGTGTGTGGAAATATTTGTATATACTGTACAAAAGTAAACATTTAAATGGCTTTAAAATGAGCTTCCGATATAACCAAGATATGATTCTTTTTATGTTAAATTTCTGTATTATAAATGAGTGCAATTTACTGTTTATAAAAAATAAAATACGTAAGGTTCAACAAATAGCCAATAATAGATTGTCATGAATATACTGTAAACAAGCTTTCTTTATTCAGGAGACTAATCCGATGGATCAATCACACAGTAACAACTCCATGCGGAGCTTCACAACCTCCATTCCAAGAAATGGAGTGACTTCTCGCTTTTACCCTGATACAGGAGATGGAGTTCAAAAGTATCAGAAAGTATTCATGAAAAATAACAAAGTGGTTGGTGGTGAAGAATACACCATTTACTCATATGATTAAGATCTGTGACAATTATATTGTCAAAAGAAATGAATGAATTATCATTCTCTTCTTGCGTATACAAGATGTTGATTATCATCAATGTTTACGTTAACATATGCAATTTAATATCTTTCTTTACTAGTCATGATCCATTTGCTGTATATCATCAATGAGTTTGTTTGTCTATACAAAAAAAAAGGTGAATAAATGGTCTTCTGATTTATTTGAGTGTTTATTTCCTTGATGAAAGCAGTATAAGAACAAACATGAAAGTAATAGAACATAAAATATAGAGAAAAAATCAGAAAATAATAGAAATATGACATAGTTAAATACCGTGGTTTAAAAAAATTATTGGAAAATTATTATGGGTCTATTTTATATGGGTCTATTTTAAAGTCTGTTTATGATTGTTAGTTTTTCACAGTAACATAATCATATGTTGTCAGACTAAACTGACTGCAATCAATAAAACTACAGCGGTGATAGCAATTCTATTTTTCATCTATAATTTTACATCAAATTGATTAATCGTGATTGTTTCAAAAATGTTTGTGTTTCTATAATATATGTGTGTGTGTGTGTGTGGCGTGAATATTTATATGTATATATAAATACACAAACATAAACATAAATACTGTATATTTAAGAATAAGCATAATATGTAGTCATACATAACATAAATTATATTATATAAATAACATCAATTATATATATGTGATTATTTGTTATGTATTTGTGTGCACTTATATATTCGTATAAATGTACACTACACACATATTATAGAAACACAAACATTTATTCTGGAATCGATTAATCGTGATTGATGGATTTGACAGCCCTATTTACTTCAAAAAAAGTTACATTACACTACTATTACAGTAAATAGATACAACATGAATAATGCGCACACGTTGCCTTCTCAAGTTCATACCAACGTTGTACTTAATCTCTGTCAAATGTTACTTTCAACATGAACAATCCAGAGTGTAATGCAGACCGTTAAATATAGGGAAAACTTTGCAAAAACAGAATAAAGTTTAAATTCAAGTTAACCATCACAAGTACCGTTTTAGGCAAGAAGAGAAAATATATTTTTCAGAAAAAAATATTTGCTTATCACTGTTTCACAAACGCGTTGTTTCAACCCATGAATCAAATCGTCAAACCTGTTGGCTAACCTACTTTACTTTAACTTGCCCTGATTTTACCAGAATTTTGAGTTTATATAAAATGTAATTAAAGTTGCTTATTATAGCCCATTTTGAATAAGGTTAAACTGAAACCAAAAGTTACACATCAATGAATGTCTATGTGCAACAGAAACATGTTTTCAACACATCCAGCATGGGGGAGGAATTGTTGTCGTGACAAAGAGACAAGAATTAATTAGATGACAAGAAACATATCGTCACTGTCCTTCCGAAACCTCGTTTGTCCATATTCTACGTTTTTCAGGAAACAGAAAAAAAAACACTTTACTTTTTAAATGATTAAATACTGTGTTGAAAAGTACTTTTAAACACTTTTTATTGGTAGGATTTCCATATATGAGTAAACATAAAAGTGTTTGTTTGCATGTTTTTAGACATACAGTATGTATGTGACCCTGCCTGTGAAATCCTGATTAAAGTCTCCTTATCTAATTATGACATAGCATAAACGTATGTACAGGGTGTATAGGTGTATATCTCCTCAAGTCTCATGACTTGAGTGTGTCAATCTTGTCCTGAATCTTTGCAAAAATGTAGTTTCAATATCTTTTTTGACTGCGCACGTCACTGTTGACATGTGGGTGGAGATATTGTTCCTTTAGACTTATACATAGCTGTCTGTGAAATACGATCAAGACCAGTTTAATTCACAGAGCTAAAGAGGAACCTCGATATAAAACCAGTGGTAAGAAAACATCATTTTTAGTTTTGAACTTTAGTTATAGTTTAGGTGAATTGTTGTGAAAAACAAAACAAAAAACAACTATACATGGCATGCATTAATCTTACGCATTTGCATAGTGTAAAAAATATTTTAAGCATAACTTTTTACTGATATTTCAATGTTAAAGATAATTTTCTCTTGACCACCCACAGTACGAGTGCAGTGATTTAGACAGTGGCAAGCAAATAGTGTATAAAAGTGTTTAACTACATCAGTTCGACAGATTATCATGTTTCCTTCTTATATCAGAAGTGACTTGTTAGATAAACATCTCTAACAATGTGCTGCAGCAAATGCGGAAAAGAAGTGTACGCAAAGCAAAATTGCCGGATATGTAGGTCAGTATTTAAGTTTGAGTTATCTTTGATGTCTTACTGAGCTTCATTTATGTTTATCTTTTATAAATATATGAATTTTTCCATTCAAGGAAGGATTGTTCTAGCTATGGACTGAGCAGTCATTTCTGTCAGTGTGGCAACCTTCAACTTGTACAGGTAAAAAAAATGCTCTGAAAATTATTACAATGTAAACACTTGAAACATTAAGAAATTAAAAACAAATGAAAAGTAACATTTTAAATTTTAAATATTCTGCAATTGTATGTAAACCACACACACAGAGTCTGTGGTGCATTGAAAATTGTTCAGAGATTGACAAAAACATTATCCTCCTTTTTAGCTAAACAATCCAGGGGGTCGTGTTGTCCAGAGGAACATGTACATGCCACCAAGTGGTGTAATGGTTCGCCACAGCAACAATGTAGAAGACGGCGTTGAATCATTTGGAATCACAGTGAAAAAGGACGGCAGAATCGTTCGAACAGAAGAAATCACCATTTATACAACTTAAATTCAGAGTCGTGAAATTGTCTGTAGTCACGTCAAATGAAAAACCTTCATTCATTTAAAAAAATTCTAACTTGATTTAAATGATTAAAATGTCTTGTGATTCTGTGTACAATACATGCTGATACTTTTTCGATAACAGTTGTGCATAACTTATCTCACAAAACTCTATAGTTTCATTATTTTCATCTTGTGTTCTGATAAGCTATACGGTTGTGTATTTTTTTATTAATCAATAAAATCAAATGGGTGAAAGGTCAACAATGTGTCAAGAAAATATATTCTCTGACTTCGAGAAATACATACCTTACAGAGCAAATATGATGCCTGACCAATAACTACAAAAAGGCTTTTGTGATGTTGTAAGACATTAAAAACTGAACTGGCTTTACTGAATTAGCTTTGCAGGGTATTGAAGTTAAATTTCAATCAATATTTAGAAACAGGTGCAAGTTGAGCAATGAATCTGTCCCCCAAGATTATTATTATAAACATGAGCCTCGTCTAAAAGGCAGAGGGGGAGGTGTCGCGGCACTTTACAATAACTCTTTTAGCATTTCCCAGAAGTCTAACTCTAAATACAATTCTTTTGAAGTCATGGTACTTGTTTCTTCTTCTGTACTTGTTTTTACATGTTTCAACACATAATACTAAGGATAAAACATTTTAAAATTTTATTCTGGCTACTGTATATAGGCCTCTAGGGGACCACACAGATTTTATTAAAGAATTTGGTGGGTTCTTATCAGAACTAGTATTGGCCGCAGATAGAGTCCTTGTCTTTGGTGACTTTAACATCCATGTAGATAACGATACAGATGCCTTAGGAATGGCTTTCAAAGACACTCTTAACTCCATGGGCATTAGTCAACATGTGTCAGGACCCACTCACCTTCGTAATCATACTTTAGATTTAATACTGTCTTACGGTATAAATGTGGACGACGTTAAAATCTTTCAGCAGAGTGAAGACATTTCGGATCATTATCTGGTATTATGTTTGCTTCACTGGCCTACGGCTGCAAATCAAACTCATTGTTACAAATATGGTAGAACAATAACTTCAACTAAATGGAGCGCATCTTTAAGAAAACTAAATTAGAGGTATTTCGAACAGGATGGAAGGATAGTATTCGAAAATAAAGGAAAGCCCTAAAAACGTATAGATCCGCCTACGTTTCATCACTAATAGAAGAAAACCAGCACAAGGTTTTTATTTAACACGGTGGCTAAATTAACAAAAAAACAAATCATCAGTGACTTCTGATCCTGTATATCAGCATAGCAGTGATGAATTTATGAACTACTTCACATATAAAATCCAAGATATTAGAGAAAAAATTATAACAATGCAATCAGAAGTGAAACCCGCTGAACAAACTAACTACAGCGCCCTTAAGGAGAAAATGAAATTATTTTATACCGTAGATCACGATGAGCTGTCTAAAATTATTAGATCATCTAAATCAACAACATGCATACTAGACCCTATACCTGCAAATCTACTGAAAGAGATGCTCCCAGAAATTATAGATCCTTTTCTTGGTATTATTAACTCATCTCTGACATTAGGACATGTGCCTAAAGCATATTAGGTGGCTGTTATAAGGCCCCTTGTCAAAAAACCCCAACTCGACCCTAGAGAACTAGGGAACTACAGGTCTATATCGAATCTACCTTTCTAAAGTTCTGGAAAAAGTAGTTTCAACTCAATTATGCTCCTTCCTCCAAAGGAATGACATCAATGAAGAATTCCAGTCTGGATTTAGAGCATGTCACAGTACAGAGACTGCTTTGATCAGAGTTACAAATGATCTGCTATTGGCGTCTGACCAAGGTTGTATCTCGTTATTGGTGCTGCTAGACCTTAGTGCTGCATTCGATACCATTGACCACAGCACACTCCTACATAGACTTGAAAATTACGTCGGCATTAAAGGAATAGCTTTGAAATGGTTTAAATCTTATTTATACGACCGTTTTCAATTTGTAGCAATAAACAATGAGGTGTAACGCAAATCGTAAGTCCAGTACGGTGTACCGCAGGGCTCAGTCATAGGGCCTGTGCTCTTCGCATTATACATGTTACCTCTAGGAGATATAATTAAGTGACACGGAGTTAGCTTTCACTGTTATGCTGACGATACTCAACTTTATATTTCCTCGAAGCCTCATGAAACACAGCAGTTCCATCGAATAATGGAATGCATAGTCGATATAAAAAACTGGATGAGTAACAACTTTTTATTACTGAACTCGGACAGAACTGAAGTGTTACTTATTGGACCGAAAACTGCTGTACGTAACAACCAAGAATACTGCTTAACTATCGACGGATGTTCCATAAAACCCTCGTCGTCAGCTAAGAATCTTGGCATTCTATTCGATAGTAATCTGTCATTTGAGAGCCACGTCGCCAACACCTGTAAAATTACGTTTTTCCATTTTAAGAATATATCTAAACTACGTCATATGCTGTCACTGTCAGATGCAGAGAAGTTAATTCATGCATTCATGACATCAAGACTAGACTACTGTAATGCACTGTTAGGTGGTTGCACTGCAGGATTATTACAAAAACTCCAACTGGTCCAAAATGCGGCAGCTCGAGTTCTTACACGTACAAAAAAGTATGAACATATTAGCCCGGTTCTGTCAACCTTGCACTGGTTACCTATAAAGCATCGCATTAACTTTAAAATTTTGCTTATTATGTCATGAACGGTGGTTGGTGAGAGACACAGAGACAAGGACAGAGGACCCAAGTGCAGACAGCGGGTAAGGGGTTAACACAAACTTTAATAAATAATAAGCAACAAAACAAAGACCCACGTGGGGGTAAAGTAACAAACATGGAAACAGGAACAAGACTAACTAAACTAACAGGACTAGACTAAAACACATCACAACTACAAAATAAACTAAACTAACTCAAAGACAGGAACTCACCACATTACACAAACACGACACAGTACAATGAACCAGCACGAGACAGAAGACACAAGGGCATTATAAAGGGGATAAATCAAGAGGGGACAGGTGCAGGACATGAACTAATTAACAAACAATAACAGGAGACGAAAGGGCGGGAACAGAGACGCCACACCGGAGAGTGGAAGACCAACAGGGACAAAACGTCACTCTCCACATAAAACAAGAGGTTCTATCATGGTTCTGCCACTAGGTCAAGAGAAGCAAGACAAGGTGGGGCAGAACCATGACATATTACCTATAAAGCCCTACATGGTTTAGCTCCTCAGTACTTGAGTGAACTCCTCTTGTATTACAGTCCTTCACGTGCATTACGCTCTCAGGCGTCCTGTCAGTTGGTAATACCTAGAATTTCAAAATCAAGTGCAGGTGGTAGATCCTTCTCCTATCTAGCGCCTAAACTTTGGAATAGTCTTCCTTGCACTGTCCGGGAGGCAGACACACTCTGTCAGTTTAAATCTAGACTAAAGACGCATCTTTTTAATCTTGCATACACTATTCTTCCATAATTTAAATCTTTTGAGGGTTTAGGCTGCATTAGTTAGATCAACCGGAACCAAAAACACAACTGATGTACTTGTTGCATCAAAGAGTGCAGAACAGTACTCTACTCTCAGCCAGTCTTGTCTCATTGTTCCAAGGTTACCAAGGTTATTATTTTTATGTCTATGTGTGTTAGTACGTGTGCATATTGTGTGTGTGGAGTGTTTTGTATGTGGGTATGTCTGTCTTCTGTGTTTTCACCTTTTTCTTGTTTTTACAGGTACAAATTGAATTGTTTTGCTTATAGTCAATATGTCTCATGCACAGCTGCTTTGTAACAATGAAAATTGTAAAAAGCGCTATATAAATAAAGTTGAGTTGAGTTGAGTTGGATCTGAGATATATTAAGGTTTATTAAAAACATATGTAATCAATGAATGTGATTGATGTAAAAAATTAAACCAAAGTTAAAAGAATAATTAGAGCCACCAACTGAGATTAAGCAAACAATTTAATATTTTAAATAATTGAAATACATAAGTTTAAAATTTTGGTGTGACATGTTTTTTGAGTGAGGAATATGTTTTTAACACATGTAACATGACGCCAAAAAAACAAGACAGATGATATATCATAAATTTTACTCATTTGTGCGCACATGGGCGTGTTCGTCTACAAAAGAGGTGTTTCAGGCGCATTGTTGGCGCGTTGCTATTTTGAGGAACTGAAAATTGACTGCACCATAGACCATCTCAAAGCTGGTCTAAAGTCTAAAGTCAATGGCGCAATATTTTTTTTGCTTAAAAATAGAGCGCATTAGTAGAAAATCCACTACAACGCGCTTTCACTTTGCTATTACACAGAGGGAAGCGCAGTGACTCACGTCACAAACCAACCAGCGATTGACAGCGCGCTGGTCCAATGGCGTTGAGTATCGTCAGATTGACATTTCTCTACTCCAATAGAATTTGGGGATCTTCGGGGTTAAGTACTAGTACAATTCAATTTGGTTTCACAACTTTTGAGGCGCTTGGCATTAATTTAAATTTGACATTAATGTTTTATTTTTCATTTAATATTTTCTAGATCAAATACACGACAGAGGCAAAAATAATTACTGAGGTCGTTAAATCTAAAAAGAGTTTTCTCTGTAAAATAAAAAGAATACAACTGCAAGACACATCCAAAAACATTCCCAAAAACTTTATTTTACATTTTTGTAAGAATTTTGACTATTCTAGATAGATCGATAAATACCCTCCATAGTTTAGGATTTAACTTTTTTAATTATTCACCACATATTACTCTAAATAGCCATAATAATAAGTGTCAAAAAATATTTAGTGTCTTTATGTTTATTCGTGCAAGAAAGTATGAAACCTTTAAGTCACATTCAGCTAACTGATCCTCCCTGGAGTATGCGACTTTGTAAAGTCATACAAATTTATAAAAATGGTCCTGTAATCACTCAGGAAAGGCCGACAACATGTTTCCACTGAAGAAATCTAAATTTATTCCATTGACTGAATTGTAAATGTAAATTAAATGCTATGTAAAGCTGTCCCACAGGATGTTTTGGGGTCTTCTTGTTGTTTTGTTTCTTTTTTTTGAATTGTTAAGAATACATAATGGTATGAATATGTTGTTATCTAAATTAAATGATAAATTACATGATACATTTTTCTCTTTGCTATACTAACATTGTTTAGTAAAGTCTTTGTGAAATCTACAAAGCCAAGCGAGCATAATTACAATGTGTTTTATAAATAAAAGTATGCTGTTTTTATCTTTTAAGAAGTGATACACAAAATCAAACCACAATCAACCTGTATAATCTACACATATCATAACTCTTAATAAATGACTCACCAGGCACTATAAATGACCAATGTTTGTGCTTGATCAAAATATTTTTATCAAATAAAAAAGATTATAATTATCATTAAAATGATTTTCTGCTTTCCATATAAATTAATATGAAAAATACAAATGCATATAACTATTGGTCGATGTATACATTAAATGCACTGTGAGTTGTTTTATACAGTATATGCATACAATAAATGTCATGGATCTCCTTTTTAGTCAAAGAACTCCAAGTTGCACAAAATGTTTTTTAGAAAATAAAAAACTTTGAAAAGGCATATTGCGTTTTTAAAGCAAGTTAAGAGACAATCAACGTATGGTGTGTGTGCACAGATTAATGTTAGTTGTACAACAGGGACCTCTGCTGGTCAAACTGAGAGATGACGCCTACGTTATTCTGTTGAGTGCACTAGCAGACATTTAGATTGGCTGGATGTACACAAAGTATGTATTTATTCATATTACTAAACAAAACAAACCAACCAAAAACTATAATAATTCAAAATGTAAAAAAAAACTCTGTTGGTTGGACTGTCATCTAAATAAACTTCCGTGAATGGATTCTACTCAAACACTCCAATTCCGAGTATTCAACAGTATTTTTTCTGTGTACTTTTGTCAGATGACACACTAGACAAGCTTAATAAAAGAGTTCAAAAGTAAAGCTGCATTGAATGGCAGATGACTGCTTTTCAAGGCCAATAAGTGGAAGCACGAGCTCACAGGAATGCAAGATAAATGCTCTGTGAAGTGTTGGTCTCTATACTTGTGAAAGACGTAAATGCAGGAAACAAGATAAAAGAATAGCCGCTCTTTTACATTCAATAAAAGTTAATGGTGACCACAGCGCTGCCTGGTCCCCTGTTGAAAAAAGAGAAATTCTGCTAATGTAAAGTGATTCTATTTCTCACTCTGGCGACATTACACTACTCAGTTTTTGGTAATGCTGCACGTCAGGTTTCATTTTACACCCACCCACTTTATTTTTGTTGTTTTTGCAATACGGTAAATTGTAGTTTTAGACAACATGGGGATTTTGATTCCTATCCATTGAGCAGCACATCTATGTGCTTTACACGTTAAAGTGATACTTCACCCAAGAATGAAAATTCTGTCCTCATTGACTCACCGTTGAGTTGTTCCAAATCTGTAGGCTATACATTTCTTTGTTCTGATGAACACAGAGAAAGATATTTGGAAGAATGCTTGTAAGTTGTAACCAAACAGTTATTGGCCACCATCAGTGTTGGGTAAGTTACTCTGAAAAGGTAATTAATTACTAGTTACTAATTACATATTCAATAGTGTAATTAGATTACTGTACAAATTACTCTCTCCAAAAAGTACTTTGCTACTTATTACTAATTATACCACAGGGCTGTGAAATGCTTGATTCTGATTGGCTGACGAAGATTCTAGGTGTGCATTATTTTTCAGTCAAACGCACACCTATGAAGTAGTTCCAGATCTGTCGACCGAATTACAGTTCGATATCACTGCGCCAAGTTTTAACCGTTATAACGGATTTATACTGTATAGCACCACAAACAACATGGAAGACGATTTAAATTTTCCAGAAATAACTTTTAATATTTATGGAAAGTACGAACATTTCGACAATTGGGCGAAAGCTGAACTTGACAGTACAGAACATGAAAAAAAAGAAAGCGAACATCAAAGGCAGCCAGCATTAGCAAACGTCATAAAACGGTCACTGAAGAACAACTAGACGAGATTGAAGGTGAAAAACACGAAGAAAACACCAAAAAGACAACAGCTTGGGCAGTAAATGTTTTCAACGATTGGCTTAAAACAAAAAATACGTCTGCTGAAGAGGTAGAAAGAGAGGGGGCAAACGCTTTAAACAACCACCTATGCAACTGTGAGAACTGCGGCTGGCACGGAATACTCTGTATCAAGTTTTCTTGCTTTAAGGGGTGGTCTGAACCGTCAAATTTCCACATACAACATCATTGGACAACCGGAATTCAAATCATCCAACGATGTATTCAACATACAAGGCCATCCTCAAAAAGTTTCGCAAGGCTGGGAAAGACTCGAGCTCTCATCATCCTCCCATCACCACTGCCGAAATAGAGCTCATTCGCAACTCTCCGCATCTGTCACCAGACTCAGCAGCCGGGCTAGTTCGAAAAGTCTGGTTCGACATACAACTGAACCTGGCAAGGAGAGGTCGGGAAGGAAATCGAGACTTAACAACGCATTCATTCGTCATAAAAAAGATGAAGTTGGCATTGAATACGTTTGCTTGTCTCATAACGCAGAAACAAAAAACCACAAAAATCCCACTGATCCTAACAAGGACTGCTTCAGAGGATTCATGTTTTCCAACCCCAGAAATCCACTTTGCCCCGTTAAAAGTTTTTAAAAGTACATCACAAAGTGCCCACCTGACGCCACGTCCTTCTACTTTCACCCACTGAGAGTCCCACGGGAAGAGCTTGACGGGAGAGAGTGCTGGTACTCCCATGAACCGATGGGTGTGAACTATGTCGGGAACATGCTGCCACGCATTAGCGAGTTAGTCGGCTTACCCAAAAGGTACACAAACCATCCCCTAAGAAGCACCGCAGTTCAAATGCTGTCAGAGGCAGGCAGATCATGTCTGTCACAGGACACAAGTGCGAAACAAGCCTAAGAAGCTACTGAGCACCTTCAGCAAAGGAACGAAAGAAATGGAGCTTGATCCTGTCGGATAACGTTTCAGATGACACCAAAAACAAAGCCACAGATCACAGAAGCAACAAACATCACTGATCAGCACCCTGCGTTTGATCTGCCGTTTTCTATGTCCAACTTCACAATTAATGGAAACGTGCAGTTTAACCTTAACAAATAAAACAGAAATAAATAAACAAACTGAAAAGAATATATAAACAATTGAATAGAAAACAGAACAATTACACACCACATGAATTTATTTGTAGCCTAAATAAACATGTTCTGCTTTTTTCACCTCATGCAAAGAAATGCTAAATTAATAAATAAACATAGATTGAATACTTGTTCCGGTTTTTTTACATCATGCTTATAACTATAAAAAACCAACAAAGTAATTTATACATTTTGACAAGCCTGCTTCTTCACAGGGTTTTGTCATTACTGCAAACACATGTGCATGCGCGCTCTCTCTCAAGGAATTACCGGCAGCTTCGGATGAGAAAATAGTCCCCCACTCACAGTAGCATTATCTCTTGACATAACAAATCTCTTGAAATAAAACATCTGAAAAATTATTGTAATGTGGTAACCGTGGTATAAGCGGAATAATTGACTCCGGTCCGTTCAATTATCGAAAGTTAATGTACACCCGAGGTGTAACGGCATTATCACCTCGGGGTGTGCATTAACGGCCCGTCGTCAATTATTCCTTACTTACTTTCTATATCCTACATCAACCTTGATTAGTTAAGTGATTCAAGGATAGACATGAAAGGGCTCTTCTAATTCATTCAATCAAATAATATTAAACTACATAAAGTACTCTTATTAACTGACCAAAGTATTACAAATGTGAGAATTATACATTAAAGCACTGATTTTAAAGTTAGACTTTGAATTTTGATGTCAATTCCTCTTCTGCACACACACATATTACACAAAAGTATAGTTTAATTACATCAGAAGTAACTGTAATTAAATTACAGAAAAAATAAGAGTAATCCCTTACTTTACTTTTTCAAGTGAAAAGTAATTAAATTGCAGTAACTAATTACTTAGTAACTAGTTACACCCAACACTGGCCACCATTGACTATCATAGTAGGAAAAAATACAATGGTAGTCAAAAGTGCCCCAGAACTATTTGCTGTTATACATTCTTCCAAATATCTTTCTCTGTGTTCATCAGAACGAAGAAAAACTATACAGATTTGGAACAACTCGAAGGTGAGTAAATGATGACAGAATTTTTATTTTTGGAACTAACCTTTTAAAGGTGTTCATCCTTTCTGTTTCACTTTTGAAAACTCTACTTATACTGAAAGTGGGTGGAGATCATTTTACATCATTGAATGTAGAAGTTTGACCATGTCACTCTATAGACGGGTTTGAAACTGGACAACTGCAGAGGTAAGGACCGTAAATTCACATACGTCACTGTTTCTTTCTTATAGTGGAACATGGTTTTTGTTTTAGCCTGTAGCACGCATTGTGTAACATTATAATAGAAAGCATTTATTTATCAAATAATTTTGTGCTCTTGTGGCATATTTGTATTTATTCATACCAGAACTTGAATAACTCATTTCACGCACATTTTTGTTGTTTATATCATTATTATGCATGGTTTAGGTCTCTCTCTGTTTAACATTCTGAGACTATTTATATTTTTGATTATTAAATTTAAATAAATAAACATTTACATTATACTGTATATACGCATTGGGCAGACACTTTTATCCAAAGCGATAGCATTGTACTATATATTTGTTTCTGAGTTTGTGCAATCCCTGGGATCGAACCCATGACCTTGGTGTTGCTAGCGCCATGCTCTAACTATCTTGTAGATCCTAGCTATTGTTGCTCATAAGAAAAACCAAAACCATTACAGTAAGTTGTGGCTAACCATTGAAAAGAAAGTCACCAACATCATAGCAGGAGGACCCCAACCTCGACTCATAAATTTACATTATGATTTTAGAAGATTTTTCACTATATCATTGTGGAAAGGCATAAATCTAAAAAAAAAAAAATCTAAATAGTATGACAAGAACAATGGTATCTGGCATATAAACAAACAACATATTTTACATTTTACTGTCAAACCTAGAATCTTTCCAGTAAATAACTCAGTTTTTAGACTTGAAGATGTTTTGATAACCTGATGTATAAAACGAAACACAATAATCAAACAAAAACAATATCATATTTGTAATTTCAACCTATTGTTTAAATAATGAATCCATTTTCATGATGATTTGTTACGTCTCCAGATGGCTCAGACGTTCGGTAAAGGAAACTTTGGGAAGGTCTATAAAGTGACCTGGAAACACTCGTGCAGAGCTTAAGAAAGTGCCCAGCTCTCTGGTGACTAAAGAAGAAATTAAAAAAGAAAGGAATGTATACTGGTGAGTATTTGAAGTAAGTAATGTAAACTTTAAAGTTTAAAGTTCAAAGTTAATTTAACTTACAGCCTTTACAACACGTGTAATCTATTGTAGGTCGATGAATCATCACAATGTGATGGGGGAGCCCTGGCTTGACTCTAAGGGGATGTGTAATATTCCTCTGGAATTAATCTCAGGCAAAACTCTGGAAAACCTTATGTTTGGCTCACAAACATATACAGAGGTACCGTTAAACATCTTCAAAATCTAAAAAATGCATGGATATGGATCCACATACACGAAATTGGCTTGAACTACATACTAACATCATTTATTATTCAGGTGAGATTTAGGTTATATTTCACCTGTTATTTTATTATCTTTATCAACGATACGTTTATTTCCACATCAACCCTAATAAAAGCATACAATGTGGCATGTATAGATTTGAATCATGCAAAATAATGTTAGCATCCTTCCGTATTTATGCTTTCTATTCTATTAGCCAACAAGGTCTGTTATTGTCACCATTATCAATGATCGCTTACATGCACAGCAAGAACATTGTCCACCAGGATCTCAAACCAGACAACATCATGGTGAGATGTTTCATTCTAACAATTAATGTTCCTGTTGTTCAATTAGTAAAGCATTGCGTAAGCACAAAGGTCATATATGAGCGAAATGTATCACTTTTAATGCAATGTAAGTTGCAAATCTTACAAGGTTGGTTTGGACTCCTTTAACACAAATTATTTAGCTGTCAAATACCTATAATGTAACTTCTAAAGCAGGAGGACCCCAACCTCGACTCATAAATTTACATTATGATTTTAGAAGATTTTTCATTATATCATTGTGGAAAGGCATAAATAAACCTCTTTTTGACATTTGAAATGGCTTCCTAATTTGGACTGGTTACATTTATTTTAACAGACAGAAAGTATTTATTTACATTTTATTAGTATATTGTATATAGTTAATTAAACAAAGTTTATGACACGGGGCAAAGAGGAGATACACATTGCATTACATCTAAAACAAACAATAATATTCCTTTTAGCCGTGTCATTTGACCCCTTTAATGAAGAACTGCGAAATCTCAGGCTGTGACTTCTGTTTCTAAAGACCTTGTCATAGAAATGTGAATTTTATAGTTTCTGTTTTGTTGTAGCACACAGAATATAATAATTCTGTTCAAAATTAATTATTATCAGCATTAAAGGGGCTTAGTTTCCCAAAATCACAATAGTATTTGCTAGTAGTGTGGTCGTGTGTGTGTGTGCAAGTATTCTGAAATGCTGAAATAAATTTTGTTTGTAAAATGTAGTGAAATTAACATTAACTGATCTAGAAGTGTTGCTTATTGTTAGTTGTTAGTTAGGAAATGGAAACCTATTGTGTTATTGTCTCCACCAGACAATTTTGGTAAAAACAAATAAATTAATAAAATAACATAAGTAAAAGCAGAGGGGGTTTAGTCACACCCCTTATAGTTTTAAAAATGCTTTTGCACATTATGATACTCGTCCGAAACTGTAAATTTGTAAAACTCAAAATAACTATGCAGTGCATTTTCAACCACCAGATGGTGCTGTAGGACAAAATTATTTTAATTTAAATCAAAATATCCGGTCGGTAAATTAGGCTACCTGCTGTTATGGTAAAGTTCATTCTAGGAAAAGGCGGTTTTTTCAGCATATCAACACGTGTAGATATTTATTGATTATTTTTTTCATTGCTACATGAAATAGATCACGAATAACACCAAAATCAAAAAATGCCAACTGCTGCACCCTGTAACATAAACAGCACGTGGTGGCTCTTGTGTAACAATGCGCTCCTTTACTAGTATACTAATAAACGACTATTTATACATTACATTTATTTATTTAAATGATGTGTATGTGTTAACAAACCAACCTAGGATACACCACGAAGTAGGTTGAGAGGATGCAGAACGTATAGGCACTGGGAAGCTGCTTTAAATAATCTACAATATAGTTTGGGTAAATATTTTGGTCAGTATATAATATCTATTTATGGCCTACTAATTTTATGATTTCGTTTTTCTATATAAGTATTATTTGATCGTTTTTATAATTATTTTCTAGAATGTGGAAAATAACAAAACGAGTGGGTGTGTCCAAACCTTTGACTGTAAACCGCATCTTGTGCCCTCTAGGGGACAAAAATAAACACTTTGAAACTCTGTTGAGTGTTGCAATAACAATACAGCAATAAATACAACACACAGTTAGGTTAGTTATCAGTAGGCTATTGTTTTTTGGGAGGGGAATTTAAAGTATGTTATCAAAGCAATATAGATACAGTATGTTCAAAGGATTTATGTTCTGATATTCCATAAAAAAACGTTTGTACTGGTAAAATAAAAATGTACCTAAATTTAGTTTGCAAGTAAGCTTTCTTAAGAATGGACCATTATGAACTTATGAAAGCGTAGGGTTTGTGTTCTTGGCGATGGTCCATCTGTACAGTGAAATCACCTGAGGGTGTGGGCATCATGTGGCATAGCGAGAATGTGAATCATCACTGGGGTGTGTCATCGGTGAAGCACCTCTGGTGATTGGCTCACAGAGAGATACATTACCTCATAGCAGAGGAAAAAGAGATGAGGTCATACTCACCTGACTCATATTCCCAGTTTACAGAAGCATTTACACTCAACGTAACCCCCAAGTGTTTATGTGAGCATGTGCAAGTGAGGAAGAGCCATTAGAGTCATAGCGCCCAGAAGATATAAAGACCTGAGACTTCACTCACCATAATGATATTTATTACGTAATGCTATTATTTTATGTATATAATAATATCTATTTAAATATTTATCTATTTAAAGTGCATTGTTATTTTTATATTATTTATTTTTAAAAGCCACATATTAAAGGTCTAATTGCACAAATGAACCCTCTTACATTATATTGTTTTTGTAATATTTTTCATGTCCACCAAACAAAAATTCCGATATAATCATAATTTTTATAATAGCTCCAGTGCACATCTATAAAACAATAAAATCACACTGGCAAAAATTGAAGTAAAACAAAAATACTGTATGTTTTAACATAGAAATCCAATGTTCTTTATGGGATTGGTATTTTTTATGAATGAACATGTTATGTTTCATAATTGTTGTACGGAAAAAATATTGTTTAAAAGCCTACAATATGGATGTTTCAAAAAAACAAAACTATATATTTTATTTGCACATATTCCAGTTTGGTATTAATTAAATTAGGTTTTGGTATTAAGGTCGACAGAGTCATCTTATTGTGTGATGCGATATGACACCACCTCACTGTGTGTCTTTTGTGCTGACAAAGACGCTCTGCTGGATGATGTCATATTAGGTCATTATTTGCAGAATGTGGGTAGTGACTCAAATACAATGATAGAAGATATTAGCACCGCAAAGACAGAGACAACCGTCAGCACAAATCATAAAACATGCTTCCAGTGATCAGATGCGTGTCCCACTAAAACAGACGAATGAAATGAATGAGAAACAGTAAATGAGGGACTTTACAAACAAAAGCCCATAGACAGGCTGGAGCGGCAGGGAAACATGATCTGTTATCCATAGCTGATATTGATTTGGGCCTTGAGCTCCCAGTAGACACCATTAATGGAGGCAGATGACCTTTTGGACATACTGATGGTGACTAAGATGCTGGCAGTGATCCAGAGTGTGTGAGAAACACCCTTCCTGTACGTCTCATATCAATGTAGCCGTGTGATGCTGCGCTTTTATGTGGACAACCTGTTTGACTGATTCCTAGTACACAGAAAACAGACCCGCACAATCCTTTCCCATGCAAAGACTTGCAATCACTGCTAAGCTAATTTAGAATGAATTAGTTATAGCTTGAAAGCAAATATTGCATACTGATCGACTGGTTTAAAAATGTAAATACCGGTTGAGAAAGTCAGCGATCGCATTTTAAACTCCAGGCAAATGTACTTGAAAATAAAGAAAAAAGTTGGGATAGATGAATATTTGAAATTCTGCTTTAGGTCAGCTATGAAAGGTGAAGGTTTCTTACCTAGTTTTGTACAGGTCCAGTTTTCGCGCTTCCATTGAAACACACTGATGGTCCTGCACGTTCTCAGATGACGGTAGGATGCTGGTGTAATTGGAATTTGTGCCATCTCAAGCACACACTGCCGTTAAAGCAAAGAGGAACAAATGAAATGTTAATATATATATTTTTCCAAATTAATCGCCACACAAATTGTATATTGATAATTTACTTTTTTTTGTATTAGAAAATGTAAAAAATAATAATTGTTTGTGCAGTAATCTGTTACGTTATTTTTAAAGTGCAAAAGTTTATAGGCCAGATCAGGACTAAAAGCTAATAATCTACGGTATAGATTTTAAAAATCAAGTTATAAAAATGCTTATTTATATAGCACTGGTTTGTATGTTGTTTTAAACGCCATGTTAAATCTGAATCCTTTTGTCAATATTTTGTAAAGGGTGTTGTGTAAACAAGTAAATGCAATAAAACCAGTGTGACAGGCCTACATATTCCAGACAAGAGTTACAATGAAAGGTATAGAGTTTAACAGAGATTGAACCGTGCTCTCAGATCAGGGGTATTTAAAAAAAAAAAAGCTGAGGTAAGGCAAGCTATCACACGTTTTAGGTTATTCAATTAATGAATACACACCCTCAGTGCACATGCTCCTGGGGCATGTTGTCACAACAGGCAAGCACGTGGTCACGTGTGTCTTCTTTCCTGGGCAATAGTGTTTTGTACACTTAAATGTATGCCAATAGTGATCCTTAAAAATAATGTACACTGAAATGATTCACTGGATTAAAAGTGTGACAATGTGGCTTTGTCTCCCCCGTACTTAATAAAAATAACATCAATATGTCAATTAAAAATCAATTAAAAATTAAAAATCAATATGTACTGCGCCTTTTTTTTTTAATCTGTTGTTGTTTCTCCAGATTTCATCTTTGCCGCCAGGCGTGGCATCATCAAGACCCTGTCGCGTCTAACGGAACCGAGTGGTCTTTGTTAGAGGTGTGGGAGAAATGTGCTCTCTCTCTCTCTTTCTACCGTAAGAGCAAAGACTGTGCGGTGCGGATCACGCAGAGCCTGTCTGATAACTCTAATGTCTCTTACTCTCGCAGCCAGTGTCACAGCACTCCATGCGCAACGGTGGTCCAAACAACAACTCCGTGACCCGCTGCAACCAACGGCAAACTGGGTGGGCGGACCCCCAAATTATGTCTGTTCCCCAAATTATGTCAGTTTAACTCTTTCTTGGTTAGGCATCTTTCAGGAACAGATGGTAGAATTCCTTTACCTAAAAGACGGATATTGCCGTGATTTTTGTTATGTCGCTACGTTAACACAAAAAATCACAACAAAACAATTCCGATGTGTTTTCAAATCCGCATGGACGGCGGATGTTTGCGGGCGCACATGTGGTCTCTTTTTGGTTTCATAACACGCCTCTCCTATAACAAAAGACAAGCACATATCGATGCGTAATGTACATTCATATTTACTGCATAAGGGTGCTCTGGATGCATAAACATTAGGAGTCAGTTGCGGGTTGCCACAAAAAGTCTTGAATGCAGCGGGATGGATGGATGTTGGGTGACTCGCTCTGTCTCAGCAAGGCGGAGACGCAGTGAACCAGACGGGGCGGGGCGTCGCGTAGCACGGCCCCTCTCGGCGCAGACTTCCTTGTGTCCCGTTCGCCCTGTTCCAATCTGAATCGGAGAGGGGGCGGGTCGATGGGCGGGCCCAGCGCAAAGGGGGGACTCGTATCGAGGTGGAGGGGGCGGGGTAGCTACTAGGGTGCTGTTCATCCAGTCTCTTGCCAGTGTCTTTGTCTCATACTCTTTTGTTAGCCATGCCTAGCTTGCTGGTTCTAGCAGGGATCATGGAGAAAAATGGGGGCTACGGCGGGGATTTAGCCGGCTCCGGCTTCGGCAGCGAGGGTCTCTTGGTGCCACCCGATGAGGAGGAAGACGATTCCCGTGCCCTTAGAGTTGCGCTGGGCCAACTGTCGCTGTTGGGTCTTGGAGAGGGCGAGGACAGTGGCGGCGCTCCTGTCGGTGGTGGAGTTCAAGATCGGAGTAACAATAACCATCACAATCACGCCGGAGGAGTCGGATCCGAATCCGGGATGTTACAGGCGAAGAGCAAGTTGTGCGCCCTGTACGAGAGCTCGTCCACCGAAATCAAAGGACGGGGCTGCAACATAACTGAGTGCGTCCCCGTGCCAAGCTCCGAACATGTGGCCGAAATAGTGGGGAGGCAAGGTAAGCGCAAATACGTGTTAAAATCGCTCCTAAGTCGTTCCCGAGCGCGTGTCGCTCCTGTTAAGTGTTTAGCCGTTTTAAAAGCCATGTGCAATTTTACTGACAAAGAAAAGGGAGTGGTGAGCGTTTTCCTGCGGGTTAGGGTGGACAATGTGCCCATTTTATTCAAACTGTGTCACAATTCAGTTCCGCAACTTAATGCGTTTGGTGCCACGAACGTGAACGTTTCGACTCTGAAGTTATAAGCGGGTAAGAGAACAAAGTCAGCAGCGCGCACCTCATGGTCGCATTATTCCAGATCCACGCCATCGGTGTCATCATGCAGACGCGCTCTTTCGTTTCCTTTGTCGTCTGAGCGCGCGTAATTCTTTCTTTAAAGAAAGGAACGTTTAACGGTTACAGTTCGAACGCACACTGGATACTTTGTAACGCTCGAGCGTCTTTGTTGACAGGAAACATTGAATCATTCCTTCCTTCTGGCGCCTCCGTAGTTTCTCGAGGGCTTCCATGCAGCACCACGTTGTTTTTGTCAGAGCACATCAGACAAAGAGAAGTTGTCGGGTAACTTTAGCTGACCGCTGCTGTTCGGATCTCGACGAAAGCTCGATGGAGTACAGTCGTTTGGAGCCGTGGTCGTTAGCCATAGGCTGGAAGTGATGCAATTCTGACTGTGTTGTCAAACAAAAGAATTGAAAGTCCGCGTGCGTGTTGTGTTTGTGCACTCAGGGGAGCGTGAACCGTACGAATGGAAAAAGAGAAAAATACTAACGTGACTCAGCGGGAAAGCGCAAACTTTGATTATGTTTTGATCGTGGGGTCAGATTTTTGAACAAGTTAAAGACGCAGTGGTGAGGTTTTTTTTGTGACGCAACAATATCACAAACCGGCACTTAGACACTTTCCTGCTAATACTTTTAGCCACTTAGGCTTTTAAAAATGATTGGATGGCATATGAACATTTTCCTGGATAGCTGTAGAGACGGACTGGAAAGCTCGTTTTAAGAGTCACGCCCCGTCTGCCTGTACAAGAGCTCTGCTCTCTCAAGGCTGGGGGTCAGAAAGCCCCCCGACCGTCCATTCATTAACGCTCTAATGTCTTACCCACGTAGTACACTTATAAATGTCCCCATGCAGCGGAGTCCCTGCGTATGATGACATAGTTGGGCTGTAAAGTAGCCTGCATGTCCCAGAGGGGAACACTTGAATTCAGATGGTGTGAACATTAGTTCATGGTCTGAAATTTGCTGATTAAGAGAATTTGGAACGGGGTCCTTACCATCATTACTTGCTGATCCACATACTGTTTTGCAAAACCAAACTTTCCATTTTCAAGGATTTCTTGAATTAGGTTGTGAAATGTTTTTCTATGAACAATAGAGTCATTGTTTTAAGTAGTCTGAAAATAATAGACACATAATTTATCACTCATATTCTATATATCAGCATTAGTTGGAATTTGAGGCGGATGGTTTCAGCGCTTTGTTCACCTGCTGCGGCTGCCATGCCTGTTTGGAGATGTTCTCCTGCAGCGAGAGGGCCGATTCAGCTGCGTTCCCTGCTGTCAGTGTTAGACAGTCCATCCAGGTTATTTTTTTGCTTCTGCTGTACACAATGAGGCATGAAACCGGTGTGCAGAGATCTATCCGGGGAACAGGCCTCTAGGCAGACAAAGCCTCCCCACTCTTGATAAGACACCACCGAGGTGCTAATAAAGAACCCAGAGCTGTATATGATACGTCTGATAGATTCTGTGTAGTACAGCATCTTGCACTGTCATGAATTCATATCTCAACAACAACTTTGAAAAGGACTTAGCCGCGAGACGATTCAGCTCTTGCATCATGTGGACGTATTTATTTCATTTGTGTCCTCAAATCAGCTCTTGAAATGTACGGACGTGATGGTAGAGAACGGCGGTGATCATTCTATTATCGGATATATATATATATATTATCGATTATAGTGCTGAATATTGTCTGTAGTGTGTTTGTTAGCTGTCAGTAATCCACAGAACATCGCATGTTGTTTTCTTGCAGAGTAGGCGGGATTCAGAAAAGCTTGCCTCGTTTCAGATTTTTCATGCTAATAGGATATATCAAAACCGACTGTTTATGTGTTCTTCTAAATGGAATTTATTATGCTAAATACTTGAGATGGGTAAAAGCCTACCAGCGTGTTTTTATATCATGAATAAAACAACATATTGAAGTATTCAGACAGAATAATGTCTCGTTAAAAGCAACTGATTAGTACAGTTAACAGAGAGGGAGAGAACAGTAATATCCACACGTCACTGGACTGTATTCATGAAACATGAACGCAACGCATTTCTTTGTGAATCGTTCATTAAACCACTTTTAGCTAAAGCGTCACGAATTAAATGACAATTTGGTTCGAATGGTTTAATGAATGATTTACACGAATTTGAATGAAGCTCGTTGTATAAAAAATGTCAAGATAATGATTTTGGTTATCAATGTGGTGTATTTGGCATACTATAAAAAAAACATGGGCAGATATTCGGAATTTTCTGCCTCTATTTCGTGCCATGCATTTAAAAACATGGTTAAATGTGGTCGTCTCGTTTGGTATTCATCATATGTAATTAAAATGCATATAACATTCTAAAAACGCATGAATGAATACACAAATGTGAATGTTTTGATTCTGTGCACATTTTGTGTGGGTATTTGCATAGGTGACCTTATGACCCCCAAAACAAACAAAAAAATGTGTTTACAAACAGTGCACCTGATATCAACCATAATCACGATGCTCCTTCTCCACTCAACAGGTTGCAAAATCAAAGCCTTGCGCGCAAAGACAAACACCTACATCAAGACCCCGGTCAGAGGCGAAGAGCCTGTCTTCCTCATCACCGGTCGCAAAGAAGACGTGGCCCTGGCCAGACGAGAGATCATCTCAGCCGCTGAGCACTTCTCCATGCTGCGAGCCTCCAGGAACAAGCTGGGCGTCTCTTTCAGCGGCTCCCCCCCTGCACCGCTACCCGGCCAAACCACCATACAGGTGAGGGTGCCCTACCGCGTCGTGGGTTTGGTGGTGGGACCCAAAGGCTCGACCATCAAACGGATCCAGCAGCAAACGTGCACGTACATCGTGACTCCCAGCCGCGACCGCGACCCCGTCTTTGAGATCACAGGCTCCCCGGGGAACGCCGAGCGGGCTCGGGAGGAAATCGAGGCGCACATCGCCTTCCGCACGGGCGGGCTGCACGACCACAATAATGAGAACGACTGCTTGGGCTCCGACGGTGGCAACGGGGGTCTGGAGAGCCGCCTGCAGCAGGTGTGGGGGCTACAGGGGGCCCCGCGCAAGCCGCTCACCAGCAGCTACCGCCAGAATTTCTCAGACGCCGTGGTCGGAAGTAGCGGAGGAGGGGGGATTTACAGTAAAGGTGACTTTACCAGCCTCAGCAACGGCGACAAGCCATGCTCTTTTTTCGGCTCTGAGAACACTCAGAGCTGGGGGGACCCCGACTATCCCAAACAGGTGGCCTACTACACTCAGCAGCGCTCCAAAAGCTTCGGAGGCCTGCCTCTCCCTCTGACCAGACTGTCACCGGGCCTGCCCGACCCGTGCGGCACCGGCAACTCCTCTAACGCCGTCGGGTCTCCGCACGCCCAGGCGCGCCGCGCCCACAGCGAGCCGGCTACTGCCACCACCGCCTTCACCGGCCGTCTCCCCGTGCCAGATTCGCCACCCGCCGTGATCCGGGACTGCATGACCTGCTTCGAGAGCAAAGTGACGGCCGCTCTCGTCCCGTGCGGCCACAACCTCTTCTGCATGGAGTGCGCCATCCGAATTTGTGAGCTGAACCATCCGGAATGCCCCGTCTGCCACACCCTGGTCACACAGGCTATCCGAATATTCTCTTAAGAGTTCTTTGTTTTGATTTGGTGCGTGTTTTTTGTTTCACTCTGTAGATTCAGTTGACCTTTAACTCTTCTTTATTTTGTCAGTATTCACTCTGTTGTCGTTTTTTTTATTATTTTTCAGAAAACACAAAACCTAAACAAGCAGATATTTTAGAAGACACTGCTTGCTTTACTAAAAAAAGAAGAAAATATTTTCAGATTTTTCTTTTGTATGTAAACACATATACATATATATATTTTATAAAAGTTTTTTTTAAACGGAAAGAACGTAGTTCTTAGCATGTTTAAGTGTTTTTTTGTTTTGTTATTTTATTTAATTTTTTACTGGTGCTGTTTTGTCCACGTGCGGTGTGGATGGTAACAGGAGAAATAATGTGAACATTTGACACTTTTTCCCTTTTCTGGGGAAGTTTCTCGTTGCTGTCATTATTTTTAATACAATGATGATGACGATGATGATATCAAGTTTATTTCCTAACATTGGATTATAGTTTTACATCTCAGCGTCTTCTGCAAAAGAGAAAGTATTCTTTAAGGCAAACTAGAAACATTGCACCTTAAAACTGATTTCAAGTGATTGTCAAAAACAAAAGCATTTGCTAGATGTTATAGATGGTATAGAAATGGCCAACGGGGGCTGATATACACGTTTGGACACGCAACCTGATGTCGGTGTGGCTTTAAATTCGGATCATGTTCTAAATGATAAAATGTGAATTCATACGTAGGGCTGATCTGCTTTTCTAATCAATAATCTGACGGGTAATTGACATGTTAAACAGGGAGATTCAAATTGTTCTTTTTTTGAGCCTTTTGTGTAAATGTATCAGAAAAAAACTCTTACTGGGTACAATATCTGTTATCCCAAAAAAACATTTTGAAAAAAAAACAGCAAATTGTTTGGTCAGCTCAAATGCCTTGGAATTCGTCCAGGAGGTATTTCCCCATTCATTTCAGTAACCTGGTATTCTCATTGAGCTCTTTTGTAATTGCACTCAGTAAGTTCACAAATTCATTTTGTTCACAGTTTTTTTACGTTCAAATGTTAGGCGTGAGATGAAGTAAAATAAGTAAGACGGGGGGCTGCGGGGGGTTCGGTAATCTGATCCTGAATAGACCCGGTAGACAAAGGAAAGCAAGACTACAGTACAATGTAAAGCACCCACTCGCTTGTCCTCGTGGCCCTACATTTGAGTTGCAAAGCAAGAGGCAGGTGCTTCATATCATACTTTTTTCTTAGTGGTTAGAGAAACGTGGCGTCGGGGAGGGGGCCGTGCTCTAATTCTACTCGCCCTTCAACTGTTCCATGCGACTACAGTCACCGAGCTCCTCCCAAAGAGGATATTGTTTTGTCGCAGTGGTGGTACAATCCCCGGAGCGCCCCAACATGGCCTGCCCTAGGAGGAGCAGATAATGAACCATACATCAGAGTCCAGGTGCAAAGCAACTGCTGGTGAGAGGAGGGGCCACGTACAGTGGCGTGAATGCGAACGGCACCGTCTTGCATTGGTCAAGACGGCGAGCAGGGGGCCGCATCCCTCCCAAACGCTCTGTAGGTGCAGCTGGGGCCCCTCCTGACGGTCGCTCGCTCTCTCGCTTTTCCCCTGCCCCTCGGAGCCACGGCTATTCCCATTGGGAAAAGGGGCCTCTTTTGTCCTGCCACAGGGGGAAATATTCAAGAGCAGGTTTTATTTCAAAGCGAGAGAGAGAGGGGCTGGCGTAAATACGTCCGTTTGTTTTGATTCACCCTGTAGCATTTTCTTCAACTTTTCATTTAAATCTTTCGATTCTCGGTCGCGAAATTTAATCTGAGCAAGGCTGTGGAAGTTTCCATGGAGTCTTCCTTGGTAAGCGGGACATCCTGCCGTGACCCCCTCGAGACAGGCTTGCCAGTACATGGTCGCAAGCAGCCAATCGGAGGACAACCTTGAACTCCGCAGTGAAATCAGACAATTGTAATTGACAAGCAAGCGGGGGGAAAACGCCCAATTTGGTGGCCGTTCATGCTGAATCGAATTACACACCCACTGCCTGTCTCATTGCAGGCTGGGGGATTTTGGAATAGGGGATTAGAGCGTTTGGAGGTTGGGAAAGGTTTTTTTTGCTAGAAGCCCAGTATAAAAAAACGGAGCCCTTAAAACCTAGCACGTTTGGGTCGGTTTTCTCTAGCGAGTCCGTGTGCGCCACATGCGTGCTGCGTAAGAAGACATGCTAGGGTAAGCTTGTGATTGTAATTAACAAACTGTGTAACAATTTACCTTTGAGCCATTAGAATCTTAAATATTCCTTTTGAAGAAGTTTTAATGCTGAGTTGACTGTTATAGGAGGTAGTTTACTTGGTTGTTTTTTGCCACGTGTGAATCAATGTATTATGGCTGTAATGGCACCTGACAGTGTTTTCATTTTTTTTTGTCTGACGAACAACTACTTTAAATAAGCGTCCGTGTGTTAAGGTACTTTCTTTCAATTTATCTATATTAAGTCCCTTTAAGTAACCTTTAAATTTAAGAAGAGGCTTAAAGTCTTGGTAAATGCACCTTATTTTTTAGAAAGCAAACAGCATTCGCAATCAGAAGGCATGTAGGGTTCCAGACTGCAAACTCGGTATTCCCATGACAACTAATGTTATCTTTATTATTGCACTTATGTTCCATTTTGGATTGTTTGATTCTATTTGCACTGGTAGCATATGTCGGACACGTCGCTCAGTGATTTTTTTTAATGGCGCCGTTTCACTCAAGCATGTGCCGTTTTAGGGAAAGGAATTGAAAATAAAAGGTCAATAATACGTTACATAAACAAATAGATTTATGAATAGATGTTTTTTTACAAACCCCCAGCAGCACCGATCAGAGCAGACACTTATTGTTCACGAAAGGAATGTATCTTTGTGCAAAGCCAAATCCGTTTTGAAATTAGTATGGAATATGCAAACTTAAATGGCTCTTGTTTTAGAATTCCGAAACACGTTTGTCTGTCTATAAACCACGTTCTAGGACGTTTTGAGGTCAGTAGGTCAGTGTACGCAGGGAAGAGCAATAACTTAATAGTCAACAAGATATCATATAGAGTTCAGCTCTAAGATAATTGCCATGTTTATTTGATCCAAAAATGCACTGTCACAATAAAGGCTTTTCAGTGGTTGACAACCCTAAGAATTTTTAAAGCCATGAACGTTTCATTTACTCAATGCAATCCCTTACAAGACGTTTTTGCAAGGAAAACAAAAGCAGCTCCCGCTCTGAAATGCAGCACTTCATAGTTTGGTTTCTTAACCAAACATCACAACTTCTAGTAGATTTAGGAGAAAGATGGCGTATGTTTAACAAGCTTTCAAAGGGATACATTGTTTAAAAGACTTTATACAGCCAATAACAGCGAGATCTTTTTGAGTATTATTTATTTGATAGTACAAGACTATATTTATCGACATTTAGGGAGATGTATAATAAAGACTGACTACCATAGGCATATCAATATAAATATTTCACTATATAAGCAATTCTGAAAATATTCTAGTAGCCTACTTTGTTAGTTTTTAATGCTAAGGCGCCATCCCAATAGAAAACGTGTGATGTTGATGAAGCCCCGGTTTTAAACACAGTGGTGAAAATATATGACAAAAACATTTGAGACATTACAATCAGCGGGGGAGTGAACCTCTGTAGTTTAGTTTGTACAGCATTTGCTTTCATGAGAGCCTATACTGAACGCATATGGTTATTAAAATACAAAATAAATATCTAAACACCCTAATGGCTGCAGCCCAGATGAAAATATATATATTTAAAATCCTTATCAAAATGGTCTAATGGAGTTCATTGAAATAAAGTCAGCCAGCAAACTGCATCATCATTTCAGGATGACAAGAGCACAGTTATGCCTAATCCGAAATAACATTCTGATAGGGAGGAAATGGGAGTATAGTCAAGATGTAGGAGAGGTGGTCCGGTTTACATTTTAACAGGTTTAACAAGAATGTGATGTCTAACGTGAAGCTTAATATTAAGAACCACTGTGAATCGTTTCCGTTTGCTATTTTCAGTCATTTCGTGGTGTTGTTAAATAGTTGCAATTCAACGACTTCTTTCTCCTTCTCGTTTTGGTTGTGCATGCTGAGAAATTCTTTTCCAGAGCGTTATTTACATTTGAACAGCTGAGATCTGTGAAAGGAAATTTATAAAAGCCACTACAGGATTTTAATGTAACTGTGCAGAACGACACCAGTTTATTTTTCCAGTCCCAACATAAAGTATCTAATGCACAAAAATAACGTTCCACATTTCTATGATGGGTATATTTGCATTTTACATTTTTACTATGTTTTTGGTTAGATAAACAGTATACTCTTATACAAGTTCTTACATAACAGATATCAAAGCTGCATGCATTTATCTATAACCACTGCAGCATTCATGTCATAATATCACCAGAGAACATATACGTCATGCACTTAAGCAATTATAATGCCTTTTCTCAATATAGTTCAAAGGGCAAATAATGTATTTGAATGTAAAAAAAGGCCACCCAACCGATGTCTAATTTTGCCTTTTTGTTCATTTCTCAAAAGCAAGCTTTAAGTTGAAATTCACGACTAGAGAAATACCACCGTACTTGTTTTGGTTCTTCCTCACAGCATTTATACAAAGCAAAATAAAAGGGAAAAATGTCTTATAGCTCTTTCGTAAGATTCTATTTTGCTAACATGCATTATTATTTCATAGACAGAGGAAGAGTTCAGTATCTGGATGTTATTTATGAATATCTTTAATGAAGCAAACATATTTATAAGTAACCTCAAGACGTTTTGTTTTTTAAGTAATAAATTACAAAGTTAATATATTTCTAAAACGCATGGAGTTGAGTTTTTACTAAAATGATTAAAACTATAGAATTTTTATTTATGAAAGGTAGATAATGCTTCACACTTATCCTTGACAGCATAAAACGAGCGGGGCGGGGTTTGGAAGGCTTATATTTTAGCGCCGTTTTATATGCGTGCATTAACGATAGGACAGAAAATATTTTATAGGATTTTGGGGTATTTTACTCACTTCAAGTTTGTGCCTCAATACCGCATTTTTGCATAGCAGAAGCACCCAGTGTTGTGTGCTCATCCTTTAACGCCATATATATCTGAGTGGATAGGTCCCTTTCCTTTTATTTTTTTGCTTTTCTTTGTTCTTAAATGCAATTGTTGTGAAGCAAATGACCGTAACAGGGTGAACAGGAAAATGATTGTGCATTCACACAGTAAAACAAACAAACTCCGTTAAATGTAACACTGTTACAATTTGCAAAAATATGCATGGAACTACATCTGAAATCACAGATGTTTTTTATTTCCTCAAGTCAGATAATCAGTTATTATATTTGTTTCAGCAGATCTCGAGCACATTCAAAGTAATACGGTTATTTGCATGTGACTGGTATCATCTCTCAAAAAATGAGGCTTATGTACGAGCCACACTCGAGGGCTAATGATTCCTTTTCATTATGACCCGGGGTGTCTCGAACATGACGGAGCACTCAACTATTGTTTACAAGGTTATACTTAAAAAAAAAAAAAAACACACACACACACACAGTCTCAATACTTCATGGTGAACGCGCATCTTTGTTTTGGCTCTGTGGTGGCAATGATAGTCGTGTAGTGGTTTCAATTTCAGTCAGACAGGAACAGTGAGGGGGGGTCAGGATGGTCATTTCGGTGACCTCACTTGGGTTGAGTTACTCCAGTCCGACAGTATGTATTTGGTAGCTTCCAGCACAGTAGAAGTGGTTCATACAGCTCTCATAGTGGTCATAGTGTATTAGTTTGGTCAAGCATCTCCTGATACTAGTGTTCAATTTATTGTTGATATACGAGAGGTTTGCCATATCATAGACAAGGCTAGCCGATACTCCACGAGTTGTTTCATTTCATGATTCAGTATGGTGTCCGCAGGAGGCACACAAATTGCAGGTTTTCTTCTTAGAACATGTTTTTTGTGCGTTTCATTTTTGATATTTGATCAATGTATCTATGCCATACTAGTTTTGATTTGTTATTTTCGAGAAATTGTATTGTAAATGTTTCTAATAAAACAAACAGAACGATCTGTGCTATCTTGATGTCTGTTTTAGTCAAACACTTGGCGATTCGAGAAAACAAATGGTTTATTTAGGCAGCATTCTGGTACAAAGAAATGTGCAGAATTCACGTTTTAAAAAATAGGGCGTGAAGTCTGTGAGATGACTGTGAAAATGTTTCCAAATTTACTTGAATTCACCCTTCATTCCCCAACAAAACCACAAGTAAAACAAACCGAATCAATCACAAGGTAAAATTATGGTTCCCACAGCCAACATCTTCAAAAGCATGCAAAGGTCATGGCAATTTCTCTAGTGATTATGAATTATGCTTCTTAAATATTGTATCACGTATAAGATATTGTTCGTGTGAGCGCAAAGTATAATTCATAACTTCAGTATCCAGATTTTTTCTTTGGTCACAACATTTGGGTACCCTTTTACATTCACAAGTTCCGTCTACGTGAAAATCCATCCACCCAAGTTAAAAAGTCATTTTCCCCCAAGATCAGACCGTCTCGTGCGCCGGCGAACGATAAACATCCATGTTGTTCATTGCAAATGTATTTGCAATTTCCTTTGTTCAAGGGTCCCATGGGGAAAAGAACAGGCGCGATGACAGCATCTTCCCAAAGCAGTAATTATCAACGACTCCAGCTAAACGGCTGATATCCAGTTTAACAGATTGACGGCATTAGCATAACGCTTACAGGCAAGGCATATTAGGCAAGCACCTCGTGTATTTGTTTAAAATGAAAGGGTAAAATAAAATACGGCTAGAAACATAACCCCAGAGACACGGAGGACATTAATCCTACGGCAAACATTTGTTCGACCACCAAATTTAGACTAGAAAGACAAAAAATAAGACAAAGCTGGGACAGCGAGCGAGGTCTCAGGAGATGATCTTCAAGTTACATGTAGCTGATAACAGGGGTGGGCAGCGAGGAATTCATTTCCAGTAAGAAAACCTCAGCAGGGCCTCGAAAGCCATCAGTTCATCTGCCTTGCAATATAATATGCATTGTGTGTCTACTCAACGATAGAAGCTTGTGTAAGACAAATTCATCCCGCATTGCATTATCCAAGCTAATAGAAAAACTCAATAAAGCGAAAGTAATCTTGCATCAATGTAAAAAAAAAGAGACTTTTCAGTATAAAAATGTCTGACAGGTGTTTGGTTCTCTAATGCGATTAGGCATGGGAATCGTCGGAATTGTAATGATTCTGATACCAGTTACAGTTCCTTAATTATGTCATTAGCAAAGATGGTTTAGAAAAGTTTGGTTCAATATACAGCCCTTAAATTATGACATCAAATAATTATATCATTATAGCACATCATAAAGGGTTTGTAGCATATATTCCTAAAAACCTATCAAATGTTTATGAGAAAATATATTTTCTTTCCAACACAGGTGACATATATATCATGCATTGATTGTAAAATTAGTTTTGTGCCTATTTTAAATGATGGGAAAAGATGAATAATTTTTTTTAATGCACACATTTTATTCATACGTGACCAAGGCTGTGAAAACCCAGCTGAAGTCTTTTTTTGTGATTTAGTGTTTTCTACATAAAATCATCCTACATTATGTGAAAAACATTCTGTGAAAATATAACCTTGATATCTTTAATATTGACTGGGTTAGACCACGTCAAAAATTGAAATCGTAGTGAAATAAATGGCTAAAATCAAACTTTGATGCTCATTTTCTCAGAATTACTTTTCGAGAACATTACATTCAACAAGAGACAAACAGAACCAAACTTCAAGAAACTGATTAGTTCCTTTTAATTTGAATTAAAAACCGATTCCCAACCCTGAAGGTACTCTCCCTTATGTTATACAGCCGTTTTTTTTTTTTTCAAAGGACGCTTCTCTGATGGAAAGAAACATGACTACAGACAGCCACAGCTGAAATGTGAAATGGCTGGAGAAGCCCTTGAGAAATCCCAATCAATAATATCGTACATATAAAGGAGGCAAAACAAAACACCACAGAATATCAAGATTATATTTGCATTCAATAAATACAGAAGAGCTGTTACAGGACTAACCGTGTGCACAGGAATGAACTAAATGTGTCTAGGGTGACCTCAGTTTTGAATCTTCCCGGTTCAGAGATGTGCGATAAGATGTCATTTGAGTGGCGGTAAACTAAAGAAAAACACAACGTTGAACAAATTCCCCTTTTTTATGAAAACCTTTTAACAATTTATATTTAAAAGTAGTAATACACATTCTAAAAAAATATTTGGTGAAATTGTTTCTGCTCATTTGTAAGCAGACTGAAGTGCAGAAAAATAAGAGCGGTCACGTCTGAGCGCCCCAGCTAACTGCCCGGTTCTATTTAGTCTGAAACAAAAAGCAAAGCTCAGTAAAAAAAAAATGCTTGATCCATTCAATTTCAACATCTATAGCTCTTCCAAGTTTGAAGCTTATTACTTGCTCGTTCTGGGCATAACCAAGTAGAGGTGTGTTACATATGCTACCCACGCCACGCAGAGGGCACACAACAGTCGGTCAGACACGAGCACGGCCTGTCTTTATGCCCAGCCCAACAACAGCCTGCTCAAAAATTTCCAAATTTCCCCAAACCCTGTGGTGGCGCTGTGGCGGCTTAGTTATTTTGACAGCAGCCCTGTTTGCCGGAATTCTGCGTCGGCTGTACAGTGATGGGTACCACTTTGGAGTTGGGCGAGAAGTCGGAATCACCACGCCCTGACATCTGCCTCTGGGAGACGATACGATGGATTTCTGTGAGAGAGGTGGGCAGAGATTACGGATGGTTGATGGATTTTTCAGGTTTATAACTGACAGTGTTCAATTATGGTTTCTTTTGACAAATGAACAATTTAACATTGTGCAGCCGAGAGGTATTTCCCGGGCCAAATGAAGAGTTAAAAACAGCACTACTTCTGGACGATGAGCTTGAGTTTGACCTCAAAACACACTTACATTCATTCATAGTATTGCCCGTCTATGGCATGGAGTTTGATGCCATCTAGTGGCAATACTACAGAGAATGTTATGTTCTTTCATTTTCATTCACACTTTGATATATTCAATTGTAATAGTTTTGGGATGAAACAAACCAAAATATATCCAGGTCACATTTTATTACATAGTCAAAAGAAAGACAAATTTTGTATCAAGAAATTAAAAGAACAATTAAAAAGAACATTAATAATCTTTTAGACACTATTTTCATGACAATTTTGCACCTGCCCACAAATTCTCATTACCATAATGTGTCATTTTTTTGTCATTTCCATTATTCTCAATGGTGATTCTCATTAGATTCCTATTACTGTAAAACAACAATTAAAAACCATTAATGTAATATGAAGTTTTTTTTTTTACAATCTCATAATTTGCTTTGATATCTTGTAGCTAGGCCGAGCGTGATGCTAGCAATTCCAAGGTAAAAAAAAACTAGAAAAATAATTTAAAAATTGTTTTAGCATAAAAATGTGACTTTAGACGAAAGCCTAAACATGCAGCCGCTGAAATAATTAAGAGACCATGCCATTTTCAGTTTTTCTGAATTCACTCTTATATGCGTTTCGGTAAAATGATTATTTTTGTTTTATTCTGTGAACTACTAACAATATTTCTTCCACGACGGATTTCGGTGAGAGAGGTGGGCAGAGATTACGGTCGGTTGATGGATTTTTCAGGTATATAACTGACAGTTTTCAATTATGGTTTCTTTTGACAAATGAACAATTGTGACCCTGGATCACAAAACCAGTCTTAAGTAGCACGGGAACATTTTTAGAAAAAGACAGAAATACATTGCATGGGTCAAAATGATCGATTTTTCTTTTATGCCCAAAATCATTTGGATATTAAGTAAAGATCATGTTCCATGAAGATATTTTGTCATTTTTCTACCCTAAATATATACAAACTTTATTTTTATGAGTGGATGGCCTGCTACAGTGCCTCGGATTAACAACTTCGAAGGCAATTTTCTCAATATTTAGATTTATTTTGCATCCTCAGATTCCAGTTTTAAACCGTTGTATCTCGGCCAGATATTGTCCGATCCGGACAACCCATACATCAGTAGAAAGCTTAATTATTCAGATTTCGGATTGTGTAAAAATCTCAATTTCGAAAAATTGACTCATAAAACTGGTTTTGTTGTCCAGGGTCACAATTTAACATCGTGTATAGCTGAGAGGTATTTCTTGTTAATCATTTTTTTTAAATGTAAATACATTGTTATAATCCGTATTCTGGTGAAATATCACCTAGATGTGTTTGAACAGGTTTCATTCAAGATTCATACTCCAAAAAATGTTCTTACATGACTTGGGACTTTTCTTTGTAAAATTCACCCATCTAGATGATTTGTGGAACTTACCTGTGAGAATGGTCTGAAAGGCAAGTTCGACATTAGAAGAGTCCAGAGCGGATGTCTCCAGAAATGAAAGCCCGTGCTTCTCTGTAACACACACAATCCAACAAAGCAACGTTACTAACTGACATCGAAGCATGCCAAGATAAGCTGTTTTGACCACCAACATAAATTAATTCATTCTTTTAATAGCCATTGTTTTATGCTTGAAAGTTTGCTGAATACAGTGGTAAAAACATTTAAACTATATTTCGCTTTTCTCAATAGCTTTAATGTATTGGTAGCATTGACATTTTTAACAAAGCTTGTACTCTCAGTAGAAGCAGTTTCAATGTAACTCTCCCAGCATTTTACTCCAACCTGCAAACGCTTTGGATTCATCCATCGGCACGGCCCTCAGATGGCGCAGGTCACTCTTATTCCCAACTAACATGATGACAATATTGCTGTCGGCATGATCCTGCAGCTCCTTCAGCCAGCGCTCTGCGTTCTCGTAGGTCAGATGTTTGGCGATGTCATACACCAGCAGGGCGCCGACGGCACCTCTGTAATACCTGGAAACACACACATGGTGGAAGGTTTACATTGCTTTGTTTTTGTAGGTTTAGATGTGATCCTACCTTCTACTGCCATTGCATTGAAAAGCTTACGCTTAATGAAATAAAGAAAATAAGAGGGGGTTGGAACAAATGATGTTAATGAGTAAATGATGTCACGATTGATTTTCCGGTGAACTATTCCTTTAAGTGGAAAAAATGCTAACATCGAGTTGCCAGCAGATGCTTTAATACAAAGGCACTTACAAGCGATTTATCTTGCAAGAGCCCAAAACAATTTATATCGCAATGCCATGTGAACGAAGTCAAATAAAAAAAGCTAAGAAATAGGAAACAAAAATATTTTGGGGTTGTGTTTAGCATAATTACATAATTCTGCTCTTCAAAGATGTGAAACTTTAGCTACCCGTTTCTTGAAGGTTGTGATGGTCTCAGCAGAACAAAATACACAACAGGGTTTATTTGATTAATGTTCTAACAAGACTCTTACGCTGATGTAATGGCTCTGTATCTCTCCTGTCCGGCTGTATCCCAGATCTGGGCTTTGATGGTCTTGCCCTCCACATGGATGCTGCGTGTGGCAAACTCCACCCCGATGGTGCTCTTGCTCTCCAGGTTAAACTCATTGCGGGTAAAGCGAGAGAGCAGGTTACTCTTGCCCACACCCGAGTCACCGATCAGCACCACTGCGGAAGAAGATACCGTGAGATCAACTGGTTCGACTTAATGGTTTTCTTCATATGCTATTGTGCGTGCTTTTGTCTCGGTTTGTGTTTGTGCTGTGTCAGGAAACCGGCCTCTCTTCACCACACAACGGCAATTACAGTCAGATATTTCACACACACAGGGTGTGTTTCAACAAAGCCGTTTTAACAATGAGTAAACGAGACTAAAGAACAACTCCCTTTTCACCTACACGGGTAGACTTACGACATACTGGTGATGTCTCGCTCTCACCGAAGGAGGCAAAAATAGAACGGATGTGCTTTTCAATTTTTCTTAATGTGTAACATTCTCCGAATCATGCAAGAGAATAAGGTATCTGAGCGCAAAGAAACTATTTAAATGCTTTCATTGTTTAACCTCATGTCTTTCCAATATAGTTATTTTTAGTGACACATAGACTTTTAGAAGAACCTTCACTTCCGAAACCTTTTAATAGAGGTATGACTCCTTCATTGTGAGGAACCAACTGGACTTCAAAAGATTTGACATATAGCACAGTAGTCGTATGGATTTCCGCTTGCTACGTGGTAAAAATGGTAGGGTTTTACCTTTAATGTACCGCAGACAAGAAAACCAATATACAGGTTTTGAATGACATGGGGGTGAATAGGTAGTCATCTTGATTATTTTCTATCATTTTCATCGAACCTATTAAAGAAGTCAGTACTGCAAACTCAACAAAATGAAGGAACGTTGAATCCACATACACATTAATAGGCTCCACCATAATAACCCATTAATAATTGAAACAGATTTCTTTTAAACTTGGTGACCGGTCAAGCTTAGTGTTATTGAAAACCAGGGTTTTATTCAAACAAATCAACACGTTTGTGAACTGACAAATGCGTGATCTAATCTTACAGGTGCATTAGGAAACATGTGCATAAGCCAGGGCTCAACATATGGACATGACTGGAAAGCCACATCTTGGGAGTCGGACGATGTGCAAAATACTGAATTGAGTTCTCTTTCATGTCTTCTTATCTACACAAAATAATGCCCATATTATGCTATAATAATTTTGCTTTATTGCATTTATTTGTACTTTGATTACTTGTTCTTATTTTATCACTTATTGATTCGTTGTCTACAATAGTTAGGCTAATAGTTTTAATTGTATAATAACCTTATTTATTAAGATTACCTTGGTAAAAAAATAAATAACTAGATAATATTATTCATTTATTTGTGGTGGGGGGCAAGTAGAAAAACCCTTCCCAAAAATGGGAATCACTTGATAGGGCAAGTAGAAAAATCCTTAACGTTTGGCCATTAAAGGCATTTTTTTAAGGCCATTTAAACCCTCTGAATGCAAACTCATCCTGGGAAAATCCAGATTTTATACAGGTCCTGCCGGTTTAACTGCATTAAAATTTCGGTCACTTGTGAAGGAAATCAGTCACGTGTCATCAAAATCAGCTCTTCCCAAATTATTGTTTCACAAAGTCATTTCCGACCTACCAAAACTTTTATTTCCGTGTCGTAAAGATAAAACGACTAGTAGGCTATTCAACATCTGACCATGTTTGATAAACAATCAAATGTTGTATATTCGTGTAGGCCTACTCACATTACAATGAATTAAAATGATGTTTGTGCCTTTTATGTCGTGGCAACCTGTAAAGTGTTTTACCAACTAAACGCATAAAGGAAAACTACAACAAGAGAGAGACGATTAACATCAGGAAATAATATCAGTATCAGGAAAACAATGTCACGGGCGGCATGGTGGAGTTCAATTGAAAGACTGCTGCTCGCAACTCACCTTTAAAGAGATAGTCGTATTCGTCTTCTCGGCCCGTCATGACTTTAATCTTCTTACAGGTTCAATAACAAGTCCGTGCTGTCAAGTGTAAAAGTAGTTACAGTGTTCGTATTGCGCGTAAAAATTTATCGCGAAGTAAACGAAACTTTGCCCATGAGAGGAAGCAGCTGATCACGAGCGCTTCATTACGCGCGTGCTTCAGACGTCAAAAACACATTCAATCAAACATAAAACTTTATGATCAGTTCCGCGTCTGTCGAGCAGTGCATATAGTGCAAGCCTAAAGCAAAATGAGATTATTGATGATGAACTTTCGCACGGTGTTGATAGGATACGTCATCCAGGTTTCACCCCGTTCTCTCCTTATCTTAAGGCAAACAACACGTCATGTTCCTAGCATGTAAACCCGCCTCCTGTGTGATCTGATTGGCTCACGAACGTATCAATTACACGACCGTCGAGGTACGGACCAATGTAATGCGTTTCGGCGCGGGACTTCCGTACAGGTGCAACGTCACAGGTGTGTACCTTTTTATAATCGCTAGGGAAATATAACACGAATAACAATGATACGAATATATATATAATATAAACACAAGGTTTGATAAATACATGATGTGCCACTGCCTGACACGAACAGCTAATAAAAGATAGCGCCGAGACGCAGGTGTGCGTCAGGTGAGCTCGTCCACATTCCATAGCAACGCAGCGGTGACGTCATTCGCGCTCCACAAGGAATGGTGGGGCCTGGAAATGCCACGTAGAAGAGACTGATGACTCATTTCCTTTTAAAGAATGCAGCTAACCTCACTTGGAGAAGTGAAATGAATTGAGAATGTCATTAATTCTATTAATACATAATACACTTCATGTTTTTGCTGTTGTCACACAGGACTCCCAAGAAATATATCACAGTAATTGTAAGGTTTAGAGTCAAAGGTATACAACTATTAAAATGTGTTTCTCCAGCAGCGGTTTTGTATGCTGTTTTCAAACACCTCTTTAGTAAAATGGTGTTTTTCGTCACATTTATTTTTAAAATCTGAATATAATTAATTTATGATTAATGAATATTACTTTATTGAAGTTTCTATTACAAATAAAGTTTTGTTATTTTTGTACATTATTTTTTAACATTTAGCCAACAATTATTTGACTACATTTAACCAAAAGCCTAAATTCCAAACTTACCCCATGTACCACGGTCTGTTTAGTGAACTGCATATTTTCTTGTGTGGGCAATAATTGTGAAAATGTTGAGAAGCGTTTGTCCCTAGGGCTGAATCCTAAACAGAAATTGACTATAGGGCTGGACTGATGAAAGTGTCACTGCTTTTGCATAGGAAAATATTCAAATTTTTCCTCAAACTGTATCAGTAACTGACAATACGTTTAGCATCAGAGATCACCTCATCACAATGGCAATAACACCCCATCAAAAAGTCACATGTTCATTTGGTTTATAAAAATTTGCACTTTGCTTGAACATACAATTTAAAAGTCATTTTCAATTAGTGAAAGTAAATGAATACAGCGTTTAATTGTGTGTGCAAAAGCAAAATTGTGTGCATGAATGTGCATCACACTCATTGATTTAAAAAAGATCAATTGATATTAGGAAAGTAGCATGACATTTTATAAATAAAATCTACAAAAACAAAAAAAGTCTTCATTTTGCAAAGAAATAAGAAACATGGAAAAAATTATCTACAATTGGCGTATATCCTCGCCAAATTTGACAAACACATAAAAATGCCTTTTAATTATAATATTTCAGAATACATATACGGCTATGTCAGCCAATGAAATGGTTTAGCTTTCCATTCGACCTTCATTGAACTTTATCGTTTCATTTGAACTTCATCGACACGGGATCCACACAACCCGGTCTCGTGAATTGCGTATAAATAACACGCTGTTGCATTATCGTGTAATACGTACGCCAAAGTTAGATTTTGCTTGCATATGATACGCCAATGTTTGCGTGCACCTCACTGGAGGGCAGCCATTTTGAAACGTAGGGCCTACATGAAGAGGAAACACTGAAATCATGAAAATAATACTGTTAGGTTTAGGGTTTGGGTTAGGGTAGAGGTTATAATATGCACGCACGCTAACATTAGGTTTAGGGTTTGGGTTAGGGGACAGGTTAATAAGACAAATTGCCGGTTAATATGCACGCGCGTTAAATTGGCGTATCATATGCACGCAAAAATAGGCGTATCATACACAAAAAATCTAACTTTGGCGTACGTATTTCACGATAATGCAACGCGCGTGTTATTTATACGCAATTCATCTGTTCTACACCCTGAATTTACACTTCCACGAGGACCCTTGTGACGTCCTTCCATCAGGCTGTTCTATTAGATGTTCTTACAGCACGGCTTCTTCTCCTCCAGTGCATCTGCGGCTGGAGATTTAGGTTGAGACAGTGTCACTGCACTTATAGACCCTCGAGTCACTTCTTTGCTGCTCACTTTTTTATGGATTTCTGAGAAAAACAGACCAAATACACTGCAATTACGAAAAACAATTCATGTTTTTGTATGTATTATCAGAGCTTAATGTTAGTTGTCACAATCTCAATGGATATTTCTCCGTTTTGAAAGGTTTTGAGTCAAAGGCACAATATTAAAATGGGTGTTTTCTCTCCAAATTTAAAAGTAACATACTGGAAAGTTTCAACATTTCTAGCTGTCACGATTCCATATGTGTCGACCTTGAGTGAGAAAACTACATGTAAATAAACTGTGATGTGTTGATAATAAACACTAACCTGTAAGGACAGTGTTGAATGCTGCTTCAACGTTTGTTGACTCCAAGGCTGACGTTTCCATGAACAGAAGACCATTTTTTTCTGGATTGGGACAAAGAAGGATGGTCATACATCAACTTATAATGCTGCATTCTTTTGAAACATTTTCTAAAGCAAGACCAGTTTACAGTGATACTACAAACATATCATAGATATGATGTGCTATATTCCAAATCTTTTGAAGCCCATTTCTTTTGGAGATAATTGAGAATTCTTTGAAAGGTTAAAAAAATATGCACTTGCAAATAATGACAACGTTTTTTTCACGAACATAACTAGTCTTACCTGCAAAGTCCTTCGCGTCCTCCATCGGAACAGAACGTAAGGCAGACAGGTCTGTTTTGTTTCCCACGAGCATCACCACGATATGAGGATCTGCGTGATCGTAAAGTTCCTTCAGCCAACGCTCGGCGCTTTCATAGGTCAAGTGCCTTGAAATGTCATAGACCAGAAGAGCCCCAACTGCGCCACGGTAATATCTGAAAGACAGAAAATGATTTACACCTGCTAAAATGATGCAATTGACATTTTATGTCATAAAACCTATTGTGACAGAGGCATGGATTCGAAAAGTTTATAAAACAGTCAGTTCTGGTCCTTGATTCTGATGGTTGAGCCGAGTTCTAAGCCGTTATAAAATAGCCCGATTCATAACAGCTGACCGCATTACATAGCCTACACTGTAAAAATGATTTGTTGTTTTTTGTTGTTTCAACTTAAAAAAATAAGTTACCTGGTTGCCTTAAAATTTTAAGTTAGTTCAACTTAAAAATATTAGTTCACTTAATGAATTTGTTGCAAACTCGTTGTGTTGACTAATATTTTTAAGTTGAACTACATTAAAATTTTAAGGCAACCAGGTAACTTATTTTTTTTAAGTTGAAACAACAAAAAATAACAAATCATTTTTTACAGTGTAAGTATCAATTTATTTACTTTATTTGATGAAACTATACGCATATGGAATAACCGTTTTATAAACGCAATAAGCCCCTCGAAGCAGTGAGTTACAGTGCATTTTATAACAGCTAAGGGGGTTTTAGCGGTTATAAAATGCACTGTAACCCACTGCTTCTTGGGGCTTATTGGTTTAATTTACAACATCAAGTAGAGAAGAATTGTATAGCAACAGGTGGTGCAACATACTTTGTTGCATTGTTCTCAAATGGTCAAAGAATACATGAATGGCAATTTAAATACAGTCAAAAATGTATTTGCATATAAGCGTATTTTGAACTTTAGTGAGATGTTTAATCGCAGCTGGCCTTCGGGATACATTTGTTTGAGCATCAGCAACTTTTGTCAAGTACGCCAAGGTTAACTCACGCAGAGGTTATGGCCCGGTACCGCTCCAGCCCGGCTGTGTCCCAGATCTGAGCTTTGATGGTGAGGCCGTTCAGCTGCAGAGTCCTTGTGCTGAATTCCACTCCTATGGTTGTGCGGCTGTCATGATTGAACTCATTTTTGGTAAAGCGTGACAGCAGGTTGCTCTTGCCCACGCCAGATTCTCCGATCAGAACCACTGCAATAAAAACAGGTTTGTGCATGTGAGGGGAGTATACTGAGTGATAACTGGTTTTTAGGTCAAGGTCATGGCCGACTCATCGGGCTCACTCACAATCTCATTTTTAGGGACGGCCGTTTTTGTGCAACACTCTCTTTGTGCAAAGTCAATGATTAGTTGTGAATTAAAGGACCAACCGCTCACAGACTGATGATTCAGTCAGCTACATCTTACCATTGTTTTGATGGATTTTGTGGGTAAGTTTGAGAAATTCAGAGTATATCACAAAACTGCATCGGTCAGGACACCGTTTTAAGCCCACATGTAGTTTAAGTAACATTTTGAGGTGTAGTTGCTCGTTCAGGGTGAATTTTGGAATATCAGTACAGATTATTGATTACCGTATGAGAAGTTCAGCTCCTACAGTTGTTTTCTGAAAAATAATACACTAAAGGAAAGAAAGCAACTGGTAGTTTTAACTGGATACATTCTTAAAAACGGAAGGGTCATTAAAGGTTCTTTGTCAGGCTGTATGGTTACATAAAGAGCTCTTTTATGCACAAATAAAAAATTTAAATGAAAAAAAAACTCTAATGACTTCATACTCATCTCAGCCATGTACAGAGTGAGGAAATAAGGTAAGGGAATATTTATGTTTATTCTATAAATGAAAGAAGGTTAGGTTCAAGGTGATGTTACACTTGCATTTTTGGAAATATTTCAGGCTTGATGTTTATGCGTTCCTGTGGCTCAACGGTAGAGCATTGCGTTAGCAGCGCAAAAGGTTGTGGGTTTGATACAAAAAAATATATATCTTGAATGTACTGTAAGTCGCTTTGGATAAAAGCCTCTGCTAAATGCGTAAATGTTATGAAACATTGAGACAAAGATCCAACTAATCTTACTGTCAAAACAATCCCACTATTACATCTGATGAGTTTGTTTAACACTGCCTAATCTAGCTAACAGTGGGTGCAAACTAGGATGACTCAAACATCTCATCAGTAAAATCAACACTCCACCCAGGACAATTATGAAATTACTGGAATTGGGGTAGATTTATTATTTCATGTCCAGGCACAGCACTACATCTTGTATATTTATTCAATACCCATGATTGAAATCTTCAGCTTTTTAACACAGTGATCCATGAACTAAACTGGGTCTTATGAGTCAAAGGAGAAACATAAAGGCCCGGTTTCACAGGCAAGGCTTAGCTTAAGCCTGGACTATGTCTTAGTTGAATTCGTATACTTACGTCCCTTTTATAAAAATGCATTAGAAAAAAAACATTACTGCACTGATATATTGATATGTCAGGGCAAGTTTTTTTTAGGTAGGACAGCTCAAGAAATTATTTTAGTCTGGGACTATCTTTAAGCCTTGTCTGTAAAAAAGTTTTTGGTTCTGGGCCAGAGATAAAAAAAAACACTGTCTGACATAATGAATCAGATTAAACCAGGGGGTTTAGTTAAACTCCCTCACTGCCCAGCCGGCAGTTTAAGTAAGGGATAATCCATGGCTAGCCGTGCATTACAGGATTTTATACCATGGTCTGTTTGAATGCTAGATTCTGATTGGCTGGAAGGTGTGCATTAAAAGCCTTTAACGCACGGGTAGCTCCAGTCCGTCTTTTCACCTGTTTGATCTAAAATGACACTGTAAACATCAATAAAAGCTTTAACTTGGCAAATAACCATGGTATAAGGCTCCGCTTCGCGTGGTTCTTCGCCTCCACGTCATGCATTTAAATCCTTTAATGCACGGCTAGCCGTGGATTATCACGCTTATACCATGGCTATTTGCCAAGTTAAAGCTTTATAGCCTAAAAAAATCCAAGGCAGCTTTTGAACTAGTTTTTGAGTTGAAATAGATGAAACTTTTACAGGACTGAAAAGCTCCTAAATTTAAACTGTCAAATCATTAAACTGTTCTTGATTAATATTTTAATATAATGAGATAAAGTTGCAATTAGGAACATTTTAAAGGTGTTGTTATGCTGGTTAACTGCTCTTACAGTTCACTGTTTTGAAATAGGTTTCGACAAGTACAGCTATTTCCACTCCTGTACTGAGTAACAACTTAATCTTGTGTAAACAAACCACTGTTGTCATGGAAATCTGATTTTGGACATCACACCGGCCTATAGGACATATTTCTCATAAACTTTTCTTGAAACAACAATGATCACTGCCATGAGAAATCGACAGCAGGCCATAATGCATAAACGGTTCTTTTAACAACAATTACTCCAAAACACTACTGAAATGTTCAATGAAAGAAATAACAGATTTGTAAATTACTGTTTTAACATGTTAATTATGCTACACAGAATTCCTTCTGTTACAATGGCATGAAAGTTCCTTCTATATTTTTCAATCTGTGAAGGTCTGTAAAGCAAACATATACAAAAGCATAGCAAAACATACCTTTGAAAACAAAGTTGTAGGCCTCATCAGACCCCATATTCTCACTCCTGTTCAACCTTTTCTCTACAAATCTAGATTACTGCAGCATGAGTCACAATTCCAACCTACCCCGAAGAAAAATAAAATAGCCTCACTATAGCACAAAAGCAATAAAAAACAGAAATCAAACCCAGCCGTGTATGTTGAACGGGTCACTTGTTTGGACAAGGAACTGCTTATGTTATTTAGCCAGCAGTTCCGCTATCAGATGCGCTGTTTGTGGGGGAAGGTGGGCGTGGCTTCAGGTGAGCTGAAGTCAGGTCAAACAGGTAGGGCAGGTGCAGTCACATGAAACTGGATGTAATAGTGCACCTGCTCAGCCAATAACAAGACACTCACACCACGCAGCTCCCCCCTCAGGCGGTTGAAAAAACATCTTTCCTAAGATCACTTGCCTTGGAAAAATGGCACAAATTTTCATTTAACATGATAAAAATGTATTCTTAAACAACTGTAAAATATGATTATACCAAAATGCATTTATTTTTTGATTGAAAACAAATACTGCATAAAGATTAAAACAAGATGAAATAAGCATAATATTTGGATGAATATTTAGTAAGCAATAATGCATTAATAAATTAATTTTGGTTTTAGGGAAGAAAATACAACAGTTTTTTCACCAATAAACAGATTTAATGTTCATTTGCCGAACACTATATGCACCCTGATCACAGACTTCAAAAATCGTATTGAAAACAAGAAGTAATAGAACATGCAGATTCATTAAAGTTAATTATGCTTATGCGAAGATTACTTGATGGCAAATAAATAAAGCAGTAGAAATATAGTCTCCACATCATCTAGAATACAATTTTGCTCAAAACCAATATTCAATGTACACAAATACACATGTATCAATGATTAAGAACACCCTATGATGCTGCCACTTGCGTTAGTGGTTCTTCAAGGTACTGCACTAATGCTTCAGCCTGCAAATACAATAAACATGCAAAATTACTTTGATGAAAACATAACAATTTAGAATTTTTATACAGTTGATATAATTAATAGTTAATATATTCTGCGTCTCACCTTGGCTTTCAGCATCCCAAACCCTACAGTCTCTTTGGCATACATGCAAAGCAACAAGTTTGCAACACGGGTAATGGCCACCCTGCCCTCCTAGAGTGAGGAAGAGAAAATGTAAAGAAAAGAAAAGAAAAAAAAGAAAATATCAGCATTGCAGACCAATAAACCCTAAACTTTCTGTTAGTTAGAAAGTTAGTTCAATTTTTGGAATAAGCTAGATGAAAATGCTTATAACACATAGGTTGACACGATTTTAATTGTATTATCTGTTGCTGTGCTGAATTTTTTGCATGTCATGCATACTGTGCGTTTTATATATGTTGTTTATTGGTAGTTTATTATGTAGATTGATTGTTGACTAGATCATCATGTATAGATGCAAGTTGACCATTAATGTTGGAAAAATAAATGAAAGATTAAAATTTGAATTATCAACACAATTGCTTTATTTCATCCTTACCATACAGTCCATCAGAATGAATTTCAATTTGTCTTCATTAAAGGCTTGATGGCCGTTCTTGTCATACGCCGCCCAGATGTTGCTGGCGATAGCTGCAGTGACTCTTGCATCTGTGTCTCCATATCCAGAATAGGCCAGCAGAGAGCCTTCATTATTCAACAATCTAAAAACAACAAAACACCACAAACACAATGCAAAACTTAAGACAGCCTGAGTTTTGTTGTCAATGGTATCTGGACACTGAATACACACTTAAAAATGCATCACTGTGATCACATTTGATAATAAAAAAATAAGATAAAGCAAGTGGCATATTCAAACTAATTATTCAACAGCTTTTATTTTGAAATAACTTTTCTCAAAACATTTTTACCTGGTGGTAAATCAAGGATGTATAAAATCACTTCCCCCTCATTTTCACAATAAAACAAAACGCATTAACTATGGGCATGTTCCCCTATATTATTGTTGTAGCATTTAATACCTAATAAACCTTTTTCAGTGTGGCTTGTTTTGGAGCCACTGTATGAATATGACCAACAATATGAATATGACATATTAACGATTGAACACACAGGCCAACAAGATGAATACATTCCAAGCATTGTATAAAGAGAATCAAGCGCAATATTTTAACATCATAATAACAACCAAGCACAGCACTTTATTTGCAAGCTAAGGCTAAAGACAAGAACAAAGGTTGATTTCCGTATACTTACAGTGTGCTTTGAACGCCACTTGTATTTGCTTGACTGAGTACTTGAGTTAATGCTTTAGGACGCAACATAATGTAAAGGAAAAGAATAAACAACAACAAACGTTTCGAATTTAAGCGAGATTGTAGCAACCAACTCCAAAATGCAGAACTCGGCCGTCAGCTGACTTCAACTTCCGGGCTGATGAATTATGGGAAATGTAGTGCCACCCGGTTTCGCTACAAAAACGTGGCGTATAACTAGCAAAGAAAGTTGAATTAGATGCATTTAAGAATGTGAAACAAGTTTACAGTAAGGTCATAAAGTATCTCAAATGAATAATACACAACACATGAGTTTCGCTAGTTTTTCTAATTTGTCTTTAGGTTTAAGCATATAGGGTTCCCATTAACAGTTAAGTTAGTCTTTCTACAGACTTGTAAAAGGCTAACAGATTTTTGTTGACTATGAGTTGAAAAATGGCAATACTTGCTAACGTCATGTAACCATATTAGTTACCACGAACTAACAATCAACAATCCTTGTACAGCTTTTATTAAACTTATTTTCAACAAAAACTAAAATGCTCTATTAGGCCTACATCAGTTAACGCACCCTAAACTAACATGAACAATTAACACACATATTAACTAAACAAAGATTAATAAAAGCTGGTATAACACATTGTTAATTTATGTTTAGTAATGCACTCACTAATGTTAATGATTGTAATGAGTATAAAAATTACTGGAAAAATATTACCAATACAGTTAAACCTTTTGACACCTTTTAAATGTAGTAAGATCAATTAATTTCTAACTTTTCCAGTACAGAAAATGATCATTTTAAAATGACCCAATTTTCATGTTTTTCTTGACTGTGGGAACTGTTTTTATCGTCAGATATTACGGAGCATTAAAATACATAAGTTAAATGTTGCAATCTAGCTAAAGCAAACTTCATGCTTAACAATATTTTGGTGGTGCCAGGTAAAGACTACACTGTAGCAAATGTAATGATCTGTGAAGAATAAAGAATTTCCTTTGAGCACACAAATTTGTAAATTGTAAGCCTCAAAACTAATGTCTAAATCGGTACTGAAGGTAGAACCTCGTTTTTATGTTGACCATCAGGCCAATAGTGATTTAAACCCAGCAACCTGAGACTGAAAAAAAATGTTAAGTGTATTGTGAACATGAAGCGCCAAAAAAGTTCAACACATTTTAATTCACATGAATACTCAGATGTTAGTTCCATTTGATGACTGTCGGTTATAACTGAGATTGTTGTACAGTAAAGCTAGCATCACTATCATGCCATAACCAGATTTTGTATCATTTTTCATATCAACTTCAGGATGGTGAATCCAGAATACAGGTCTCCCCAGGCACTAATCTCTGTCAGGGCATAAAGACACAGTGGAAACAAATAGTGTCTGCGTTCACCATGGCTCATTAAGCTGAGAAATATTTTATTGATGCTTTGTTTCAACCTTACCCACATGACAAGCCTTTACCGTTGATTTATACTCCTCACAAAGGTAAACGACTAGAGATGATGTTTTATTTTGAATCTCGCTTCCAAAATGCATTCTTTTCTATATAGCTTGAGGTGTAAGCGATCAGAGTCATTGTGTTATAGTGCTCGAACAAGTTCATGTCTATTAGATTCCAATTAACAACAAATGTCAAGGAACTCTCAAATCAATGCGAAATGAGGAGGAGCGGAAAGGGAGTAAAGGGTAAGCTCTACATTTTTGCAATAAATACTGGTTTGATCAGGCATGATTAAGGAAAAACAGAGAAATTAAGAAAAACCAAGCACTCTCACAACAGACAATAATAACTCTGGCCTAGGAATTCAAGCATATAGTTTTTACTCCACTAACCATTGAGTAGTGCCTCATGTGAGTACGTTTTAACTGTTAGGAATGGTATTCTAAACTTGGTTCAGCCAATTTAAGCTTTATCCCATCGTACTAGTGATGAGGGTTAGTGTGACGTCATTTCACAGCGATTGTGGTTTATTATTTGTTCAAGGAAACAAATTTGAACCCCCATTTGCTTATGATTCAGAGATCAAACGATTTAAGCAAAAAAAAAAAGAGAAAGTAGTAATTGGACATCTGTCTATGCAGGGCTCATCAGATTTTAAGTGATGAAGGACTATGTTCGTTTCTTGTCTTCCTTTGCGTGCTCTCAGCCGATGGAATTAGGAAGGCTGGGAGCCGAGTAGTCTTTCAATGGCGGCGTTAATGTCACCTCCCGTGGCTATGAGGGCCTGAAGATTGGCTTCTCTGTTGATGAAGCCCATGGCACTCAGCTGCTCCAGTTGTTGCTGGAATCGCACTTCTGGAGTTTGAGTCTGCAAAGCAAAATGATAAAGTATGTACACTGTTCACACAAAGTCTGAATGCAAAGTTTACAGTACTGTTACTGAAAAAATATAAAAGTACCGAAGCATTCCCTCCAGCAAACATCTGTAACATCTGCTGCATGAGCTGCTGCTGGGTGGGATTAGTCCCCGCAGCAGGGGCAGGGGCGGGGCCCTGGCCAGCGGGTGGAGCAGTCTCAGGGGTCACATTAACACTTGGGACTCCACCTGGGACTCCACCTGGAACTCCACCTGGGATAACACCAGGCAAGCTACCTGGCACCAGACTAGAAATAAAGAAGGCAAGTTTACTAAAGGAGTCCAGATTCATTCATTTGTTTGGTAAGAGTACTGACTTGAGAGTATTTAAGACAAATGTTATTTTTCAGCCCACCCAAAAAAGCACCATACACGCATTTCTAGTTAAAAAAAATGTAACTGCACCCAGGCATGATTCCAGGGGCTTCGGTTTGAAGGGTTTGCAGTCCTTCCTGGATCTGCATTAGGGCTCGCATGGCTCGAGGATTTGTCATGACAGAAAGAGCTTCTGGGTTCTGCATCTGCAAATCCCATGAAAGTACATTTAAAAATGAAAACTAAATTGTCCTTGTTATACTAGACAGAATTAATGGCAATTCCTACTACACACACCTGATGTAAGAAAACAGGAAGTTGCTGTCTCATTTGCTCCTGTAGCTGTGGATTTCCAGCAAAGAGGGGGTTGTTCATCAACACCTAAAAACAAGCACAAAGGAAAGGAAAAATAAGGAAAGGAATTTTTCAAAAAGGAAAAATAAGAAAACATATGGAGCTAATACTGATAGAACATCCAAGCTTTTTACAACTTTAACAAAAAGTCATCTATTAACCTGTGAGGCGATTTCAGGATTCTGGGATAGGGACTGCATCATGGTACGCATGTAAGGAGCAGAAAGCATGTTCTGCATCAGCTGAGGATTCTCCGAAATCTGTTGCATGAGGCTTTGCATGCCGGGACTATTGAACATACCTACTTTAAAAAAAACAAATCAGATTCAACAAATTCATAGTACCTGCTTGAAAACAGAGAGGTTAAATTGACATTACATTTCTAATTAAATTTTTACCCATTTTTGCATACCTGACCCTAAAGAAAATATAAATATAAACAACAATTACCGTTGCCAAGGTTCGAGGAGCCAATGCCCAGAGGGTTAGACACACTGGGTGTGGTCGAGCTTGTGGTGGAGCTGGTGGTGGTAGCTGTCCCAGAGGAGGGGTTGTCAGGGGAACTCCAGGGATTTGGTAAGGGCTCTCGGTTTTCTGTCCTGGAGGGCGGTGTTCCCGAACTATCATTACCACTCAAGGCTGAGAAGGGGTTATTTCCAAACTGTTGAAAAAAATTTAATATAAGATTAAATGAAATTTAACACCAAACAAAATTAGAATATTACAGTTGCAACTCAAGTCAATGCTATACAAAATATTAATTCAATAAATTAACTTAAGTATTAGTTGAAGTATTGATATATCAATAAAAAAAAAGCTATACAGCAGATGATATTCACAAATATAGCTCAAACCTGTTCACGTGCAGCACTAAACATGGGCTCTTGAATGTCTGTGTACATCCTCCGAAGAGCATTGTAACCACCGGGAATACTCTCTAGGTTGCTAAGCGCCCGATCCTGGTTACGCATCATCTCTTGCATCATCGCTGGGTTCCGTGCCAACTCCATTGTCTTACAGAGCAGGAAGAGATTTAAATTAGCTTATGTATGTCCGCTTTAACAGGAGGAAAGCCTTGATATGTGGGAAATACAAGGACTGACCGTAATTATGCTAACATACCTGTCTCATAAGCTCTGGGTTGTTAAGCATGTGTGAAATCTCAGGGTTGCGCTCCATGAGTTGCTGCATCTGTGGATTGGCTACGATCATCTGTCTCATAAGGTCAGGGTTGGACATCATGCTCTGCACAAGCGGGTTCTCCATAATCTGAGACAACATCTCTGGGTTGGACATGAGCTGTCTCTGCATCTGTTGCTGAAGTTCCATGAAGTTGGCGGAGCCCATTCCAAGATTGGCCAGGCCTGACAGGTCACCAAACCCAGCTAAAGAAATCCATTAAACAATTATCACTGCATTAGGGTATACACCATAACAAGTTTAAACACTGGTTTATGTGCAACATTCATCTTGGACTTACACTGGTACATAGCACTGTAGATGCAGCAATTTTTCATAAGAAAAATAACCTGTAATGGTGACTGCAAATATAAAGTCTAGTACTAACGGTCATGTGATCTTAATAAGTAGTGTAGTGAACCGCAAAAAAAGCTGTTGTAAGTTTAGTAGTGTACGTAATTTTACATTCACACCATTGCTTAAATACAAAAACATAAAGTAAATTATTAGATATCTGTAAAACGACCAGAACATCCCCATTTACAACCCCAGAACAAGTTCTTTCAAGTATTTACCAAGTATATTGGCTGGCTGTGATGGGTTAGGGGACGGCCCGCTGCCCTGTGATGTTCCCAGGTTGCCAGCTGGGTTGGGGTTTGAGGTGCCTTCATTGTTGCCCTGTGATGGTCCAGGGTCAGAAGAGGCAGAGGTCTGCGAACTACCACCACTTGTAGTCCTAAAAACAAACAAAATACAAACGTGACCCAAAATCATCCCCACATTAATTCACAACGCACCATCATACAATACAAAAAGACTTTGCATACGAAAACAACTGGTTTGTAGCTTGTCTTTACAGCCAGTTCCTCTTACTTTTGTGCGGTTTTGATGACCAGGTGAACCGTGAGTCCGTCCTTAATGCCATGCTGACTGAGCGTGTCTCCATCTTTCAGAATCTTACCAGCAAAAATAAGAACCAACTGGTCCTGCTTCGCCTTAAATCTTTTGGAAATCTCTTCTTTAAACTATTTAACAGAAAAAACATCGTTACGAACTGCGTACTACATGTGATCAAAAACAACAATAGGTCTGAGCACAATCACAGCTCCAATCATAAAACCGAAGTCGTAAACTTCAACCTTAAACCTAAAACAGCAACTGTGCCAATGAAACCGAAACAGATAGACACATAAAGAAGAACTGATATATATCCACGGCGACTATATGACTCGACACCTCAATTGTATTCATATATTATTGTACATACAAACAAATCAACCATTACAATAGAAAAGGCGCGATCATAAAAGCGACAGACTAGAACCTTCTCCCTGAGCAGGCCGATTGTTGCACAACGACAGTGCAGAAATGCAAAATCTCGCCCTATACACCTAAATAAAAGCACAAAAATTACGACTAAGAAGCTTACAATAAGCTCATTTTGATAACAATACAATCGAAAATCTGTTTATCCGCTTATTGATAAGATTTTCGGCTTGGGTTGTTTGTCGTCGTCAGTAGTTAGCTCGCAGGCTAAAGCTAATAGCCGCTGTGGTAACGGACGCCTGACTGACAGAAACGCCGAAAACGCTCAAACATCACCTGTGCGACGGATGCGTCTTCGGCGATGGCTATTTCTTCTTTATCCTTGGGTGTTTTGACGGTGACTTTGATGATAGTCGCGCTAGCGGCGTCATTTTCTTCGGTGTTCGTCTCCACGGCCGGATCTGTGCCGCTGTTCTCCGCCATCTTTACTCCTCTTTTGCTTGATTACATCATCGCGCCAACGAGCAGCGAAGAAAAGAGTCGAAAATCCCCGAACGTGCAACATCGTCTGTGACACAGCGCCCACTGCAGGTGTAAGAGTGTTAAACACGAAACATTCATTCTTCGCTGTAAAATGGCACATGATAAAATGTTAGACTTTTCAGTTTTTACTTTAATTAAAACACTCCTTTTGTTCACATTTAATTTTAGGGAATTTTTTATTTCTTCAATAACTAATTTTAGGGCGTCAAGTCTAATTAGGAAACAAGTACAGAATGCAAAGAGATGCTTTCAGGACTGTTTATGCAAACTGGTCTGAATTTAAATGTGGAAATTGTTATCTTATTTCTATAAATCTTTTCGACACCTTTTAATTTTAGAAATACTGGGGTTGTGCAAATACAATCATATATCGCTATGTAATACTTTTGATCTTGTATCAATATTTTGTTAGTCATGTCTGTATACCGTAATCTTTTGTGAACTAAAAATGTTGAATGATGCAATTACATCTTTAAAACGATAGATGGCAGTAGTTGCATTATTATTCCCCTTTTAGATAGATTTTAAACCACACAGAAGCCACACGAAGCAGCAAGCAACTTTTCTCAAAGCCGTTTACAGTTGCGGAGAAACGCTCGAGAGGTGGGCAGCACTTGCGTTCCATTGTGTGCATTGCTGCATGTGTCACATTTGATTTGTGGACACGCTCCGTATAACCTATCAACATTGTGGAATATAGTCTATTGCAGAGGTTTAACTGCTTTGCAGCTGTTGCTAGAACGATGCCAGGTTCACAAGAAAGTGATATGCAAGATTTGTGCTGGGGTGGGATGTCCTACTGGTAGTAATATGTTGGGTTCTGTTAGTGGGATGTTTGGCTATATGGGAATGAATGGAACACTGTTAAGTACTGGACACAAAACACATACACAGACACAGCTATTGTCAATGGATCACAGATTTCAAGAGTCGCCATGGAAACGGCCGGAAAGCTTAAAGTTTTTGACTGTAAAACAACGTTATAAATCAGAGTTTTTTTCCGCAGAAGACTTAAATCTGCATCAGTGTATAAAGTAAATAATCATAAATTATTGAGGTTATGTGTTTATAAAACTATAAACGCTATAAATTAATTATTTAATTGAATATTTTAAATATATGCACTATTTTTATACTATAATATTTAAAATATATACTCATCGTGGCTATCTTTGTTACATAAACTGTAGATTTGTTGAGATGTTTGTAACTGTAATTTTAACGTGTTTACCATGGTATTTTACCAAAATTGTGTTGTGTATATATTTGATCACATTTGTAATTTTGAAGGCAGTATTAAATCTCTTTTTTGTTCCTTCTCTGTATGTTCCTTAAAAATATATACCTTTATTTGGTTTTCTGAAAACTGACTTCGCAGCTTTATTTGCAACAGTTGCTGATGTAGTCATATTAATGGAGACTCTTTTAATTCTAGAAACTACTACATTGGTCATAATTTTGGAAAAAAATTGTGTAATGCTTTTCAGTATGAATTTGTAGCAGAGGATGAAGGTCTGCTGTGACATGAGGTAGAGGTTTAAAATGTTAAATAATTTTGTGAATGCTGAATTGCGATGGGTGAGATTGGAAATGTAATTGTAATATTCCTGTAAAATTGTAATATATTATACGTAATCTGTGCTTCCACGCCCACTTGACGCTCATCAAAAGTGCACACATGCACAGACAACACCTAAAGCTTAGTAACATTTCCTTAAAATGAACTAACCCTGGAACATAACTTGCTCCGGAGGTTATGTCAGTTATCTCCGTTTTTGGAACCGAAAGTTGGGGTTATCCGCTAACCAACCCTTAAACTTACCCAGGTATGTCACATAACCAGAATACACCCGTGGGCTCTTTAAAAGATAAAGAACAAGGAAGTCTGACATGTGCATTGCTGAACAGTTCCGCCTTTAGCAGAGCCAGGCAGAGTTCAACTTCATTGTGTGCTGCAAGTTACCAACAATTACATAAGGTATGTGTACGTTTACTGTGTTTCCTAATATCCGTAAATTTTACATGCTATTGAAACGCATTAAAATACAGTTTGCGAAAATGAAGCAGACCTATGTTACCAGAATTTCAACTGCTTAACTCTTGCAAACATAAGCAAGTTGATTTATAAAGCATGTTTTTTTCCTAGAAGAGCTTTGATGCAGTCAAGAAAACGACAGTCGGCAATACTGTTTTAAAAAGCAATTTGTTAGGAAAGAAAGAACAAGAGCCTTTTCATAACTATCCTAAAGAAACTTCCCACTGGGTATTTTCTTTCATGCCAGCTTCTATTGTTTCTGCCTAACCTGATTTCATGAAAGAATGTTGCTCATATGCTTCCTTCATTTCAAATTGTGAAAACACCTGTGGACTTCGATCATTTTTGTCTGTTCAAATCTTCAGGATGTCCCTGGTAGTGTCTCGGGGTGAGGATGAGACTGTTATCACCATCACCCTAAACCCCAAAAGCAAATGGCCCATTTGGCTTCAGTTTCTGCGCAGTTTCTGCTACAGTCCAGAACATGATATGTCTCAGGATATGAAAGGAAAGCTGACCGACATTCAAACAGCCTTCGGGGTGGGTTAGAGAGACATTACTGTACATTGATTGATCTGGATATTTTTTCAATCAGCTTTAAAAATCATGTTGTTCCCTTGTTTGACAGATTGTACAGATAGTAGTTGCAGTCATGAATTTGGCATTAGGTTGTCTCGGGTTTACTTTCTTTTTTATTGCTTCATCTTGGCTGAGGGGCATGGTAAGATTTTGTATCTCTTCCTTCACAAATGAGAACATTTATTTTAAAAGTCAACAATTTTGTATATTGTATTGTATACATTGTGGCCATTCCAGTCCAGTGTCTGTTGAATTTCAACAAAATCAAACCTCAGGAGTGACATAAAGTCATCCAACAGCAATGTGAACGACTGACAGCAAGACACACGAAAACTGTCATAAAAATCCAGATTATCACATTAAAAATGACTTTTGAACTCTTCCTAAATACATGTAGAAATATGACTGTTGTTTTGCTTAAAAGTAAATATGAACTTGTTTTCTTTGAGTTCTGAAAAATACACAGGATCTTTTCTGCAAATAAGTTCAAATGAAAACATTATTTTATTTGAAATTTGGATAAATTTGGAAGAAATATTGTTAGTGTTCACAAATGATCATTTTACCTAAACACACCTACAAATAGTACGTTTTAAAATCAGAAAAACTATATACTGTATATATATATTATACTGTATATAATATTTTTGTAAGTAAATGTATCAATATTACATATAAATTACTTGATCATTTTTGTTTATATATTGTTTATGTGCTTTGACTGGTTTCATGGGCATCATTCTCTTGAAGTTTACGCATAATTTCCCACATCTAGGTGATTTATGGAGGACCATATACAGCTTCAATAATTTTGTCAGTTCTTCAGTTCTGTGTGGCTATTGTTTTCTGCATTTTGACTCTGAAATCTTTGTGCAAGAGAAGTGGGGGTGCAAAGGTACCGTGTTATCACCACAATTACATCAACCAATCACATCCACCGTGATCATGATGTGTTTATGTAAGGCTGCTCTGTGTGTGATTTTGCAGTCTGTGGAGCACACGACATCAGAAGCTGCACCTGGAGGAGAAGTGCATCAACGTTCAGCGCCAACGTTCTGTTTTCAGCACGCAAAATTGATTCTCAGCCAGATCAGAAGTCTTATAGTGCGTGAGGTGAGGGGGTCTGGGGCGGAGGACTGTTATCCCATGTGAAAAAAAGTGCACTTTAATACGTAACGCTTTTTTGTACTTAATGCGCCCTATTTTCGCACACTAAATTTGTGCGTAATATACAAAAAATGACTTTTTAGTACTACTTAAAATGTCAACATTTATTCACCCTTATGTCACCTGTATGACTTTCTTTCCTCTGCAGAACACAAAAGAAGATATTTTGAAGATTGTTGGTAACCAAAAACCGCTTGTACCCATTGACTCTCTTTGTATGGGCATAAAACCATTTATTCTCGGCCTGATCAAAAGTCTAAGTGTGTGTGAGGTGAGAGGGTCAGGGGCGGGTGACTGTTATCACCTCATACATTCATATAACCTATAGGTTGTGTTTATTTTGTGCTTCAGTCCTGTGTGTTCTATATCTTAGGATATGAAGGGAACATTTACAGACACTCACACAGCTCTCGGAGTGAGTTCGGCTCGTTGAGTATTATTTTGATATTTTATTCGATTATCAAGTTTTACAATGTAATTTTAGACCGTTTTTTGTATATATAAGTGATGCACATATTGTTTTCTCATGTCAAAGGTTGTACAGATAATAATTGGTGTTGTGATCATTGCATTGTGGTGTTTTGGCCTTACCTTATACATTTGGTTTGGTGCTGTGGTAAGACATTTCTCATTCTGTTCATTTTAAGGTTTTTATCAGTTTATGCAATGAAATATTTTAAACCGTATAATAAACGTTGAAACAAAGGCACGTGGCTTTCAGAATGCTTTATATTTTTTATTTGTGTATTTTAGTATGAAAGGGATAGTTCACCCCAAAATTCTTTCCACATTTTTTAATTATAAACCTGAATGACTTTTTCTCTAAAGAACACGAAGAAGAAGAAAATAGTTGGTAACCAAACAAACAATACTGTAACCAAACAATACTGAATCCCAATGACCACTAAGACATTTATCAAAATTTCTTCTTTGTGTTCCACAAAATAAAGAGTCAATGTGAGGGTGAATAAATGATTACAGGTTTTTTTTTATTTTTGGGTGAACTATCCTTTAAAATGTATTTCCATGTGCTGTTTGATAGCATAAACAAACCAGTATGGTATGATAGCAATAAAATAAAAATGTAAATTTGTGGAATGATGTTGTTAGTTGTTTGCTTTCCCTTTAGTTCCTTGTAGCTGGAATTGTGTGTGTTCTTGCAGTAAAGTTTCCCAGTCATGTTCTGGTAAGTGCGTGTGAAGTATTTTGGGCAATTTCTAATTTTTTTCTGAGTGTTGAAAGGTCTTATTGTATGTGTGTTACAGCTGGTCATCACAGAGATTCTGAACATAATCGGTGCTGCTCTGTCGATCACAGCTGTTGTGCAGCTTTCAGTGGAACTGACAATAATGAAGAGTTCAAATTATTATGAAGATTGTTATCCTCCTTTTGCCTACAGTCACTTTAGAACGATTTCCCAAGAAGAGAGAAATAACATTGACGCCTGTATTCATTACAAGAACTTTAGTAAGGTAATGGTTTTATTTGTTTTGTGTGGCGTTATGTGTGTGCATTGAGAGCATATTGTAAGTTGTATTACTTTAAAAAAAATAAACTAAAAATACTAAAGACAGATATTTCCTTTATTCTTTTCTTTAGGATGTTCAAGGAGGCATACATATCCTGATGACTGTATTAGCAGCTCTTCAGTTCAGCGTAGCCATGAGTTTCTGTGCTTTAACTATGAAAGCTTTGTTCAAAAAGGATGGGAGTGCAAAGGTATTCCATCGTCACCCCAACCACAACATGTCACATACATAGTGATCACATACCACCTCAATAACAACAACAACCAATCACATCCACTGTTGCTCTGTAATGATGTTTGTCTTTGGTTTTACAGTTTGTTGAGGAGCCACAAGCTCAAAAGCCACTCATGCACGCTGAAAAGACATGCATTGTTGTTTGAACATACTGTACTATTGGAAGTAACTGCTGTTAACTCTCAATGAGGAGGAAAGTGGAGTTATTATAAGCAGATTTCCACCAGCTGCAACATCATAATCATAACATTGATGAATGAATGTATGTTTTTTAAAGTTTCCCTGAAATTGTTGATACGTAAAACCCTACTTTGGGCCTGTTTTATTAATAAAGTCTACAACACTTGACCACATTTGTTTATTTAGATCAGATCTTTTTTTATCACACAGTTGGATAGGTATGTCTAGGATAGACGTCCTCTGTTTAAACTGACAGAAATCAAAGTTTGTCTGACTTCGACTTCAATTTAATACATACCGTATGTGTGTGAGAAGATATTGCATGTATATACCACCAGGTGGCGCCTGCGTACTTTTCACTGTTGTAGACTCGGCGTTCAGAAGACACTGGTGCAGCTGAGGAGGATTTCTGTCATTTTATAATAATAATAAAAATGCTTGCTTATAAATATTTAATCATCGTTTCATATGGTATACCAAGTAAAATGGAAGCATAAGGACAAAATAGGCCTAACGTTATCTGTGGTGCACGGGGAAGACAGGTAGGCAACATCCCGGACAAATCCAGATTTAGATTGAGACTGCCATCACGACAATTTCAAGATCCAGAGGCCGACAAGCCACCGGCAGCGGGTGACGCAGCGGTGGTGGAGAGTAGGGCGTTAACAAAACCGAAGAAAAAAAAAACCCAAAGAAAAAGACTAGAGCCTGGGCAAAAATAAAACACGAGGGTAAAATAGTCCAACTAAACTGCAGAGTCTTAATAATATCCAAGGAAAAGATTAATCCAAAAGAAGTTGGTATCCACAAAAACTCATTCACACGACAAGCCTTAACAGGGGGGAACTTGCTAAGGCTAAGGCCAGGGTCCGGTTGCATAAAGCACCTTAAGTGTAATTTTCCCTTAAGTGTGTCCTTAAGTATACCTTAAGTTTTACTTAAGTTATTCTCGTATTGTCTTTGGTAAAGGAAAATCACCCCTTAAGTGTCATACTTAAGGGAAAAACTTAAGGTGCTTTATGCAACCGGGGCCAGGTACAGTCCAAACTGAAGCAACGATCACACAAAGATGGCGAGAAGTGGCAGTGAATAAATGGGGAAAAACTAATAAGCACCAGGTGAAAACACTACGACTAGAGGGAGGGAATGATAGGTGGCAGCTGGCGGGGCACATTAACATGCAGACAGTGAGCACGTGGATTTGTCAAACCATACCCACGTGCTCGGGACATTCACACGCTAACAACAGATGGAACAAAACAGACATTTGTTAACCCCTGGACCCAACAATTGTGTATCAGAAGTGTATCAAAAACTAGGTTAAATAATAAGAATGACCTCACCATGCACCTTCTCAGTTGTTGCGGAAGTCCAAATTATTATTGCTTATTGGTGTGACACGACAGACATAAAGATGCACAACTTCTTTTAAAAATATAAAAAAATGTGTGTTCATTTAAATGATTTGATTAAAGCGTGTGTGTTAAGTCAAAACTCTTTTCACAATTCTAGTTAAAAAGCAATACATTTAAAATAGATTTCTTTCATATAGTTTATGTAATAACATTTCGCTTAAGACTTACTGATATCAAATTATAATTAAACTATATTTGGAGTACTACACAATGCACATTTCTTAATATTATGCCTAAATAAAAATTTGTTTTGAATAATATTAGTCTTTTATTGAAATATATTTTAAGTGTATAAATACACTTCAGTGTATTGTGGGAATATTTTTCAGATAAAAGTATGATTTAAATATCAATATAATCAATAAGTGTTTTCTTTCATTAAATCATTAAGCTGTGTGATTTTGTCATGTGCTTGCTATCTTACTCAGTAAAATAGTTACTGTGGCAAATGGGGGTTGGAGCCATAAATTATCTAGATCAACACACACACACACACAAAGAGTCACAAAGAGTCATAAAGAATAAAAATGTTATGAATCAATCCACTGCATATGTTTTAAGTATAATCATGAGTTGTGATGTGTTTTAATGAATCATAGGATTAAGAAACAACGCTATATAATTAAAAACATTAGATGATTGAGTGTTTTCTTTTTACTAAAAGAATGTTAAGAATGTTGGTATGTTGTCCGGCCACAATAAACTGTTTCTAGGAGACCACTCCCCAAAAGAAACTGTCCTGGAGAACATTCCTCAGGACTGGCGATTGACCACAGGATATACGTTTTGAAATGTTATTTTACAGGAACTAAGAAAAAGGACTTCACGGTGATTGGTGGAAAGGGAGCAGCACTCCTTAAAAGGCAGAGGAGGAGTCAGAAGATGCGAGCGACGTCACATACTTAATAAATATGGGTGTTTTTGAATATTTTGTGTTGTTGGCTTGTGGTGGAGTGAGGAGATCGTCTGACAACCCAAAGCTTTGTTACCTTTTTACATCTGATAATAAAACTTCTGTTTAATTTTGGAGAACGTCTCTGTGCAAATTTTTGAGCATGCAGGACTGCCTTTAAAGTCCAACAGTATCTTTAGTTGGACGTCAGCACCACTTCAGTGCTAGAAATGGGGGCATGGAGGTTCCAGTTCAAAATGTCGAGGATTCCATCTTTTATCGATGTAATATCTTCCAAACGATAAAATTACCATATATAAATATTATTTTGTGTATGCTTTCACCCAGAGAGTTTTATTCAAAAGTTTTATGGAAACGTAAGGCCACTTAAGTTTTTATTGTACAAACGGATAAGTTTTATGCTGTAGTATGGGCTATTATTGCTCGCTGTCATAACCGTTACACTATGGTAATGATTGCACCATAGTTTGCATATGGCAGTAATCGTAGAACGATATAGTGAACTAAAGGGATCACTTACATAAATATGCAAATTGGCTGATCATTTGGTTGTTTGAAGTCTGTACGGACGACTTTCTTACGCGAAACAAAAGGAGAAGCTTGTCTTAAGTTCTTGTATTTCAGTTGATTCAGCATTTTGACAGGTCAGAGGTTGAATTACTTAAAAAACAATTAGTAGTCCACGCAATTTGCGCTATTTCCTGAAAATGTTCCCTTTCACTACTACACATTTTAATTTTCTGAATAATAAAACATTAAGACAACCTTAATTTCAGGCATCCACCAAAGACATTTCAACAATAGACTAAGTTTTAATGACATTATGGAAATATTAAATATGCCTTGACATTCAGTTCCTTTACTTTCACATGCCTAGCACCTATAGCAGACTAACCACATGTAAATGTTGACAACTATAAATTATTCAAGTAAGTCTTCTGCAGCCACCGCATGCAAATTTACATCAAACCAATACCATGGTGTCAGTAAGTTGCGATAAGGCTAGTTCTTATAAATATCAGTACTGAAGAGGTTCTGCTGTGATGAAGGTTGGAGTCTGGATGTCTACAGCAAGTTTGAGGTGTTGTTTTCGCTTTCTTTTTTTGTACTCGTAACAAATGTTTGAAAATGTTAACTAAACTTTTTGTTTAAATTTCGTGTAAATTTGTGCTTAAAATGCTTCTTCATTCTCATATTTACTTTTAAAATGATTATTGTTATTAAAATATTGTTTATTTCTTAAGGCAATGGTAAAGATGAAAGTTACTGGAACAATTCTGTGCATCATATTGCTTCTGTAAGTATAACAACAATCATTTATGTTTTGTATTTACTTTATTGGCTCGTTGGGAGTAGGGTAAGTTAAAAATTTAATAACAATAACAGCATTATTGTATTTTTACATTAAATACTGATTGCCACACTCTTTTCTGCCTTTTGTCTTATTTTATGTCTATTCATTTTGAAAATTAATCTGGTCATTTCATGGTAAGTTAGCATTGTGATAGGCTTTTCATGTTTTCTTTTAAACGTAAATGCTTATTGTCACCTGTCATTTTTGTCAAAATGTTATTAGCATATTCTTATTTTGTGTACTCTTTTCATTAGACATTTTGGGACTATTTGTGAGTTAATCAGCTTTCTTGGATCTTTTTTATATTATTTTTCGGTTTTAAAATTAAGATCTTAAATGTGTTACATTTTTCAATATTCAGCCCTTAAAGTCAACAATTTAATTGATGGGGGTCTCTTAATTACAACAATAAACATTAGCATGTTATTTCAGCCATACTCATCTCTATAGAAAAAGTCATTTTAAAAGTCCAGGAACCTAAAATTAACATCTGGGCAATTCTTGTGTTATGGATGTGATTTTTAGCCAAAACTTAAAATAAAAATTCTCAGAGAATGTATGTATTACCAATATACTGAACCACCTGTTTATGTTATGTACTTAAGCTTTGGATTCAAAACTAATGGTTCAAAAACAAAAATGTATAAAAGTGAAGCAGGCAAAGTTATGCATTTTCCCGCCTTCTCCTGCGTTGTCGTTACAAGTGACATAGTAAACAGCTATTGAGACTGATCTGTCTCCATAAACAGCTGCCGGCTTGATGACGCAAACGAACCGCGCTTCGGACCAAATAAAATAATATGAACGCAGCCCAGCGGGGGCAGGGGGAGGGCAGAGCAATCGAACTAGGGTTTGGACCAGGCAATCGAACTAAATGTGAAACCATCCCCGAAGTCCATATGGTTCTGACAACTGGTCTATGAAGAACTAAACCAACCTTGACATTGTTGACCCAAAACTCTGACTTTGTTTCACAGATTGCATAGGAGTGCTTGTCAAATAGAAGGATATAATGATGATGAGAGACTCGATCTCCCCAAATCTTACAACATTGGCTGGATGGCAACTCTAGACAATAACAAGTCAATTTATGAAATCACCATTCCTGGTACTCATGACACCTTGGCTCTTCGTGGAAGTCGATACGCAGAATGCCAGGCATGGTCACTGATGGACCAACTAAAGGCTGGGATACGCTACTTGGATCTTCGAGTGTCTGGAGAAAATTTAGAAATTAAGCATGGAATAATGTACCAAAATATAACATTCCCAGAAGTTTTAAACACAACTAAAAGTTTTTTATCTGAATTTAAAACCGAGACGGTGTTTGTCAGAGTTAAGCCTGTTTTTTGGTTTAAAGGCAGGGTTGCAGATTCGATTGTAAACATGATTGAAAATGACCCCAATAGCATATTCAGATTTGACTCCGATGAGGCCACAAAAATTGGTAATGTAAGAGGAAAAATTGTTTATTTTCAGAAAAACAGCTTTTATTTGGGTATCTTTCTAAATGGAACCGATAAAAAGGGCGACCATAAAGTAAGTAATGTTGAAAGAAAGAAGAATTTAATTTTGACTCATCTAAATAATACTAGAAACAATTGTGGAAAAGATTCTGTTATTCTGAATTACTCAAGTGGCACAGGTGCTTTTTTTGGGTTACACCTATTTAGAGGTTTACCTTTAACCCCCAAGGATGTAGCCAGGGAAATTAATCCATGGCTGTTAAATTACCTAAATACTGAATCTTCCAAACCATGTTTTGGGATCATAGCCATGGACTTTCCAAGCTTTGATTTGATTCAGGCGGTCATCAATCTTAATTAAAAGTAATACAATTCATATACACTCACCTAAAGGATTATTAGGAACACCATACTAATACGGTGTTTGACCCCCTTTCGCCTTCAGAACTGCCTTAATTCTACGTGGCATTGATTCAACAAGGTGCTGAAAGCATTCTTTAGAAATGTTGGCCCATATTGATAGGATAGCATCTTGCAGTTGATGGAGATTTGTGGGATGCACATCCAGGGCACGAAGCTCCCGTTCCACCACATCCCAAAGATGTTCTATCGGGTTGAGATCTGGTGACTGTGGGGGCCATTCTAGTACAGTGAACTCATTGTCATGTTCAAGAAACCAATTTGAAATGATTCGAGCTTTGTGACATGGTGCATTATCCTGCTGGAAGTAGCCATTAGAGGATGGGTACATGGTGGTCATAAAGGGATGGACATGGTCAGAAACAATGCTCAGGTAGGCCGTGGCATTTAAACGATGCCCAATTGGCACTAAGGGGCCTAAAGTGTGCCAAGAAAACATCCCCCACACCATTACACCACCACCACCAGCCTGCACAGTGGTAACAAGGCATGATGGATCCATGTTCTCATTCTGTTTACGCCAAATTCTGACTCTACCATTTGAATGTCTCAACAGAAATCGAGACTCATCAGACCAGGCAACATTTTTCCAGTCTTCAACTGTCCAATTTTGGTGAGCTCGTGCAAATTGTAGCCTCTTTTTCCTATTTGTAGTGGAGATGAGTGGTACCCGGTGGGGTCTTCTGCTGTTGTAGCCCATCTGCCTCAAGGTTGTGCGTGTTGTGGCTTCACAAATGCTTTGCTGCATAGCTCGGTTGTAACGAGTGGTTATTTCAGTCAAAGTTGCTCTTCTATCAGCTTGAATCAGTCGGCCCATTCTCCTCTGACCTCTAGCATCAACAAGGCATTTTCGCCCACAGGACTGCCGCATACTGGATGTTTTTCCCTTTTCACACCATTCTTTGTAAACCCTAGAAATGGTTGTGCGTGAAAATCCCAGTAACTGAGCAGATTGTGAAATACTCAGACCGGCCCGTCTGGCACCAACAACCATGCCACGCTCAAAATTGCTTAAATCACCTTTCTTTCCCATTCTGACATTCAGTTTGGAGTTCAGGAGATTGTCTTGACCAGGACCACACCCCTAAATGCATTGAAGCAACTGCCATGTGATTGGTTGATTAGATAATTGCATTAATGAGAAATTGAACAGGTGTTCCTAATAATCCTTTAGGTGAGTGTAAGTATCTGCCTTTTATAGTAGTAGCCTATCATATACTTTTTTAAAACTGATGCTGTAAAAGTGCATGGGAAAAAATGTGTTAATTATTTTCTGTTATTTTCTCAATAATAAAGCATTGCCAGCACTTTTTTCATTTTTAAGTTGTTTGAGCACACACTATATCCATCTTCTCTCTCTCTCAATATATATAGATTGTGAAATGTTTACAATATCATTTTGGGTGTGCTGATATCATTTTAATACTTTGAAGATTAAATTTTGTAAGTAGCTCCGCATCAGTAATCATACTATTATTAACCATTGTATAACGTGAGTTTACAATCCAACGTAGTAGGGATGTAACAATATTATCGAAATTGTGTTATCGCTATAGCAAAATTGTCTCAATATCATCATGGTCACGTGACTGTATGAAACGAAAGGTCTTTCTGGCCTAACATAGAGAATGTTAGAAAAAATAATAGATGTTACCTTTGGCAAAGTCCATCTGGTACAATTATTTTATTTTATAAAAGGGATTTTTAGGTCATGTGACCCATCTCTATAACTCATACCTCTAAGCAACAGTTTTGATTAGAGAGTAAAGAAAAGAGGATGCTTACGGCACATTTCCAAGTCATCATTTGTCATAAAAAAATAGCAATAAATACTGTACCGTGGGCGGTATACCGAGTTATTATTGTACAGTGAGATTTTGATATTGTTAAATCCCTATAAAATATTGTTTATTTTAGTTAAATTTCATTAATTAAAAACTGCATTAACTTCATGTATTATAATGAAGTCAACTGAAACGCGTAAGTGTAATTGATTAATCTTGTCTTATTGAGTTTAAATGCAGTGTCGTTGCTTTGTTTATTTCCGCATTTGTCACGTGTTGAAGTTGCGCTTGTTCTCGTGCTGGTTTCGTTGTTATTGGGAGATATTGGGAGGCGTGTCCTGCTGAATTCAATTGCGTGATTCAGATGGGTATTTAAGTGCGATTAACCACTGCGTGCAGCCCTCACCGCATGAAGACCGAAGAGCGTAAAGACCAAAGAGCGTAAAGACCGAAGCGCGTGAAGACCGAAGCGCGTGAAGACCGAAGCGCGTGAAGACCGAAGAGCGTGAAGACCGAAGAGCGTGAAGACAGAAGAGCGCAAAGACCGAAGAGCGTAAGGACCGAAGAGCGTAAAGACCGAAGAGCGTGAAGACCGAAGAGCGTGAAGACCGAAGAGCGTGAAGACCGAAGAGCGTGAAGACATAAGAGCATAAAGACCGAAGAGCGTAAAGACAGAAGAGCGTGAAGACCGAAGAGCGTGAAGACAGAAGAGCGTAAAGACCGAAGAGCGTAAAGACCGAAGAGCGTAAAGACCGAAGAGCGTAAAGACCGAAGAGCGTGAAGACCGAAGAGCGTGAAGACAGAAGAGCGTAAAGACCGAAGAGCGTAAAGACCGAAGAGCGTAAAGACCATCGACTCTACCTGTGCGACTCCACCGAGCAAGGACACTGAGACCGACAAGGCACTTGAGTATTGCACTTCAGTATTAACTTTTTGCACTTCTATTTATTCTCTTCTTATTATTTGTCTTGTATATTTCTTATTCCCAGCTTTTGATATGTGTTTTCAAATCCCTACTGTTACTGCAACTCGTAAATCACCGGTATCACGTAGAAGGCCGCGCAATGCTAATGCTAATAATCTGCGCACTCTTTCAACGTCCACAACTACCTCAATTACATTTCCCATTGGTTTATGGAACTGCCAGTCTGCTGTAAACAAAGCAGATTTCATCACAGCTATTGCTAAACATTCTGGTCTTTCTCTTTTAGCACTCACTGAAACCTGGATCCAGCCAGAGGACACTGCCACACCGGCTGCTCTCTCAAATAACTACACTTTCTCCCACAGCCCATGCATATCAGGGAGGGGTGGAGGAACCGGTCTACTTATCCCCAAAGACTGGAAATTCAAACAGCTGGCACCCTCATGTGACAACATCTCCTTCGAGTCACATGCTGTTACTATCATCCACCCTGTTAAAACTGATGTTGTGGTTATCTATTGTCCCCCAGATCAGCTTGGACATTTCTTGGAGGAGTTGGATACGCTTCTGTCATCCTTCCCCGAGGATGGTACTCCTCTGGTGGTACTTGGAGACTTCAACATCCACCTTGAAAAACCACAGGCTGCCAACTTCAACAACCTGACTGCATTGTTTGACCTCAAGCGAGTTCCCACTTCAGCAACCCATAAGTCTGGTAATCAACTAGATCTTATCTACACACAACACTGCTCCACTCATCACTCCCAGGTCACCCCGCTGCACACGTCGGATTATTTCCTCATCACTCTTGATCTCGACCTAACTTCTCCAGACACTACACATGCTTCCCCACTGGTCACATTCCGGCGCAACCTACGATCACTCTCTCCCTCCTGCTTATACTCTGTTGTCTCCGCTACGCTCCCTCTCTCTGAACAGCTCTCTCTCTTGGATACTAACAGTGCCACCGACACTCTTTGCTCCACACTAACCTCCTGCTTAGACAACTTATGCCCTCTAACATCTAGGCCATCTCGTACATTCTCTTCTGCCCCCTGGTTATCTGATGTTCTCCGTGAGCATCGCGCCACGCTCAGGTCTGCTGAGAGAAAGTGGCGCAAAACCTAAAGAACCCGCTGACCTCGGTCTCTATCAGTCTCTCCTCTCTTCTTTCTCTGCTGATGTCTCCTCTGCAAAAACCCAGTACTACCACACTAAAACTAAAGACTCACCTGACTCTCGTACTCTCGTACTCTGCCCCCTCACCTCCATCCGACTTAACAGCTACTGTTAACTCTTGATCACGCCCAAACCCCCGACACATGCTCATTCCCCTCTTTCTCTCTCTTATCTCAAGATGATACTACTGGCTGGACTTCCAGCTTGCACAGCCAAACCTCTACAGATGATCCAGAATGCAGCGGCAAGAGTGGTCTTCAATGAACCGAAGAGAGCGCACGTCACCCCTCTCTTCACTAAGTTACATTGGCTCCCTATAGTCGCTCGAATCAAATTCAAGACTCTGCTCCTGGCCTACAAGACCACCACTGATTTGGCAACCCCTTACCTTCACTCGCTAATGCAGACGCAGGGGCGGAGCCAGGGGGTGGCCAATGGTGGCCAAGGCCACCATAAATTAATCTTTGGCCACCCCCCCAGCCCCCCACCACTTTGCCGGCAACTTTTTTGCGGAACCATTTCTGTACACAGTTGTTCCCATATGGATGCATTTCAACAGCGCACCTCAAACAAGTACTTCTCCACCCAAGCTGAAGTTGGCGGTAATACACTCAACTTGAATTTCAACCACCAACACAATTACAGAAGAAGAAGTAGTGTTGTTGTTGTTCGCGGGGGCTCCAACGGACTTTGCGCGTGCAGTCGGAGGACTGTCTGTTTCCCGCCGCGAGAGAAGAGGTCACAGGTAAGTTAACAAGAAGAATTAATTTTATTCACTATGTTTGAAATGTTTCTTGTCTTAATGCACGCAGACATAGTACAGTTTGCGAAGTTAATTTAGGCTGTTAACTTAGCAGTAGGAAAGTCGCAATGTCATGAACGTGGGTGGTGAGGACAAGGACAGAGGACCCAAGTGCAGACAGCGGGTAAGGGGTTAACAAGACAGACTTTAATTATAACTAAAAAATACAAAACAAAGACCCACGTGGGGGAACATAACAAAACATAGCAACAAGGACAGGGACTAACTAGACTAGAAATAATAACAACACTTGACATAACCACAATAAACTAAACTAACTACAGAACAATAACTCACCCACATGACACAAACAGAACACAACAGAACAATGAACCAGCACGAGACAGAAGACACAAGGGCATTATAAAGGGGATAAATCAAGAGGGGACAGGTGCAGGACATGAACTAATTAACAAACAATAACGAGACGAAAGGGCGGGAACAGAGACGCCACACCGGAGAGTGGAAGACCATGAGGGACAAAACGTCACTCTCCACATAAAACAAGAGGTTCTATCATGGTTCTGCCACTAGGTCAAGAGAAGCAAGACAAGGTGGGGCAGAACCATGACACGCAAGCTATAAACAGTTTCACTGTGTCAGTGTCATTTAAAAGAGCGTTGTAGACGGCCATTAAAAGTAAAGTCAACTTTCAGTGCTGATTTAGCTTAATGGTGGTGGTCTGTCTGTGTCATATCCTTGAAAGGGAATTAAAATGTTTTGTTGGCAGTTGGCAGCCAAATGAAGGAATATTTTTGAAATGCTTGCCCATAATGTTAAGGTTACTATATTTTGGTTTTTCTGTGATATTGTAATGTTTGTTTGATAAAAGTGCATTCTGGTATATTCTTATGTCTTGTAAATTGTCATTATGGTGTGAGCTTTATCACCAATTAAAAAGACACCACCTTCTGCAATGCCACACTGTTTCAGATCTTTTTTTTAATCTTTAGTAATACATTAAAAAGCTTATGTGGATCTTCATGATGTAATTCTACATGGCAATCACTGCCTGTTTAAGTAAATGAGTGAGTGACTAAGAAACACTACTAGATCCACAGTGACTTGCCACATAGGGAAAAAAAAGATGATATCAGTTTCTGTGCTACCCCTGTGTGAGCTATGGTCTCAGTCTGGCCACCCCTATGGAAATTGTCTGGCTCCGCCACTGTGCAGACGTATATACCCGCCAGATCCCTACGCTCTGCAAACGAACGACGTCTTGTGGTGCCATCCCAAAAAGGTAAAAAATCTCTCTCACGTACCTTCTCGGGATCGGTTCCACATTTATGGAATGATCTGCCCGCTGCTACAAGATCAGCAGATTCTGTAGCGATCTTTAAGAACCATCTGAAAAAAAATCTCTTCTGTCAACACCTGACTGATCAGTTCTAACTTCTATTTCTTTTCCACTCTTTCAAAAAAAAAAAAGCTCTGTATACTGTGCTAGGCTATGAGACCAGTTTTCTTTTATTGCTCTTATGCTTTTTGTTGTCCTTATGTTCCAATTGCTTCCATTGTTTCCCTCATCTGTAAGTCGCTTTGGATAAAAGCGTCTGCTAAATGTAAATGTAAATGTATAACACCATATATTGTGTCTCTTATTTATTTGTCTATTTATCTTTTTTTGAAAAAAATTGAAAAGTGCTATATAAACGAATATTGAATTGAATTGAATGGAATAATGTTACTAATGTCTTCAGTGACATCCTATACAAGTGGGCTCTTTAAGTGTCAACAGGAACAACAAGAAAATCTATCATGAGATTTGCTGAAAGACACAAAACAGCTCCACCTTCGACAGAGCAGGACAGAGTTCATCTTCATTCTGGGCTGAAAATGACCTACAATTACACATAAGGTATGTTTTATAAGTTTACGTTGTTTAATATCTGTGAAATTCACAAGCTATTGAAAAAAATACAGTGTGCAAAAATGAAGCAGGTGTTACCTGAATTATAACATGCAGGTGGATTTTTAGCATGTTTTCCTCCTACAAGAGCTTTGTTGCAGTCAACTAGAATGATAAGCATATTTTATCATTTGTTAGGATAGAAAAAACAAGGTTTTAAAATGTTTCATTACAATCATAAAGAAACATTAAACTGGGAGGGATTTTCACGTATGTGAGCCTTGCTTGTATACCCGCAGAACCTGATTTTCTAAAAGAATGCTGATCATATGCTTTCTTTTGTTTCATGCAATGTATTGCAAGTCCTCATGTCATTCGTACTTAAAAATCAAGCTATGACTCAAATTTTGGAATTGAATAAAAAATCTTAAAGACTAGTTAACTTACGACATCCAAATGCAATTAACTTAAATTATTGTTTCAGAATGCAGGATTGCCCGTAAATCCTTGGGTTTGAATATTTTGATAGTGTATGTTTTGGGCAAACAATATTGACTGATGGAACAGTTAAATAATTGTTTATAAAAAGATCCACGTTGTTTTACAGTAGCCTACTAGTTTTCTGTCACAAATCACTATTCAGGTGAGTTTTGTTTGTTAAAGAACCTGTTCAACAGGTTTTTCTTTATAATGAAGATATTTGTCAAAAATGCATTCAGAGGCAGTGCTGTAGTACTTGAGTCCGGACTCGAGACGTTTTTCTGTAGTCTCGGACTCGTTGGTATCTGCACTCGGACTTGATCATTGGACTTGCCAAATGTTCTAGTTCAGTGGTTCTCAAACTTTTTTGTTGTAACTTGTAAGACCCCCTTTGTGTATAGTGCATTGCTTTGCTGCCCCCCAAATAAAGACTTATAATCTTAAACTTAGAATTTTAATTAAACCAAAAACATATTCATTTATACAATGCAGGAACATCAATTCTTTTGGTTGGTGGTCTTATTTTTCATACAATTCATGATAAATTTCTATATTTCATAAAATGCCACAAAATCTGTGGAGCCATATATAACCCCCCGGAGCCATATTGGGGCCCCTCAGGGGGCCAGGGCCCCCAGTTTGAGAATCACTGTTCTAGTTGGTCTCGACCGAGTCTGATGATTTTATTCTC